>NC_053488.1:34429407-34729407 GCF_015227805.2 Hirundo rustica | reverse complement strand
CTGTATTGGAACCAGGGATTGCCCCAACAGGTGCGGTGCCTTGCACTTGATCTTGTTAATTCTCATTAAATTCCCATTCCCATTTGTCCAGGTCCCTCTGAATGACACCCTGTCCTTTGGATGTGGCAACTGCATCACTTAGCTTGATATTGTCTTCAGACTTTCTGAGGATGCACTTGATCTCCCCTGTCAATGGGATGAAGTTGATGAGATTTTAAATAAGACTGATCTCAGAGGGACACCACTCACTGCCAGCGTCTATCAGGACTCTGAGCCGTTGACCGCTACTCTCTGAATGTAACCATCCAGTCAACTTCTTTGCACTAAAGAGATCCATCTCTCTCCAGCTCCAGAGGGAGCATGAGGGGATCATCTGTAGCTCTTCCCTTGTCCATTGATGTAGTCACTCCATCATAGAAGGTCACTAAGTTGATCAGGCAGGACTTTTCTGTTGGTGGAGCCATGCTGGGTGTCTTGAATGTAATTTGAAATCACAAATAACATAGCCCCATTAACCAACAATATTTTTTGTTTGCTTTGATGTGGTGTGACACCTACGAACACAGTAGAGAATAATTGGTAGTAAGACAAAGTTGCTGTAGTACTTCAGGAATGTCAGCCAGGATTACCAGGAACCTTCTATTCTTTTCTGGTGTAAAAGTATGTAGAAGGGAGCAAATTAATTCAGTGACTCTGTAATGGTTGGGGATCAGCTGTTAAGCTGCCTCTGCATCCTCTTTGTTTCATGTGACCAGCAGGGAAGCAGGTGCTGGCTGTCATCCAGTCTGTCTACTCTGACCTCACCATGAGAATTGCATAGCATGTTCACAAAAATGGAATTGTCAAATTTTAATTGTATTGGATTTGGGGATAATTTTGCAAGTACCCTTTCAATTCCATTTCAATTCCATTTTAAATAAGTTTATTTCTAGAGCTGTGAAATTTTTCCAATACAACTTTTTTGTTTTCTGAAAGGTACTTAATTTTCTGTTTACTTAAAGTTATATTAAACTGAATGTATCTTGGTATAACAGGAGAACTCAAAAATGAGGAGCAGATTTAGTCCAAACTTCACAACAGAAGTACCATATATTGGAAGCAGACTGTATAGAGGCAGATCTGCCAAGCAGCACTGACCTGAGTAATCTTAAAGCCCTCAAATATAATTTATGTGAATACATCCTGCTAATGTTTTCTTGGATTATTGTAGTGCATTGCAGTTAGTGGGCTGGTGATGGTATGAAGTGTACCACTCTGGGTATAGGACTATAAGCTTTAGAGACCATAATCTCACCAGCAAGATTAGAATTTTCCCAGAAATAATTTTGCTAACTGCAGGAATCAACCTTGTTTAATCCTTGCTGTGTTGAATTGCTGAAGTGCCCAGAACGTGATTATTATCAGCATCATGCACTGTCATGCATCACCTTGTTTCTCTTCTTTTGTGGTCTCTGTAAGGTCAGATCAACCCTTTTTATCTTTCTTGTTTGTCTTTTATCTCTAACTTCAGATGGGAAACAAATAGATTTAAATGGGATTGCCACTGTGTGAAATGTCCTGTCTTGCTGCCACCCCTCCTTTTTTTTTTTTTTTTTAATTTAGAATTCACAGTTGGTTTCCTCCAAAATCTCTTCTGTTTCATCTGCTGAGTCAGAACCCTCATGTTATTGTGTTAATTCTGAAGTTTGTTGCTGTGGTTCAATGTTCTTCTCAACTTCATTAATGCAGTCCGTCTCTGCCAACATTTTGTTCTCCACATGCCTCCATTTCTTTATTTACTCTTACGCTTCTTTTGACAGAATCTTTCTGGCATATGTGTTCCAGTCCTGTCCTCAATCTCCAGTGAATGCTTCAGCCCAGGTTCTAACAAAGCATGCCCCAGACACATGAAGACAAAGATCAGTGAGAATAAGTATAAGCAAAGGTGCTGCCTGTAGAATCAGCAAATACTGATCCCTAACTAAACAGGACAAGTAGATCCAAATGCTATATATAGGGAAATCTATATTGAAGTTATTGGGAGTTTTTTCCAGGTAAGGAAATTAAATCTTTAAGACGAAAGTTAGGATAGCATCACAATAGCTTCTTATATGTACTAGCAGCTACAAAGATTTTGTTGCAAGACTAAGAACATTTTTCCAAAACAGGATATACATTCTTTATTGCTGTAAAACAATATATTAGATTTGTCTTTTAATTACATTTTTCTTTGCTTTAAGAGAGACTTTATGTCCTATTCTATTTGGCTTACTTATGGGCAAGTAACACACTGCATTGTACTAGCAAGAGTATATGCATACTTAAAAGTTTCTTTATAATATGCCTATGAAAAATCATTACAATCCAATCATACTCACTAAAACAAAACAAAACAAAACAAAACAAACAAACAAAACCAAATAAAAAACACCCCAAAACAAAACAAAAAAACCCAATGATAATATCCTGTATGTTTTTGTTACATGGCATAGGGCATTCTCTGTCTCTGAAAATGATGTAAGATTCCTTTTTAAGATTTTTTAAATGTGTCTATCAAAGTGTAAGATTAGATATCACCACAGTATATTACAGTTAAAAACTAATAGCCAAGCCTCTACTGAAATTCACCTTCGTGAAAATTGTTGGAAAATCATCATGCCTCATCAAAAAACTAAATAATTGGATATCACTTTTGTATTTAATTGCTTAAGCTCTTTCATAAATATGAAAAGAAAAAAAGCATCATCAAACTGTTAAATATCCATTTTTTAATGGTTACATTCTGTCAAGGGTTGGATGCTCAGAAACTCAGTTGCAAAACTTTACATAAAAATGATGAGTGGTCATCCACAAATTCCTCAGTCAGATCTTTTACAAATTCCTCACTGAGCTTAATTTTTCATTTTCCTATTTTGTAGGCTTATATTAATTATTGTGTTTATACATATAATAACATATATGCCAAATGTTAAGAAAAAAACACTTCAATAAAAGGAGTGTAAAGCCACATCTGGAGTAAAAAGGTGATTTCATGCAAGCTTGTATCATACAGGAACAAATACGAGTATCCCTACAGACCAAGACCTCTGAATTCCATTATTTTTTTCTGTCCTGATAAAATATACTAATGCAATATGTTTAGATAGATTTAATGATTTAATTAATTTAGGTCTCATATCACCTGATGAAGCAAGTAACTTTTTTCTGATTTCACAACTGACAAGAGAGTGGTTAAATTAAGTAGCCTCTCTAAAGCCAGGCAACACCAGCACTGGTATCAAGACAGTGTTTGGGGGACAGCATTATGAACAGTTCCTAAAATTATGTGTTTTGAGACTTTTATGTTTAATTTGGATACAGAAATATTTGAATGTCTGACCTGGGGAATGATGAAAGAGCTTAATTTGCAAAATTACAACTTTTTAGGTACTCTCAAGGTTTATTATCTTTTCGAAATGTAAGGGCGTCGAATTGTCAAGAAACTTGAAAAGGCTAAATTTTAGATTTCAGTGCTTCTCCTGCATCTCACTTTAGCAAGTTTAACACTTTAGCTAAAGTCAATGACTTGTGAAATTTTGGAGGGGGAAAGCAGTGCCGTTTCTGTAATCTGTGTTTCGTTGTCCTGGAAAATGTTTTGCATAATCACTGTTCCAGTTTATGAAGCACATGAAAAAACATGTACATTTCTTGAATGTCTGCTGGTTCCTTATCTCTGTGTTTTTACTGTGATGTTATAGAGCTTGGATCATATGGAAACCTAAAATATTATGACACAATGACTGAAGAAGGTAAGAAATATTTTAGAATTGTTTGTATGAGCTTTTTTTGAAGTCCTCTGACCGTCTTTTATGTGTTTACATTTTTCCTTTGTTTTTCTTGGTCTTATTTTAATTTTTTCCATTTTTTGAATAACTCCTTTTTGCATGTCTTTATTGATGGCTCAATCAGTTACAACTCTTTTTTTGAAGTATTTGTTTTCAACATTTCAGTTCTGCTATTTCAGGTAAGGAAATACAATGGGATGCTTTTAGCAAAGAACATATGCAGAAACCATACTTGCAAATTATATGGCACAGTATAACATAGGTTGTAGGTGCTTATTTGATGCCGTATTTTACAATGAATTCAAGAAGAAGAATTAATTTATGGATTTTCAAATCACTGAGAATAATTGATAAGTGACTTCAGTTTACTGTATTATTGAAAAGTAAAAAATAACCTTTAAAAACTAGGCATGTTTATTCTTGGGATATTAATTGTACGCTTGATTGCAATGCAAAAAAATTTGCAGTTTGAAATCCTCATCCTAGCAATACAAGAAGGAAGTAATTAGGGCTCAGTGAAATCTCAGGAAATTTTTCTGCTAATTCAAAAGCATTGCAGCTCTTTCATACTAATTCAGGAAAGCAGTTAACTCTGTATTAAATTTCCAATACATGCTTTTTTGTCATAGTGCTGTCAACATTTCTACAGTTTGGAATTATCCCTGAACTGAGACTTGATTGTGTGTAGGATCAAGGCCTCTTGTCCGGCTCTCTGATTATAATGCCAGACAGATGTTTTTGTTAAGTTTAAAAATTAGAAGCTTGTTTGGGGATAGGGAAAATCTTGAGGCCCGTAGAAAAGTTAGCCACCTATTCCTCTTGGTTTTTAAGACAAATGCTGTATTTCTCTCTTTTAAAGACACAATTGCTTTCTAGTGTTGAGTAATCTTGAAGATTTTAAGAGAATCTTCATTACATGACTTACTCATGATAATTCCTCAGGGAGCATGGAAAGTGATAGCATCTATTTCCCTCCTTCTGTACCTGCTGTTGATACACCAATGTATCCATCTGGTTCTGGGACTGGTTGTGAGAGGTGGTTCCATGCACCTTTGCACCAGGTGTTGGAAGATGCTGTTCCCATCTGTGGTGGGCCTGAGCTCGTAGAATGATCTTGCCTCACTGTGCTCCATTGCCCAAATTAAGCATCTGCTTCGCAAGGGTGACATCAATATAAAATATGTGATGAAAGTAGATTTTAACAGGCAAACAGTGGTGTCTCTGTTGTTTAAACACACTTCTCAAGCACCTGTAAGGAGCCATTAACCTGGGCCACTCAATATGGCTACCAGAGGTAAAGTTTTTGTGGTATGTCTTATCTCAGTCTTCATTACAATCAAGATAAAAAGGTAATTTCTCATTGTAGCCTTAAACCTGGGTATGTTAAGATTTTTATTTTTTATGGTGAAGTATTAAATCTACTATTTCAAAAGTAGCCTTCTGAAATTCATAAATACTCTATTGACATCTAAATGTAGTTATTTGTAGGGAAACACCTGTTGCAATATAATACATACATATATGTATATTATTACTGTACCTATGCAGAAGTAATGCTTTTAATATTCAATGTCATCTCAGAATGCATTTCTCATGAATAAACAATTCAGGACTATACTGTAGCAACAGGGAAAATCCAGTAGCAGAAATAAAAAGGAAGCTCTTTGTCTTTAGAAACATTGACACTGACAAGGGTCTATGATGCAGTTTACCTTCTCAAATACAACCATCATCATTTTCACTTGTCTTTCACAAAGCAAGTAATGATGAGTATATCTCAGAGGTTGTATTTTGATCAAAGTGTACTATATTTCAGCTTTCTATTTGGATTTTCAGAAGTTTAATTGCTATCACGCTGCATCACACTTACTTGCCTTACCCATTTTCTTCTTTCTTTTCCTTTTTTTGACTGAGGTTTTTGTACCTTTTGCACAGCAACTTATTCATAGGAACACATAAATCCTGTTACAAATCCATTGATTTTTTTCTGATAAAGTACGTCCTTATGTCCTCAAGCCTGGACTGGAGATAAGGAATATTCTCTAGTGAGGGAACTCAGGTACATTTATTCTTCCGGCTGCATGAGAACAATCAGGGACAAGAATTAATGGTTAAACTGTAACACACAATCAGATTTAGCCTAATGGCCAGAAAGCCATTGTGTTTCATGTATTAGAAACTGATTTCTATTGTTTTGATTGTTTCTCTTTTGTCTGAAAGTGACTTTAAATTAATTTTAGATTAATCAGGTCAAACTGAGAGAGTAAATGTGCCCTACAAGATGAGAAAAGACCCTTACTGTAATCTTGTGCTCCACTAATAGCCTACAACATGACAAAATTGCATGTGTTTTCATTTGATACTTCTGCTTGATCTTAAAGGAAAAAGCATGTAAAATGGATTTCTGGAATTGATGAGTAGTGACTTACTAGTTATGTTCCACGGCAGGTCATGAGCAGAATTAGTAAGTACAGTTCAGAGTGCTCAACAGCTGCAGATTTGACATGTTCAGACTCACGAAAGCTTGGCTAAAGCTACATAGATGCGGTAGTTTTCCTTTGATCACAGACTGAAAACAAGGCAAGTGGTAGAGTCTTGAATTTTTAAATGAGTGAATTCCTGAAGAATTGTTTTCACATCAAATCAGATATTTTTCTGACCCAGGGAGCCTGTAGGCTGCTATTTAGTTTGTAGATAAAGGATTGGCTTTTTAATGTATCGTTTATCAGAAGGAGAATCTCTGCCAGCTGATGCCAGCTGGAGTTAACTCATGCAAATCAATGCATATCTACATTATACAATACTGATTTGCTTGTATCTTAAAAAAAAAAAAAAAAAAAAAAAAAAAAAAAAAAAAAAAAAAAAGTAGTTTTAAGCTACCTTCTTTAGGAATCATCTGGCCTTGATCACCTCTTCCTTCTACTTCATTCTTTGCAAACTAATATGAGCTGCCAGATCTGTTGGAGTTCAGTGAACCTAGGTTAACTAAGAATTTTCTATGGCAATCTGTGTTATTTTAGGTCTGTGGAAGCATGCATTGTCATTCACCTAAACTCTCATTATACCAGCTGTTGTGAAAATCTCTTACATACTTAAACCATAATACGTAGGACAGTTCCAGAGGAAACATAGGCACCTCCTTTCTAGAAATAAGAACAGTGACATAAGATTCCTATCCTTTATTTAATGACACCTTCTAAAGACAAGAAAAAAGACATGAGAAAAGATCCATGGCTAAGACTGGCCTTAGTGGCTTTCTGAATATTGGAATGACTTAGATACATCCTCAGCTGGTCCTTTTTCTTGGTGGCTCTGTGCTTCCCCTTCAGTGAACAAGTTTTGATTTGGTTTAAAGCAGAAAAATGGTAGGGAAAGGGAGGGAGAGAGAGAGAGGGAGGAGGTATTTCTCTGCTGTCTTTTTACATTTCACTGTCTTCACGCAGGCAAGTACTACTGCTTTGTCAGTTTCATGGGTTTGATAGTTAATAATGTCTTTTAATAATTTCCTTGCACTTTTGTTACCTACATTGAGTGAATCTAATGGAAGGCAATGATGTAAAACAATGTAAACTGAACCATGCATCTATTGAGAAATAAAACACATTTTTCATTTCAAATGTTGATTTTAACTTCCATGACAGTGACTTAATAACTGTGTAACAATCTCCTGAATGAAAAGGTGTAACTTAAAATTGTTAAAAGTCAGTGTCAGAAATTCTTTCTAAATATGCTGGTAGGTTTCTGTAAATGTGAAAAAAATGGAGAACATTCAATTAAGCTAATCTAAACCAATATGAATCTTTGAGAAGATTCTTTTGAACTTATTGAGCTGATTTTCTTTTCAGTTCAATAGTGGCCATGTTTCTCTGTTAAGAAAACGTATAGAGTTTCACACAATCTCAAATAAAATACTAGAATATCTTTAGGTTCTTCATCATTTTAATTAATCTCTAAAACTGAATCTTTAATTGAAAGGTCCTACACTATCTTAGAATAGGTGGAGGAGACATGGATGACTCCACAGATATTTTTCATAAAATGTTTCCACTGCATCATTTTCATCGCTTGCATAAAATTCATTTATATATATGTGGCATCACAAGCTGAATTCTCAAACATGTAAAGCTGAGTTTGAGTCATAAAGCTATCACAATCCTTTAGCAAACTGAAACTGTATCAGGCACCTTTTAATATATACTCCTGTATAAGCATTTTTAAATGCCCCTACTCTTTCAAAAGAAATTAGGAACTTCCATGACTCAGAATTTTGGCTTAAAATATTTGGGGATAGGATTTGTAATTTTTTTTTTCTCTCTTTTATCTGCTGTCCCCCAAAAAATCCTGTTCTTTCTCTCACTCTGTCTTTCTTTAACTCATTCTTACTTCTTCCCTTCTATCTAGAATCTCTGCCTTTTACCCTGTGTGGTGAAATAATGAGATGCCTTGTTATTTATGATTGTGTTCTATGCTTACATACTGTTCTGCAGGCGTTTTACTCTGGGTGCCAAGACAGATAATATTTGCAAAATATTGTGAATTGCTAATTTGGGGAGGTTTTTTTAGAGCATGATGTGTTTTTGAAAAGGTAGGGACTGCAGAAAGAACAGTACTGCTTAATAAATATTTGTGGTATTATTATTAGTATCCAAGTGGTTTGCTGTTGCAAAATTAGTTCTACTTCCCAGCAAATGATAGCTACTAGTCCCTGTGAACTGCTCATATGCTTCTTCACATACAGAAGTGTGGATACAGGGGTTTGAAGCTTCCATTTCAAGGAGAGAAGAGAGGATTTCTTTCCTGATTAATGATTTATCCTTGTGTGTTTGGAATTTCTCCAAGTTTTTAGCTTGGCAACAAGTGACTGTTATCCAAATAACTGAATTAATTCATGACTTCTTTCTTTTATTTTCCACTGTTAGTCTTTTATATAATTCCATTGAAATATCTTCTGGTCTTAAGTCTGTGCTGGTTTTGCTGCAGGGACACCAACAGTTTTCAATGGAATTTTGTAACTGGAGATGAGGAATTAAAAGAGCTACAGTTCCTGCATTGAAATAGTATTTTTAATTAAAAAAATGTGCTGTAAAATATCCACCAATTACACTTTAAAAAATATTTTAAAACACTGAAAGTGCAATAGCAATCAGGATAAATCAGTAACGGCAGATATGTCAGCTTTCTACACATCATAGGCTGTCATAAGATGTCCAAAGAGTCCTTACATAGAAGGATCTAGCGAGGCGGAAAATGGTTTCATTTCACTTAATATTTGACATCTTTGACCTTGCCTTGTTTTACGGTACCATTTGGACACAGTGGTCAGTAAAGAGTGACAAAACCTGGGAGCTGTGGAGAGTGTGTTGCCCCAGATGTTGAGCTGCATGGTTAACTTCATGGGACATAAAAAATCCCCAACCTGGCAGATTTAGAAAAAAATTTACCTTTAGGAATCTTGATATGAAAATCATGTATTCTGGAGATTTCTTCTTCCCCTTCTGAATCACAGAATAACAGAATATGCTGAATTGGAAGGTACCCACAAGGATCATCAAGTCCAACTCCTGGCCCTGCACAGCACCATCCCCAAGAGTCACACCATGCGCCTGAGAGCACTGTCTAAATGCTTCTTGAACTCTGTCAGGCTGCTGCTGTGACCTCTTTCCTGGAGAGCTGGTCTGGTGCCCAACAACCCTCAGAGTGAAAAACCTTTCTCTAACATCCAACATAAACCTCCCCTGACTCAGCTTCAGGCCATTCCCTCAGGTCCTGTCACTGGTCAGCACAGAGATCTGTGTCTGCCCCCCCGTTCTCCTCACAAGGAAGGGTTGAAATGAGGTCTCCCCTCAAGTCTCCTCGTCTCCATGTTGAACAGACCAAGTGACCTCAGCTGCTTCTCATACATCTCCTCAAGGCTCTTCACCATCCTCATTTCCCTCTGGATGCTCTCTAACAGTTTCATGTCTTTCTCATATTGTGACACTCCAACCAGCCCCCAGCACTTGAGGTGAGGCTGCCCCAGCTCAGAGCAGAGGGGACAATCCCCTCCCTTGCCTGGCTGGTGATGTTGTGCCTGATGCACCCCAGGACAGGGTTGGCCCTCCTGGCTGCCAGGGCACTGCTGACTCGTGTTCAGCTTGCCAGGACCCCTAGGTCCCTTTCCATGGCACTGCTTTCCAGTGTCTCAGTTCCCAAGTCTGCCAATACATCCAGGGCTGCCCCATTCTAAGTGCAGAATCCAGCACTTTCTCCTGTTGAAATTCATGTTGTTGGTGATTGCCCAGACCCCTGATTTGTTAGGGTCTTTCTGCGGGGCCTCCCTGCCCTCAAAGGAGTCAACACCTCCTCCCAGTTTTGTGTGGTCTGTGGACTGCTCAGTATCCCTTCCAGTCCTACATGCAAGTCATTTATGAAGATGCTGAAGAGGAGAGGGCCGAGCATGGAACTGTGGAACCCCACCAGTGACAGGTCCCCAGTCTGATGTCACCCCATTCTCTATAACCCTTTGTCCCTGACCCAGTTGCCCAGACATCCCATGATGTGTTTATCCAGCCTTGGGCTGCACATTTTGGCCAGAAGGATCCTGTGAGACACAGTGTTGGAAGATTACTGAAAATCCAGAAGGATCAATTGGTTTCCATTGATCAACATGGTGTGTTACCTTGTCATAAACAGAAATCAGGTTTGATAAGGAGGACTTTCCCCTCATGAAGCCATCCTGGCTGTGATAAGTGACTGTATTGTCTTTCAGGTGTTTGTTTTTCAGTAACTCCCAGAAGAATCTTCTTCATAATTTTACTAAGCACTGAAGCTCACAGACACATAGATGAGTCCAACGTGATAAAACTGACGACACTCACTATAATGCAATATATGTGTTAATATGAAATTCTGTTCTACGGTACTACTATTGAGAACTGAAACTGTTTGTGTTCGTTTATCATATCTTGATTCATCTGTATTCATCTTCTGCTTTGGCTGAAATCTTATACCAGCACATTTATATGTGGAAATTTACTGACTTCTTCCAAAGAAAAATCATAGCTTTTGGTTTCAATTTCTTGTTCTCTGTGTTGCTGAATCAAGAAAATTTACAATTTTATTTACACACACACACACACACACACACACACACACACACACACAAAACAAACAAACAAAACAAAACAAAACAAACCCACCAAACAAACAAACAAAACCCAAACAAAAACAACAACAACAACAAAACACCAAACAAAACGCAACCCTGGATACAGGAACATGAGATAGTGTTTAATAGGATATCTGTGGTTTGAGAAGGAATTGAGATGGATTATCAGCAGTAATCTATGGAGCCTAAGCTATGGCAAACAAACTTGGCATCTCAAAATGGCTGCATTTTAATAGTGACAATGTTTTTATTTTAGGAAAGTTCAAGGAAAGGGCCTCAATTCTGCATAAGATTGCGAAAAAGAAGTGCCAGGTGGAAGACAGTGAAAGGCAGAATGGAGCTGCTAATCATGGTGAGTGCAGCATTATAAATTTATCACCTGTTCCTCAGAGTCTCTTTCACTGTTTTATTTTGTTTGAAAATTGTTCATCATTACTCTTGCCTGCATTACGTCTGCTATTTTAGTAAAAATACTCTGATTCTCTGTACCAAAGAGTATGAAATTTATGGATGGGACAAAAGTTAAATGCAAGAATAGAAAGCCGGTCAAGGCATATAGAAAGCCTTCTAGCATGTTGAAAAGAAAAAGCAAAGCTGATTTTGTGATTTTGAAGTGACAGAGAGGCAAAACTTCCTTGCACTATATATGCAAAAATTTAATTAATTTATTTCAATGCTCTAGTAGAATTTGTGTTTTATATGGTATCACCTTCGTCACAAAAAGCATTTAAATATTTAAGCACCTTCATATTTAAGATTTTATTTGTCTGTATATTACTTTCTAGAAGTCATTGAGGCCTATCTATGCTAATTGCGCAAAATTAACTTACTAGGGTTTCCATTAAGGCAAGAATTTATATTTTAGTTCCAAAATTCCTATGCTAAAGGAAAATCTGTACTATGACCTGTTTTACCTCATCGTATTAGTTACATTAGGAAACCAGATACAAATGTGCCCAATAAAATGTGAATCATTTTTACTTGACCCTTTTTCTGACCTTGTGTTATGTTTACATATTATTTGCTTCCAAAATCAGGTAGTCGGTTGGGACGGTCTGTTAATAAACCATGATGATGACTGGCTTAAGAGACAACACACATATACTGAAATAGTTACAGAGAGTCTGGCACTCCACTGTGGCTGTGATCTCAGATTTTTAATTTAGAAGAATCTCAGGGTAGCAGTAATGCAACTAGACAGCTGTATTTATTTCTGTGCACAAGAGCATACCATAAGGCATATTGAACTTGAGTAAGGCATTTCATATTGCTATTCTCCATTATTTTGTATCGTCCAAGGGATTTTGGGTCATTGACACATTTATGTACTGCATACTTAGAGAGGTAATTACCACTTAGAGAATTCCAAGACAGTCAAAATAAGAATAAATTTTAATAAATTTATCAGAAACCAAAGGCCTAACTTTATCCCTTTAACTCCTGTGGAAGTTTAGCTCAAGGACTGCAGGACTCTGATTTAAAGATCATCCTCTATTATTACACGTTATTACACCATCTGTTTATTCTTTCCCACATTTTTGCATGGGAGACAGCAGGATTACAGCTTGGAAACAACTTTATTAATTGCAGGGGTTAGTGTGTTATGAAACTTATGTCGCTGAATGTATGCCCTCACCTGTAGAAGCAGCACAGTGCATTCTGTAATGTCAGGGGTGATTGCTGTAGGTCACTTTTTACCTGAAGTGGTAGGCTCAGTGCATTTAGCTTAAACAAAGAGCACTGAATATTGCAATGAACTTAAATATTTCTCGAAATGCTAGCTCACTGCTTATAAGATTTTTATTGAAAATGTAGACAAATTACATTCTCTTTTTAACGCAGATGTTGGTTCAACATTACTATTTTATAATTTGCTCAGACTGAGTATATGACAGCTATTTCACTAGTATATTTGTAATTTAATATTCTGCCCTGTTTTTTCCCTGCTCTTATCTATGGATGATGCCACAGAGAAAGGTGCAAAAGTGGAAGTTGCAGTAACACCACCAAGTGATTCGGGACCAGTGCAGAATGGAATTGCCCATAATGTTGAAGAGGTTAATGACTTTTTTATTCTTCTTTTTATTCTTGTGTTAGTAAATATATTGCATGCTTGATTGTGCTTTTCACTGGAAGTAAACATCTTAAGAGAAAGAAGCTGACAGTATGAAATACCTACATAATATTTAGTATTCATTTACAACTGAACCGAGTGTATACAGTTTGCCATATATAAAAGATCTTGCCTTTTGTTCCTACCCTTCAGTGTAAGGTAAGGTGAAAGTCTGGAATCTATTCTTTTGGGAAAAGTATTTTTTCTTTACAGATAAGATGTTTGCAGCCCTAAATATAGCTAATAGAAATTGCTTGTCACATTGCACAAAACCTGTTCTCTTAAGAGAACCTGTCATGATGTGCTAATGGAATAGTAAAAATTCATTGTGACAGAGGACCTGTACACAATATTTTGCGTCCTGCCTTCTGTTATCTTGCTTCATGAGATACTTTTCCCACGGAGACTGTTCAATGAAAACAGTTAAGAAAAAAGCAATCTTAAGCAATCACATATCACAGCAATGTCCACATGCTATCAATTTACATTGTAATAAAACATTTCCTAGGCTTGTTCAGAAATCTGCAAAGAGCTTTATCATTTGAGATAATGGTTTCAATTTCAAGCCACTGCAGGGGAAGAAGGGAAAATTAGTGCAAGAGTATGTTACTCAGCAATGTGCAATGCCTTTCATCTCCCTTTGGACAGTTTAAATTTGCAGTGATGCAAGTTTTGGAACTTTTATGTTAATTTCAGTAAGTATAAGGACATTCTGAACAAAGATTCTTATGTATTAGATGTGGGATACATTATTTATCCTTATCCAAATGGCACAATAGAGCAAAGCAGGGATATTTATAACTGGTGGAGGAATGAATCTGCAGATTTAGTTCCATCAATCTGAATGAAAGGATTTCAGGTAGCTGCTGTCAAAATAAAAACCTGGCGGTCTCCTAACAGTGTTTTGAGATGGCCCATGCTGGATTCCTCCCCAGTGGCCTTTCCAAATTTGTCTTCTTCCTAACTTGGCAGCTGGTAATGTGGCAGCTTTCTTAGGCTGCTTGAGTCATTGATATGCTGAGACCTACTTCATAATTTAAATGTACATACTGGAATTTTTGAGAAGTTGTAATAAAAACAGTCTACTAATCCATGGAACAAATAAACAGGTTCCCATAATGCTTAGGATCCTACTTCACTGTCACGGTCTCTGCCAGCTCTGTAGTATACCAGAGCCTCTCCTCAATGTATTGCCTGGCTTTTTGTGCATAGCTTAAACACCTTTCCAAATTCTAGCATCACTCTGAAGCTAACACTGGGTGGTTATTTTCCTTCTGCTCTGTATATTGACTTCACGGACGCTTATGAGATTACTCTCAATTTTTAGAAGAAAACAAAATTTTCAGGCAACAACAGAAGCCCGCTCACAGCATTTCTGTGACTCTTTCCATTGATGAATACTAAAAATTTGAAGAAGGGAAATTGGTCACAGCCCTCCTAAGCATTATTTTTAGCTTTTCCAAACTTGACCTACAAATGGTCTTGAGTTTTGATCTTTTTGTAACCAAGAGTTCTCCATTGCATGATATAATTTGCTTCTGTTTCTAAGCAGAATTCAGTCAAGTAGCTTGAAAATTTGATGATTTTTCCTTACTCTAATGCAAAAGGAATTGCTGTAGTATCAGATTTGGAAGGACAGTATAAAATTTCTTTTCTCTGGTTTTTGGCTTGTACAGTCTAAAGATAGGTTTTGTGATCTGTAAGTGCTGTTTAGAAAAATCCCTTAAAAAACTGTTAGTGCCTCCATGTTGTGGTAATGATGATTTAGAACTGAGAAAACAAGAGAGATTGTCAATCTGGACTGACAAAACTTCAAATACGCCTTTGGGAGGAAAAAATGTCCTGAAATCTACAGGATGTGAAATGGCTATAGTAACATAATAGGTCATCCTATTTGTTTGTTTGTTTGATGATACAAAAGACGTGCACAGGCATCTAATTCTTTCTCCTCCATTGTCAAGTTCCACTGTGGTCTTCATGCTTTTCCCTCTTGCAAAACAAGCATATGTTTGGGTTTTTTCTTACTTTTCACTGATGCAGATTAATAGTGTCTGGGTCTAAATCCCTAGACACAAGCATTTTAGAATATCTGTCTCTTTATTGGAGTTAGAATTCTCTGAAAATTAGTACATTAAATATTCTATGTTCCTCTGCTAAAAACAGAATAACATATATAACAAATCACATTAACATAAAACATAAATAACATAAATTACGTAACATAAAACACATGTAAATCCATTATACTTTTAAATCCCCTATTATTTTAAAATTACAATGTTTAGGAAAAGACCGTTAAAGAAAAGATGGTCTCAGACTAAGACTGCAAGCAAAGGAGAAAAAAATAGCTTTCATATTGTATTTTAATTTTCATATGTTTTCATAAAATAACTTTTTTTAAAAGCATAATACTCCTAATTGTCATGATTTAGTTTTCCATATACCTCTCCTGGTTTCTTTATGGGCTTTTTAGGAACCCCTTTATATTTTTTCCAAATTCTTTTTCTTTCCTCCTTTCCTTCTTTTACAAGAAAGAAGGAAAAGCTTACACAGAGCTGAAACACCATACAAGATAGATGCAAGGACACTGTCAAGTTAATGACTTCTGCAAGGTGTCATGACTAGGTGGATTTCACCTTATTTATTAGGGTTTTTTTGTTTTGTTTTGTTTTGTTTTTAATTTCTTCATTTCTCTCTTCCAAACTCCACTGTCTTGCTTTTCTCTTTTCCATAGGACCTTAGCTCCATTTTTCTTACTCCGCTGTCCTCCAGGAAAATTCAGCTGTTGTCTTTCTAGCTCAAACCCTTGAGCAGCAAGAAAAACTCTCTCCTAATGCTGCTTGCAGAAATTCAAAAAGGATGTTCAGAAAATGTACCCAGCAACCCAATAATTTGTGCCAGGTAGTGATACTCTTATCACCCCACTTGACGATAAGCAGCAGCCAATATCTTATTCTTTGAAGAAACTGAGATCTTCAGCTAAGACAGCTGGTGTCTCCTCTCCTTCCCATTCCTTAGCCAGCACAGGAGGGAACAATACCTCCTCCCACCACACCATCTGTAAGATATTACTGTTATATTTGAAGTCAGAAATTGCCTTTCTTTCTGCTGGATATTGCATCTTCCTTGGGGATTTTGTTCTACTTAACAGCATTCTGTCTTTAACCTTTAGCAGGTCGCCACTGAGGAGAAGATTCTGTTATGTAATACTTCATAGAGTGGCACCAAGCATGCATAAGAAAATGAAGGAAGACTAAAAGGACACTTACTAGCTCATTAAATGTTTTGTAAAGTGCCCTTCAGAATGTGATCCTTCTGAGAAGACCAGTTCCACCCCCACCACCTTCTTAACTAGCATTTGTTTTAACCTGTGGCTTACCTAAAAATAGTTTCCAATCTGAAGATAACACCTTTTCCTCCCACCTACACACACGCGCACACATGCACGCACATACACATGGACATGTACACATGCGCACAGTTTTTCCTGTTTCCTTGGAAACCCCGCTGGAAAGTATTTATACGCCAACCAAGACTGAGATAACTTTTCCATGAAAATATAAGGTAATTTTTATGTCATAGGAGAAGGGTGCAAAGGCTTCTTGGCTTGCATTGGATTTAATCTGCTTACCTGAGCAGCAGTCCAGCAAAGCATCTTGTGCCTTCCCCACTGAAGAGCAGCAGCACCATTTCAGGACAGAGCACTGATGGAGACATATCTCCCCTGCCCTGGAATATTCATTCCGTTCACATCAAATTAACTTGAAATGGCCCATGCTGGATTCCTCCCCAGTGGCCTTTCCAAATTTGTCTCCTTCCCAACCTGGCAGCTGGTACTGTGGCAGCTTTCTTAGGCTGCTTGAGTTATTGATATGCTGAGACCTACTTCATCATTTAAATGTACATCACATTCTTTGTCTCAGGGTATTAATCTGAGTTATGTTAAACATTACTATTTCATACAGTGAGAGGATAGAGAGGATTAGAGCAGCCCTCGTTGTAAGGCTGTGATATATTCCAGCATCCCTGGTATTTGATTCATCAAAAAAAAATTGTTTTCCAAAGCCCAAATACTTTTTCAGTTGCCACACTTGGTCTAAAGACAATGTTTGCTCATTGTAACTTAAAGAGAAGGTGCTGCTATCAGAAGGTGGTGATCTTTATTTTCACAATGCTACTCAGTTGCCTACTCCACATTTTTTGCTGCTGTATACCAGTTAGACTTACTTGAAAATTAGGACTTTGAAAAATGGTATGAAGACAAAAGCTTATTCTTTAGAAGTACCTCCATGATACCATAGCTATTATTTCTCCTGGTGAGTTGACTGCAGTTTTGTGTGTTACATTCTGAGAATT
Source organism: Hirundo rustica (assembly GCF_015227805.2). NCBI lineage: Eukaryota > Metazoa > Chordata > Aves > Passeriformes > Hirundinidae > Hirundo > Hirundo rustica. The sequence goes on along the minus strand of NC_053488.1, from coordinate 34,711,988 downwards.
TTTTCTCAAATTCTCTGAAGAGTGTTGGCAATAACATAGCATAAAAACCAGCATGTAAGTTTTGGGAGCTGTGATTTTACTTATTTCTGCAAGTGCCCAAGAGGACACAAGCAGCAATAGGAGAATCTGGACCAAGCTGGACCAACTTACCTGACCTTATTCCTTCCCCTAGGGTCTGCTCAAAAGGTAGCTCTTTTCAGTGAGTTAATGGTGGAGCAAGGATTAGCACAAATTAGCAGTCCTAAAAAGAGTATTCACATATCCAGAATGCATTCTGAAAGCTAATGGATTTAATATTACTGTCTGCTTGAATTTTATTTAAGAATTTGTGAGGAAAGCTGTTGCTTTCTCTCTTAGTCACCCTATAGAAATTGCATAATCTTGTACTAGCTTACTATCTCACCTTGGTTTTTTTTTTTTTAATTTAATGACATGTAGGAGAAGATTAATGAGTGATGTGACATACAGAAAAGAAACAGAAGGCAGAGATTGAGGTTGTTCATAGCACGGCTCCAATTACCTATATTTTCTGCCTTTCTAGTGAAATAGATTAATGTGAGATGTGCCCTTCTAAAGAAAAAAAATAAACCTCAGTTTTGAAAATCACAACATGCCTCTGGGATAGAGAACATTTTGATTGAGATCACAGTCACATCAGTTTTTCTTGACTTACTCATTGTGGAAAGTTGGGTTGTACAGAGCTCATTTCCAAAAAAGAAAACTCACAAACAAGCAAACAAACAAACAAAAAACCACCCTAAAACAAAACAAAACAAAACAAAACAAAAACCTGAGCAGTCTTTTGCAGCAAATAAGTTGCCTCTTTATAGGTGGTCTAATATCCATACTGTAGCATAAGCGAATGGAACCGCACGTAATTCCTGTCTTAAGTTTCATTTTTTCTGGAGCCCTCATGCTAATTCTTTATTCATTAATTGTATCAGCAGTCAGAATGCACAAGAAATGTACAAGCATGAGAATTTATAGTTTAACTCTTCATCCTAGGTGGACTAACAGATTAATCCTCTTGTGTTTATAGTTTATATGTTCTAGCCGTTATGGTGTTTATAGTTAATACGTTCTAGTTATTATACAACACAAGTAGCTGGTGAACAGTGGCAGATTCAGTATTTCTGGTAAATTTCAGGTGGTTCTTTGAACTTGTTTTCCATTTCCTCCTAATGTGTGGGAAAAAAAGTGTAAAATTCTGTTTAATGTGCCAGAAAAACAACTGGTTTTCCTAATGTAACGTGAGTGTAAGCCTCTGTGGAAACAGTGATTTTGTGATGTTTGCTAGAGGAGTGACCTTGGCAGTGACCTTTTGATTTTGGCAGATGGAGTTTGCTATAGGCTGTTGTATATAAACAAAATAATTGTGGATGAAATATCACTGTATGTTTGTATTGTTTACATATGGTGAAACACACCATCATTTCCTCTGTTTGGAAAAATAGGAAAATTGGATAGGAAAAAAGGAAAATTAGATGCTAAGAAGAAATTGTTTACTGTGAGGACGGCTAGGGTACTGGAACAGGTTGCCCAGAGAGGTTGTGAATAGCCCATCTGGAACTGTGGAAGTGTTCGAGGCCAGCCTGGGTTTGGCTTTGAGCAACCTAATCTAGTGGAAAATGTCTCTGTCCATGGCAGTGGGGTTGGAACTAGGTGATCTTTAAGGTCCCTTCTAACCCAAACCATCCCATGTTTCTAAAACAGTCCTGAGTAAACCAGTAAATGCTTTCTTCCCTGGGATTACAGATGAGTATTTGATAGATGTTCTTAAAAACAGAACTGTGAAATATTTAACATCCATAGTTTTTGTGCCTTTTAAATTGTTTGTAATGGTTTTAATAAAAGAAGAGTTGAAGTAGCAAGAATAGAGTTTTGAATGTATGCAGATTGGTTTAAAAGAGTACCTGTTACAGATGTATGAAAGGGAACACCAAGCAGAATAACACTTCTAATCTCATTTCTTAAGATGCAAAGAGGGCATTTTCCTATTAGAAGACTAATTTCCTTATCATCATTAATAATAATAATAACATTAAATTATTATTAATAATAATAATAACAACAATAAAATATATGCCAGGGTACCACAATTATCCCATCTAGGCATTAGTATACATTTGATATTCAGCACTGCAAAATATCTCTGTAACAAAAAGACAGTCTCAAGCATCAGCAAGAAGAAATGAGGATCCTATGCATAAAGGGTAAAATAGGATTATGACAGAATTAATAAGGATTTCATAGAAACACAGTAATGACTATTATATGTGAAGATCTAATGCACCTATGTCTTAATCTTTAATGACTGGTCAAGGGATGAGGGGCACAAGAGTGTCATTCTGCATTCTTCCACTTGGAGGACATGATGAGGGAAGGAACAGGAAGATTCAAAAGGTCAATAACTTGCTCCAAAAGTGGTGGCACCAGCAGAATTTTAGGGGGTTTTGTCATGGATTGGCTTCAACAAGTCTGGGCCTGCTGATGACAGACAGGGTACACCTGTCTCAAAGGGGCAAAGGGATCAGTTAGCAGGGCTTACTGAAAGAGCCTTAAACTAGGTTTGAAAGAAGAAAGGGATGAAACCAGGCATGCTAGAGATAAGCCTAGGAATGGTACATCAGTGTTTGAGGAACAGTGTGCTAATGTGGTACTTCAGTCTGCTCCATCGTGTGCTGAGTACACCAGAACACATTTGAAATGTCCCTGTACTAATTCACATAGCACCTTCACCATCTCAGGGGAGGTGGTGGATCAAGATCCATATACAGCTGCAAAGACCTAAGCATCATCCAGCCATTAGAAACAACAGAAGCACCTGAGAACAGTTATTAAGTTATTAGTTATTAAGGCTCCTTCCCCCACCCCAAAACATGACAGGACTGATAGCCCAACTAAAGTGCATCTACACCAGTGCATGCAGTGTGCACAACAAACAGGAGGGACTGGAAGCCATTGAGCAGATGGACAACTATGATGTAATTGCAGTAACATGAAGATCATGGGATTAGTTACACAGCTGGAGTGATGCAATAGATGGCTATAAACTCTTCAGAAGGGATAGTCAAGGAAGGAGAAGTGGTGTGGTAGCCCTGTATGTTATGGAGTGTTTGACTTTCTAGAGCTTGATGGTGGTGATAAAAGGGTTTAGTATTTATGAGTATTTATTAAGACCAACAAATCAATATCCTGGTGGGACTCTAGTATAGACAATCCCACTAGTTCAAGGAGGAAGACAAAAATATACTATAAGCAGCTGGAGGAAGTCTTAAAATTGCTGGACCTTTTTCTTCCGGGACACTTCAACATACCAGATGTCTGCTGGAAATACAACACAGCAGAAAGGGAACAGCTCAGGAGGTTTCTGAGCTGTGTGAAACATGCCTTGATGTTCCTGTCACAGTGGGTGAGGAAGCCAGCCAGGAAAGATGCCCAGCTGGCACCTTTGCTTGTGAACAGAGGATTAGGGGAAGATGTGGTGGTCAGAGGCCACCTTGGGCCCAGAGACTCTAAAAGGAGAGCTTTCTATTCTCAGAGCTGTAAGGAGGTCAGCCAGCAGAACTGGCAGAATTTCTGCCTGGGACTTCCAGGGGGCAAACTTTGACCTGGTTGATAGCATTCCTTGGGATGTAGTCCCAAGGGGACAAGGAAGTGCAGGAAGGCTGAACATTGTTCAAGAAAACAATCTTAAAGGTGCAGAAGCAGGCTGTCCCCATGTGCTGAAAGAAGAGCTGTCTGGGAAGAAGATTGGCTTGGCTGAACAGAGCTTTGGCTGAACAGAGCTTAGGCTGAACTCAAGAGAAAAAGGAGGGTTTATGACCTTTGGAAGAGGGGACAGCCAGCTCAGGAGGACTACAAGGATATTGTGAGGTTATGCAGGGAAAAAATTAGATGGGCCAAAGCCCATCTAGAACTCAATTTGGTTTCTGCAGTTAAAAGACAATGAAATGTGTTTCTAGAAATGAAAGGTGTTCTAGGAACACAAAAGAGGTATGGAATGCCTTTTTTGCCTCATTTTTTAATGAAAGAGAATCTTGCTTTAAAACAAGATTCACTGACATCAGGATCAATCAGACCCCTAGGCTGGAACACAAGCATGGGGAGCAGAATGAAGCCCCCATACTCCTAGGGGAAATGACTAGTGACCTGCTGTACTGCTTAACGCACACAAGTCTCTGAGGCTGGATGAGATCCCTTCAAGGGTGCTGATGGAAGTGCTCACAAGCCACTTTGCATCATTTACCAGCAGTCCTGGCTAACTAGGGACATCCCAGTTGACTAGAGTGGCAAATGTGATTCCCAGCTACAGAGGAAGGGTGCTAAGCAGGATCCAGAGAACTACAAGCCTGTCAGTCTGACCTTGATCCCAGTAATGGTCATTAAGCAGATCACCCTGAGTGCCATCACACAGCAGGTGTAGGACATCAAGGGAGTCGGGCCCCACCAGCCTGGGTTTGTCAAACGCAGGTCCTGCTAGACAAACTTGGTCTCCTTCTATGACAAATTGACTTGTGTAGAAAGGCTTTAGATGTTGTCTACCTAGACCTTAGTAAAGCATTTGATACCATTTCCCACATCATTCCTCTTGAGAAACTGGCTTTTCATGGTGTGGATGGGTGGACTGGTATGGATGGGTCACTGGGTAAAAAACTGAGTGGATGGCAGGTCCTGGAAGAGTGGTGGTGAACGGAGGTAAATCTAGCTGTCAGTCACTGGTGGTGTTCTCCAGGGCTCTGTACTGAGGCCAGTCCTGTTTAATGTCTTTCTTGATAATTTGGATGAGGGGATCAAGTACACCCTATCATTTTGGAGATGATGCAAGTTGGGTTGCAGTGTTGATCTTCTGGAAGGTAGGAAGGCTCTGCAGAGGGGTTGGACAGGCTGGATTGATAGGCTGGGGCCAGTGGTGTGAGGTTCAGTAAGGCCAAATGCTGGGGCCTGCCCTTGGGTCACAACAACCCTATGCAACAATGCTACAGGCTGGGGAAGAGTGGATAAACTTTATGGTGGGAAAGGACCTGGGGGTCATTTAGTCTAGATCTCCAGAGGTCTCTTCCAAACCTGACTGTTGTATGATGCTGTGGTTCTGTGCTGGCCAACAGCAACTAAACACGAGCCAGCTGTGTGCCCAGGTGGCCAAGAGGTCCAGTGGCTTCCTGGCCTATATTAGCAACAGCGTGGCCAGCAGGACCAGGGCGGTGATTTTCCCCCTGTACACCTGGCACTGGTGAGGCCACATCTCAAATCCTGTATTCACTTTTGGGCCCCTCACTACAAGAAAGACATTGAATTGCTGGAGTGTGCCCAAGGAGGACAATGGAGCTGGTGATGGGTCTGGAGCACAAGTCCTGTGGGAAGCAAGCTGAGGGAGGTGGGTTTTTCAGCCTGAAGAAAAGGAAGCTCAAGGGAGACCTTATCACTCTCTACAACTGCCTGAAAGGAGGGCGTAGCCAGGTAGGAGTCAGCCTCTTGTCCCAAGTAGCAAGTGACAGGACAAGAGGAGATGGCCTCAAGATGTGTGAGGGAAAGTTAGATCAGATGCTAGAAAAATTGCTTCATGGAAATGGTTATCAAGCATCAGATCAGTTATCAAGCATAAAAGTGGTTGTGTCACCATCCATGGAATTATTCAGAATATGTATAGGTGTGGTGCTTGGGGCTTTGGTTTAGTGATGGAACTGGCAGTGTTAGGTTTATGGTTGGACCTGATGATCTCAAGTGTCTTTTCTAACCTAAATATTGCTATGATTCTATGTATTTGTGGAAAATGAAAAAATATGTCATATTCCAATACTTAGTCTCTAAATGCCCATGTCTGACCAGTGCAAGGTACTGGTGTAAACAGGCTTTTGTTCTGATTTGATACAGCAGTTTCCTTTTAATGGATTATCATCAGAGTTCATTGTATCAGCTTTCCCATATGTCCAGTCCAGTATCGTTGACGTTAATTAGCCACAGTGACATAGCAGGGAATGAGTTTTGGAGTGGAGATGGGTAGGGACTAGTACTTCAGCTGCCCTAAAGAAATGTAAATCTTTGCACAGCGGTGGCAGGTGTGTCATAAAGTGAGCAGAATATTCTTTACTTCTGTTAGAGCATGTGGGGGTCAAGGCAGATACCAGAAGGTATCTAAAATGGTACCATCATATGTGTTTAGGCAATTGAATTCCTGGGTATATATCATATTATAATCACATTTTCTTCTTAGCACTGCAGAATATAATCATACTGAACATTGCAAGTACAGAGTTTTCATAATATAGACTGAAATAAAATTATATTTTCAGGCTTAGTTTCTACAAACTGTGATAGTGCATATTCAGTATGTAAATGGCTGGAACCACAGACAGTGCATGCAATCTCTGCCTTAAATCTGTGCTGAGTAATTTTCTGTCGCTGCTGCTTAGTCCACAGCATGACACTTGCATTTGTGTGGTTTTAGAACTGCCAAAATTATTTCCCATTCTTTCCTTCAGCATCAGTGGATAATTGCTTTGAAATTCATGGAAGCTAGATCTACAAATACTTTGAACTTCATTACTTCCACTGATTTTGGGAGGTCAACATTGAAAATCAGATGCCAAATCCGATTTACAAAATAGGAAATGAACATCCATTCTGCAACACCTGTAATATATCCTGGAGTTAAACTAGGAAGAAAAAGTGCTTTGCCTGCACTATGAGATGGTGTTTGGTCTTATATTTTGGGGATAGTTGTCTTGGGGAAAGGGATGATGTTGGACAACTGGAAGGTGAAAAGATCTTGAACAGATCAAGGTTTCTCAGGAGACATCTGGCAATCTCCAAAAGCAGCTCTTTGTGGCTCCTTGCTACAGTCACTCATGTTGCCTCTGTGCTCATGCACACCCAGAGGTGTTTCACATAGACATGAGACTAGAGCAAGGCCCAGTGTTGAACTGTAGTATGTAGTGGTACAGTGTTGCATGAGCCAACATAGGCATTACTGTCTAGATATTTTTAAGACTCATGTGCAAACTCAGACTAATGTAAAGTTTTGCTGCAATTAAATATAATTCTTAATCAGATTGGCTAATCTCTAAAAATGGCAATTCAGGAAGTACTTTGCCACACAGTGATGTTTATGCAGCAGTCACTTAGCAAGCTTTATTCCAGCTGAGCTGGCTGATTGAATTACACAGAGGCCATTCAGAAGGAGTTACCTAGGCAACCCTTCAACTGGTCCTTTTGTGCTCAAATTTTATCTCAGTCATCATATTTCAAATCTGAGCCTGTGTGTCAGGTTGATTTTCCCACCACAAAAGTATCTACCAGAATGGAAAATGAATGCATTTGGTTTTGGGAAGTAGCCTCACAAACTTCTCTTCCAGCGCAGCTCCTCTAAAGTCAGTCTTCAGTAAATTTCCAGCAATGAAGCATAGTATGTCCACTTCAGTGAAGAGCTGAAAGCTAAAGGCAAAAGCTAGCCTCTTAAGCTGCTCAGGAGCCTCTGAAATACTGGGTTGAGTACAAATTGTGCTTATATGTTTTTATTTTTTTAAAATTATTATAACCATTATGACCTGTTCACTTTACTGTTGTCATACAGTCATGCACTTTGGGAGTTTCACAAAGTATAGGGGTTAGCAAAATATTGTCCTCTGTTGACATCAACATGCAACACAAAAGTAGCTGCAACTTCTCAGTGTGTCAAGAGGTAAAGAGGAATTTGCTTCCAGTCCAGTGATGTCAGGTGATACCTTCATAGTGGAAGAGCCCAATCTAAGAGCTGAGCTTGTTTCTATAGGTACTGATCAATTCAAGTAGTTGAACAATTCAGAAGTTCACAATAGTGGAATAATCAAGACCAGTTCTTCAAAATTAGCAGTAAGTAGAAAATGTTATTAACAGTATCAACATATGGTGACATTTTATCAATAACTCTTTTGCTTAGAAAAGAAGAGCTGGTCTGGTCATTTAAATGATTGCTTCATATAGCATTGTCATAAAGTTCATGTAATTAATCTTAATACAGGGCAACTGTAACTGAAAATAAACCAATTATAAATCTATAGGAGGAGTAACATGCATATTGTGGAGATGTCTCAATTATCCTTTTTTTCCAAAAATAAAACCCATAAACATTATCTGAAGAAGTCACCATATATCATTCACGTTATCAAGCAGTTTCCACTGGGTGCTCTTTTTCAGACTTTGTTAGCTTCCATTGAGCTCTCTAGAAATCTTTCCACAGTTTTAACAGCATTTGCATTACACACATCTCTGTGAAAGTATTGTTCAGGCCATTTTTTTCAGTTGCCTGATTCTGCAATTTATGTGTAGTTCTGGAGACATCACCTACCTATGTTAACAATTAAAAGGTTATTTTAATACATGCATGCAAAAGGCTGAGTCATGCTTACTATACTTGCTCCATTTTGTTAGCAGAAGCAGTCTAAAGAAAGAGAAATGTGTGGCAGCCAAATGTTTTCTGTCACAGGAGAGGGTTCCTATACACCTACTCTATAGCCGGGATGACAGGTGGGCAGCTTACACATAAATGGAGACTAGGGATCGATGTGAAAATCAGTGACACAAACTGGAGAGGAGTGTCTTCAGTTTTGGCACCAAGTTTTTAGAAACACTTCTGTATTGTGACTGGTCTGAACATAAGAGTCTTTGGGTAGAGACAAGGAGAAGCTCTTTCCTCATGTGGACAACCTGGTGACAGTGTTGGGGCCCAGAGAAGCTGGGCCATCTCTGTCCTTGTTAGTTTCACAGTTTGAACGGGCAGAGCACTCAGCAGCCCAGTCTGACTCCAGCAGCTTAGCACTAGAGCTCCAGAGGTGCCAGAATTTCACTATCTCCCTGTGGAGAAGACAATACATACAAATACATATGCATATATATTTAATAGTAAGGTTTGAAGTTACTCGCAAAAGCTTAAGAAGTTACATAGATTTATACATTTATATGCACACATAAAGATGCACATCTCTCTGTGTGCACACAGGCACATATGTGCACACATTCTCTTTCTCGTCTGTGTGGCCAGGCTTGATGCAGCCCAGACAAGTCTTAAATCCCTGACTAGACTAGCCCACATCCTTAGGGAGAGCCATGAGACCACTTGTCAGAGACACCACACCCTGTGCATCCCAAGGCACCAGCCACATTGTCAACAAATGGACATCCTCAGGCAGCTTGTGCTCTAGGGACACCTCACAGTCCAGACAAAGTGTCCTTTTTTGGTGCGTCCTAGCTAATGTTATTAGGTAGGTGTGGTGTTAATGCAATGTTTTCAGATGCTGTAGTTCTCCCTGAAACACAACACTGTCCTTGAACTCCGTTTGAAAGAATCTCTAACTTCATTTCATCCACATTGATAATATGCTCACTAGAGTTTTTCTTACAGAATGAAGAGGATGAGGAGGAACAGCCTCTCAGCCTGGCCTGGCCTGAAACCCCACGCAAGCAGCTCACTTATCTTCTTGTGTTACCCATTGTTTTCCCACTGTGGGCTACCCTGCCAGATGTCAGAAAACCTGTAAGTAACTGTTGTAAGTCAGTCTGTTCTGCACAAAAGGGTGGCTCTCTAGTTAAATGCCAAAAAAGAACTAGATCTATTAGGTTTTTTAAATGGTTTCTTCTTTGAAGAGGCCACAACATTAGTATTCAAATCTTCAAATGGCAAATGGGTGTTTATGAGCAACTGGTCACTAATAGCTCTATAAAGATTTTAACTTGTATTCACTTACATTTTATAACATGAAGTGAATGGTCAGAAATATTCTTTGAGGCCTTCACATATGTATTTCTGAATTTCTGCTGAGCATATGAGTGCTGAGTATCTGTCTATACACGGTGCCCTAAAGGCTGTGACTGGGAGGATTTTAGACTGTCAAAATTCTTTCTGTAGTTCAAACATAATGATATGCATTTCTCTTAAATTCATGTTCTATTAGACCTTTCTCTTCTACCCATAATCTTGTCATTTTGGTGCCAGGATGAGATCCGTAAGTCCTTTCATGCATAAAATACATGCTAGTTTTGTCCTAAACATAGCTTGATATAATGTAAGACTGACAAGTTACCAAGGCTTACCACTTTTATACAAATAGACCAGACTGGGAAGGCTCGTGGAAAGTAAAAGAGAGAGCATCAAGAGCTGAAAAAAAAATTAAAATTAGTGGTGTTTTAATCTCTTTTCCTTTCTGGATCAAAATGGGTTTAAAACTGCTGCAAGAGAGGCATGCACAGCATGTAAGTTTATAAATCAACACCCTGAATTCTTTTTTCCTCCTCACACACAGTGAAAAACCTTCCCATCCCACACACTGAAAAACTGCAATTCAGTGCAAGAAGGAAGCTAAAATAAGATCACTGGCTTGTTTTTAGATAACAGGTTCCAAAGGCTATAAAGTGACATTTTCCCTTCTTTCCCTTCTGACACTTTTTCCTTCCCAACCTTTAAGGTTTCTTTTTCTTAAAGATTCCAGAAAACTCTGGAAATCACTTTTGCTTCAAACACACAGAACATACTACATGAATTTCAAGACTGTTTATTTCTGAATGTATGCCCTTCTTTTGTCATTCAAAACAATCCTTGTAATTTTCTTCATAATTTGATCTAAAATGAGTAAGAAATATTTTTAGGCATTGTTTTGAATTTTGAAATTTGGAAGATAATACAAGTAGACCTGTAGTTTTATCCAATATTCTGTACTGTACAAATGAGAACAGTTTTGTAAACAATAATTTTGGAAAGTTAATATCTTGGCAGGTTGCAAGTGTGTGATACGTGTGATTATTAACACTAGTACCATTCTCAACAGAGCTCCATGCTGACATCCAGCAGCTAAAATACCCTGCCATAAAGGATAAACATGGTGCCAGATAGGGGAGTGGACAAGAGAGTTTTAAAACTCCATTCACTGAAAGGAGTAGTTTTTTATACAGGAAAAAAAAAAAAAAAAAAAAAAAAAAGGGGGGGGGAAAAAAAAAAAAAGTAGTTTGTAATTACAGGTACATTAACAGAAGAGATAATGGGCTGTATCAGTATGACAAGCTGCTTACTTTGAACATTGCTGTCAAAGAATTAACCAGATGGTTGCATATACTATCTAACATTTTAAGTATGCTTCATTAATGTATCTTCAAAATATTCTCACTTATTTCTGTGTGCCATCCCCACTAATCCCTTCCTAACAAAAATGATGCCTGCTATCACAGCTCAGCATATGCATCAGAAAACAAATTTGAATGAAATCTGTGAGATAAAAGTTAAAGCAAACCTAAAGTAATACTCAATTAGACTTTTTAGATAGGCCTGCCATCAGATTTGCAGGTGTGGTAATTTTAGTCAGGAACCCAAATTCTGCATCAAGGTGCTCAGATTAGTACATGCATATATAAAGTGAATGCTTGTGTGCTATATACTGATTTGAAAGACCATATGGAGCCCTTGGCATCCTCTGTGGGTGTCCACTTTTCAGTAAGTTCTTCTTTCCATCTAGAATCTTTTTTATAATGTATATTTTATCTCCACACAAAGGAGATGGTTTACCTGCATTTATTTGTACTATTCTGAGATACATTTAGCTCCATGAAACCCAGAAGCTCTAGAAAAATTGTTTTGTAGACAGGGTCTCTGATTCTAAAGTTAGCAAAATCCTGCTCCCTTATTATGCTCTGGTGCACACATATGCAGATTTTTATATACTTAGAGTAGATTATGTATTATTTCAGCTAGCTGTCAGCTGAATGACTAACTTTGAGATGTTTTTATGTGTTTAGTGCCTTAATAACACCTGCTCACATTAAGCCAGTATATATTAAAATCCTTACTATAACATCATAATGATGTTGGCATATCCCAGAGGTAGGGGTGCCCTTGGGGAATTATTTTCTTGAGTTTTTGCCCAGGTGTTTTGAACAATAATGGGTATTTTTCCTGTACTGATGGCTTGTTTCCCCAGTGGCTCTGTAAAGGTCACATACGCAATTGTCCACCTCCTGGAGATATTTAAGGATTGAAAGAAAAAATGTGACCAAGGTGCCCCAGTAAGTCAGGACCAGATATTGAACACCGCCTCTTTTTTATAACCTTACTCCACTGTCCATCCCTTTGCATTACAGGCCAGAAAAATGGCTCAGAAAAAAGTCTGGCCATCACTGGACCCATATGGGGGACTTCCTTCTGTCTCTGCAAATTCCTATTACAAATGAAGAGATACAACTTCCATGAACTCTTGTTGCCATACAGAGATGCACTGTTACCAAGGGGACAAAGGACAGCATGTTCCTGTACAGATCCAGGAGCAGGTTCTGAGTAATCAGAGTTAAGCACTGTTAAGTGTGAAAAAAAGATCAAACTTGTCAATGTAGATACATTTATGAATGAGACAAGCATGTGAATCATTCAGGTTAAAGATGTTGGTGATAATGCTGGCTAAAATTAAAAGAGTTACCTTCCAAATTATTCAGCACACACTACACTCCAGGATCAAGCTCTTAGAAGAAAAGCCTTCATACCTGGATTATTTTTGATACTTATAACCCTGTTTTGCAGACATTAGAATTAAATAAATATATAGAAACGTATCAAGAAAAAACATTCTTAAAGTTTCTGATAGACAGGAACTGTACCAATCTATCTAATCTACAGTGGAACTATAAAACCCTTTTGCTTTTGTTAAAGGAAAATGGCATATGAACTGAATGTGCAATCGCTTCTCTCTTTTATCTGTTACTAGGACCACAAAAGAGCCAATTGCTAATAAACTCTGCACTCTGTCTTTACAAGGCAACCACCATAACAACTACTGAAAAAGATGGAGAGAAGTACTGCTGTCTGCTGCCTCTAATTCTTCTAGGCAAATGCGTAGAATTAGCAGCTCTCTGTATTTCAAAGAGCTAGAGAGTAGAAATTACATAAATCTCAAAAGAATGCTGAAACTTATTACAAAACAAGCGTGATTATTATTGTTACACTCTGGAATAAAATCCAGCATACAAAAACCAATCAGCATTCTTGTTGTGGCTTTTTAAAATTTTCATCTATATGCAAATTATATAGCAGCATCTATGGAGTCCATTTTTTATTTAATCACCTGTAAAAGGTAGGTACAAGCTTTAAATTTTGCCCTTTCTGAATTTAAATGTTCCCCATTTTAAAATAGGTAATTTAAGTGTTAAGCCTATTAAAGTATCTTGGACTGCTGCTTATCAGTTAATTTTAGTGGGAGAGGATTAACTAAGACAGGCGAGGTGTACACAGGCTGCAATGTTACTGACTCGTAATTCTTAGCCATTCAAATTCCATGGGTGTCTGACTTAGATAGGCAGTATCTCCTTGTTTTGCAAGAAGCATTTGGTGTGTATAATCGCACTGTCAGAGAGCTATTACTGACCAGTATGGCTCTGGTTGTATTAGTTTTGCTTAAGCCAGTGTATGCTTAAATCATGAGTATTGTGCAGTGATCATTCAAATTGCATTGCTGCAAGGTGCTCTGTGCAGATTTTGTGACCAGTTCCGGCAAGTTCATTGCTTCATTGTCTCATTAGCCATGTGTCATGCCAAAAATCACAGCTTCTACAAGGAAGATGAAAAATGTTGAAAATTGGAAAAGTTGACTACCAAGAATAGTGAAAAAAAAAATGCTCGCTGCTTAGTTTTAAAAGAGGAAATTACTATTTAGATTCATTTATTTCTACCAGACTTAATTCTGCTTTCACTGCTTTCAGATCATTGTAACAGCCATCAACTGTGTTCCTTTTCACATTAAGGTCTTCTGTCCCCCAGTACATATAAAATTTTGATTTTAAGCTTAAAGTCCATCTGAGTAGGTTTTAAATATCATAAGCTCATGACCATATTTTCTGATTTGATAGAAATTTAAAACTCTCTTTTGAAAAAGTAACTCTGTTGTGAGTTGAGAAGCAATTAAGAAATAGATAACTAAAATACCCTGAGTAGTTCTAAAAACAGTGCTTGTGACAGTAGCAGAATTTATATGAAAATTATGTTTCCAGGTTCCATGGTAGCTATTTAAAGGTAATCTGTTTAAAACACCTATTGTACCACTTCTTTTACTCTAACAGAAGTTCAATTATTTATATTATGAGGGAGTTTAGAATCACAGATTCTTTGGGTTGAAACCTGAGAGATCATCCAGTTCCAACCCCCATGACATGAATAGGGACACCTTTTGTTAGGCAAGGTTGCTCAGATCCTGGCCTAGCTGGGCCTTGAACACTGCCAGGGATGGGGCATTCATAACTTCTCTGGGCAGCCTGTTCCAGTGTCTCACCATCTTCATACTCAAGACTTCTTCCTAATGTCCAATCTAAACCTACTTCCTTACAGTCCTCTTGTCCTGTCACTACATGCTCTTGTAAATAGTCTCTCTTCATCTTTCTTAGAGGCTCTCTTCAGGTGCTAGAAGGCTGCAGTTGTGTCATCCCAAAGCCTTCTCTTCTCCAGGCTGTACAATCCAAATTCTCTTAGCCTTTCATCACAGGAGAGGTGTTCCATCCCTCTAGTAGTGTTGTTAAATCTGTACCATTTTTTATATGTGTTTCTGTGTATATCCATCCAGCTGTGAAATTGTATAGGTCATGTTAGTCAACATGCTCAATTTTCAGAAGGACATTTAGCATTATGCAAAGTACACACAGGGAATTAGTGCTCTGTACCACAGCCAGCAGCTGCACCTGCTGCTGGAGCAGATATGGACCTTCTATTTGTCCCACGCTGTAGATGAGTGTGCAAAATTGCCGTTGCTGACTTTACCCTTTTTACATCAGTTAATGTCCCAAGTTCATTCCAGTTACATCAGCAGAAAGTCTACATAGTCTCTGATTGTTTTCAGGTTCAGCTGGCAAAACACAGTGACGTGTCATTAGAGCTCCCTGACCAGCTCTAATGGCCAGCCCAATACACTGATCATCTCTTGGTCTACAGCCACCCTGTGGTTCTGTGTTGATCAGTTCCTATATGTGAAGCTTTTTTTCATAAATGCCTGTTGACTTTGTTATATAAGAAAAGCTGGCTGTGCAGCTCTGTAAACTCCCTAAAAAGAAGTTTATTATGGCTTGAAGTGTGGCTTGTGTCAGTCATGGAGCCCTCAGCTCCGTTGTCAGCCAGGCTAGCTCAGTCAGTAGAGCATGAGACTCTTAGTCTCAGGGTTGTGGGTTCAAGCCCCATGTTGGGCGCCACACCTGTGGCTTGTCTCTCTCCCGGAGTCCCTACCTCTGTTTTCGCCCCAGCTAGCTCGAGAGACAAACCGCCGTTGGAAGGATTTATCCTCAGGGTCCCAAAACCCAGGAGGCAGCTGAGACCCTTTCCCTTAGGAGAGAGAGCGAGACCCTGTTGATGGCAAAGGAAGGTCTGCACTTGATCCGCGGAGAAACCAGGGCTTTATTCGGTCTTTCTTTCTTCTGTGGTCCTGCCCCAGCCTGGGTCAGGAACCCCATCCTACTGCCTGAACCAAGAGAAGGCAAGAGCTGTGTGGTGTGGGACTTATAAATCCAGGGAAGGGGGCTAAAGACCAGTACCCAGTCAGGGATAAGGTGGGAACAGGGTCGGATTACATTCTAGGAAGGGGACTGGGGAGATGGGCAGGGACAGACTTCAGGATAGTACATTTTCTAGGGGAAATATATAGAATGTATAGAACAAACCATTATAAAACCCATTATAAAAATGAAATACAATATGAAACCAAATAATACACAGCAACACTGAAGAATCTGAATCTGAACAAATGGTATTTTCTCTCCAAAAGTCACATTGAGGGAAAGCCCTGCAATCCCATCTACTCCTGCAACATCTAGGAATGATCCACAGACTTATGAGCCTCCTGGTGCAGCAGGGGCATGGCTTGCAATGGAAGGGGGCACAAAAATTCTGGAGTGGAAGTGGATTTAGTGAGGACCGAATGGGAAGATGTACTGCAGGACTGAGCAGCAGCTGAAAGACGCATTCAGAGTGGTAAAACTTACTTCCACAGGCAGTCCTACTGGTTATTCATGCAAATTTGTAGGACTCTGCTAGTCACATGTCAGAAATCATCTCGGGTAAGATCTGCATTCAGAAGGTCAATGACCATAAAGAAAAACGGGTGGAATTTTTTCACAGACAAATTTAATTTTAAGTACTGATTTGATTTAAATAGTGTTTGCCTGGTGCAGTACTGCAGTTTTTTTCCCTTCCTTTAGTAGTTAACTTGACCTCTTTTTGTTACACAGATTCAGTTAGTCAATAGGAAAATGCAAAAGATTGGAAAGAACAGAAACCAAAATAAATCATTGATCTGAATATAACCCATTCATTGGCTGCAAGAACACTGTCTGTTCAAAATCTGACTCTAGTAAGGGAAACAGTGAAAATGAAAATTAAATTACTTCAGTGTTACACAGAGTTTTTAATTCATTGAAGGGCCTGACAGTATGTTTTGCGTATTTTTATAACATTATAACATTGAATTTCTCTACAAAATGAAGCATGGGAAATATGTGCTTAACATATCTTCTATTGAGAAAGTGAGCACTTCTCACAAGCAGAGTAAATAATAAATTTTAGGTGTGCATGTTTTAAACTCTGCCATATGGCAGTCTTTGTTATACTGACTGTGAAATTTATTGCAAAAAGTTACTAATGTGGGAAGGAAAGATATGGGCACCTGTTGAAGCGATTTGAAAACATTCATTCTGAAGAAACATTAAATTATTAATAAATTTAGAAGTCAAACCACTATTGAGCTAAACACATACCACACCGCATTGTAAAAATTATGATAAAAATGACAACCCAGAACTTGACATTCATCATGCAAGTTCTTAGGAGATCTTACTTCATGACAATGAGGCAATTGAAAGAATGAGGCATAGGTAAGTATATACCAATGTCAGGGCATCTGTACGTTTCTTGACAAGTATTTTGATAATCTGATGATAATCAGGCCATCAGAAAAAATGAGGAGCCACTCTCATATTGAGAAGCAATTATGAGTATGACATCACCCTTCAATATAGGTATTCTCTGTTTCTCCTTGTTTATGTTTCAGACATCAAGAAAATTTTTTCCTATCACGTTTTTTGGCTCTATCAGCTGGATTGCCTTCTTTTCTTACTTGATGGTCTGGTGGGCACACCAGGTAAGGAGGTGATACTGGTACAAAATAAAAGCCCTGCATTATGTTATGCACTGTAAAAGATCATTTCTAATCAGAGTCCATCTATCTCATGCTGGGTGCTGCTTTATTTTGGGAGCTGTTACCATGGATGAAGTAAATTAGTACTCACTAAGTGGAAAGTAGTTCAGAGAGCTGTGGTTGGCCTGACCACAGGACTTGATCATTCTTGTAACATAAGCAACTTCCTGTTCTTGTAACATAAGCAACTGCCTGTCAATACCTTAGGCTTCTATTTGAAAGTCTTGTCTTTTTCCCGATAAATGGAGAAATCTGTGAAAAGTATTTCTCTGATCTTGCCTGGTATTCTCCAAGCTAGTGAGAAACTCCAGGACAGCTGAAAACATTTCTTCACTGCAGGACACTTTTTTCTGGTTTTCTTTAAACCCTCCTAGGTTGGAGAAACCATTGGTATTACTGAAGAAATCATGGGATTGACTATTCTAGCTGCTGGCACATCCATTCCTGACCTTATTACCAGTGTCATTGTAGCACGCAAAGGTCTGGGAGACATGGCTGTATCCAGTTCTGTTGGAAGCAACATATTTGACATCACAGTGGGGTAAGTTCTACACCAAGAAAACTGTGTCTATTTTAAACAAGTCTTTTGTCCTTAGCACACTACCGTGGTATTGCCCAAAAGCAGCAATCTTTAAAAAGAAGAGTGATGCAAATGTGCAGTGAGTGTTACTGTGGTAAGTGTGCTGAAATTTATGGATTTCTACATGAAGAAGTATTTTAAATTTGTTGCCTAATTCTTGCTTTGATATATTACAGAGAGGCTTAAGCAAGTGAATTGCACTTTAAAGATGTGCAAGGGCATTTTCCAAAAAGGAATTTCAAAGCTATTTATACTTTTGTGAAGTTGCTATTTGCTTTCTGCTGCCACTCGTCGTGCTTATATTAGAGCTTTCTTTAAAAATTATGATTAGGAATTCATTGCCTCGGCAGTATTCAACGTGTTTGCTGTAATAACAACAGAAAGTCATTGTCTTGTGTAACTAGTTTAGGCTGCTGTTGACATGTGATTAATTTCTTTTTCTATACCTGACAAGTCCCAAATAACAACCCAAGACTCTATTAACAAAAAGGACCCTTTTTATAGCTCTGACAATGTGAAGCTACATGAGATTGTGCAGAAGTTTTCTATTTACACTTCACTGCTTCATGGCAGCTCTAGGGTAATTGATTCGTGGCATAATGTTATAATTCAAATTCTGTTTTGGTCTTTCGAGACCAAGGTAGGTCAGGTTCAGAAATAGTGTAATCTATGCCTCAGTGTTTCAAAAATGTGCAGGAAAAACACAAATAAATTCTGTCTTTGTTCCCACATTCCCATCTTCAACATAGGATGGAGGTACTGAGAATCATGTCCTTACTTTCAATTTCTCCATCTTTGGTTGTTTCTTGCTATCACACACAAACAGAAGAACAGGTCTAGTCGTAGTTACAGTGCCAGACAGACTGGTTGTAGAAGAGAACCTGGTTTTCACAGCTGAAAATATACCAGCAACTGCATAAACGTAGAAAAAAAAAAAAATCCTGAAGTTAGATTGCATAGTAATTTTTTTTTTTTCTTTATCTGTTAACTAATGGCAGTACTTTAGACATAGTAGGAAAACTTGGCCACTTTTGTATTAATCCAGAAGTATTAAATCTTTGAAATATCTATATGCAGCAAACCTGTAAAATACATGAAAACCATGCCCTCCAACTTGGAGTACAGAGGATGCATTACAAAATTACTTATCTTTTGTGGTGCTTTCTTACTTTTCAAAAGTGTTTAATCTTCCTGCTGATGGAAATGGTTTTGTCCCGCACCAGTCTGCTACATTTACAACAGAAATGGCACAGTTGAGCTGTAGACTGGTGTAGTTAGTACTGCAGCTGTAATAAATTATTCTCTCCTGAGCTGCTTATTCAAAGTTTTAATGTTGTGAGCTTCTAACAACTCACTTCATGCTTTCTAAGCCTGCTAAGCTCCAATCAGTGTCTTAAATATTTATTTCAGCTTGACATCTTGCAGAGGGATTTTGTCTCCTTCTGTGGCATGAGAGATGAGAAATGCCATGACAGCAAACACAAAAATAGAAGTTAAGCTGAAGTTCAATTGAAGTTCACAGTTTAACAGAGGTTTATGCAGAAAATGTGGACAAAGATATTTAAGGGTGAAATTTTGTGGGCAGTGCCTTGCAGAGTGCTGGTTTGTCATGGCCAGGTGTTTCTATGCAACCCGCCCTCCTGTCAGGCAGGCTCTTGGAAAAAGTGCAAATAGCTTTTTCTGCAGATGGTGTGAAATCTAGAAACAAATGAAAGGGGTTTTCCACTTGACAGACAAGATGCCAGGTGATTTGCCACCCAAGAGAAATAAAATTCACCAGTATAACTGGTGAAAGAGTGGGGGGCAAAAATCCTGTGTGTTCTCCCCAAGAACCAAAAAGCTTACAATTTTTATTTATGCAGTTATTGGAAGAGTTGAAACTCTTCCTGCCTCAGTTTATGCAGTAAGCCTTTGGTTGTGTTTTGAATTGTCACCAGAAACTTCCTAGTTCTCCTTTCTGGACTTCTGCAATGTTTTAAATTAATTTTTCTGTTTCTTAACAGCCTTCCTCTTCCATGGCTCTTTTATGCTGTGGTTAACAGCTTTGCCCCGGTGACAGTCAGCAGCAATGGTCTGTTCTGTGCGATTGTCCTCCTCTTCATCATGCTGCTCTTTGTCATCCTCTCCATTGCTTCCTGCAAGTGGAGGATGAATAAAATCCTGGGTTTCCTCATGTTCGGGCTTTACTTTGTGTTCCTGATTGTCAGTGTCCTTCTGGAGGACAAAGTGATCCAGTGTCCTGTCTCCATCTAGTGGAAAGTGCTGTTTCTCGACAAAAAAACAGGAAAAAACCAAAACCAAAAAAATATGTCAAATCAAAACAGCAAAAACAAAACCACAGTGAAAAACTTCAGTGGGAATAACCCATGGATCTGTAAATTTCCTCTTCCTCAATTTTAAAAGAGTGAAAGAAAGAAAAGGATACAAAGGGTCAATCTCAGAGAAGAAGAATGGCTGCTGCTGGACAGTGCAGTTACACCTGAAGGGCTGAGTCCAGGTGCACCGAGGGTTTCTCTGCTGCAGAACATTCCCGCTGCTCAGTACTGGACATGCTACGTACGCACGGCAACAGTGAAAGTTACTGCTTCTCCTCTGTCTATGGTACATGCCTGCAGACCTCCCCTTCTCCGTAGTAGTATACACAGACACACAGTGTGCTCAGTTCTTAAAGCTCTCCTTTTCTAAGGGGAATGCTAATATTAACTTCGTGGAGGCACCACACCCCACACACCCTGGTACAGGATTTTAACGACAATCTGCTGAAACTCCTGAGTGGAAAGCATACACCAAGTGATGAGTCACAAACAGGGAAGGGCTTGTATGTCCCTTCATGTAAGTGGATTTATATGATGTGATTTCAGCAAAGCCAGGGAATTAATCAGTGTTTTGATCATCTGCATCACAGATTGGTAAAGGCAATCAGCAGGATGTTAATGGTGTTTTTTTAACATCTTGCAAAACTCTTCAGGTTCCAGAAACTCTTGTCTCCGGCACTGAAGGAGCCATGATGCCTGACCATTTTGTAACTGGTGCAGATTTTCATTGCATTCTCATGCAAAGACCAGAATGGGGATAATCTTTCTTCTCTACTAGCAACGCAGCATGCAGTGACACCATACAGCTATGTGGACACACCATTTTTTCTGATGCAGCAATATCAACAGTACCTATGGCTTTCAGATGCTGTTATGATTATGAGTTTGCCTTTTCATGCCAGAATAAAAAGGCTAATTTGGTTATGCATAGTATTTCATGCAGAAAATAGAAGTAGTTATAAAGTGGCAGCCTAATTGCTAAGTGAATATATACCTTATAGTCTTTCACTATTACTAGGAGTGTAAGGACCTTCACAGCTACATATAGTTATTGCTGGAAGAGATCTCCAGCTGTTGTATAAAGCTGGGGCAGTTCACATTTGCTGTTATAAATCTTGAAACTAGGTAGGAGAAACACAATTTAAATACAGTGGCGCTGCAGGAAATTTACATGAAAATTCTTCAGTATTGCTGGAAGTGTGCATGTCTAAAGAAATTCAGGAAGGAGTGAAAATGCAACATCCTTTTTCTGCAAAACTGAGAGAAAAAAACAACCAACCAACCAACCAACCAAACAACAACAACAAAAAAAACAACGGGGGGAAAAAAAAAAAGAAGAAGGGAGAAAGCAATCAACATTAATCTTTCTGTAGTTTGGCTGATTTTTAAAAAAATGAGAGGACTGGAATAAATGTTAAGAAATTATTTCAGATAATCATAATTTGTTTTTTCAAGTTTTTTGTGCAATTAAGAGTTCATGAAGTTTCAGTGCATTTCTGTGACCTGTTTCAGCATTGTTTTATATGTGTATTGTGCTCACAATGGCAATGCCATGTTCACATCTGTCTAACAGAAGGCTCAGCACATTTTGTCTTGTCTGTTTTTCTCTGCTCCACACTGTTTGTTTCTCATTCCGCCCCTTTGTCCTTTACTTTTTTCCTGTTATATGTGTTTGTATGTAACAGTATATGATTAGAAAGTAAGGACTTGACAGAAAACAATGGTAGAGAAAACAGCACAAAATTAGTATTAGGAATATTAATATTATGTGATATCATGAAGAAAAAAGTGAGATGTTAATGAAAAAAAAATGAAGGATACTAGGAGTTGCAATGTCTGCTACTCATATATTAAATCCTAGCTACATGCAGAATCAGTGTTTGATCTTCACCATACAACAAGCAACATCTCTTACTTCTTAGTGCTTTTTAGAGTGAGCTTCTCACATTGAGAGCAGAAACTTGTCTTTGTATTCAAGATCCTCCACTGGTGCAGAATCCTTACTACTTAGGATAGTGCTGCCCGTCTCTTTAACAATTGTTCCCTTGGATGTACGCGATGGAAATGTGGGTGTATTTACATCACTGTGGTGCCCTCTACTGACAGAAGAGCAACCTAAAACAAATTTATAACCCAAATTCTGACCTCAACTGAAACACGTATCCCAAAATATAGAGCTGACTCTACAGTACTATCTGTTCCAGAGGAGTCACCAAATACTTTTCTTTCTGATGACAGTGCTCAAAATAGGAAATCGTTTCCCAAGTATGCAGAATCAGACATAGGGGTGATCTAAAGGAAGCACTGTGTTTGTGGGCACTTAAAAAATACTGTAGTGCCCAGATTCACTGATCTGACATTTCAAATCAAGAAACCAGACCAGAGTCTGATCTCTCTTTAGTACACTAGTCCTTTTTTTTTTTTTTTTTTTTTTTTTTTTTCTTCCTAAACTTCATGCAATCATGGTGTAACAACTCCCACACTGGAAACGGAAAATTCCTAGCTGACCTTCAGAGCTCTAAGAGCACTCTGGTGCACTCAGGGCATCAGCACCAGAGACTGCTGCCCCACTCAGGGCAGGTAAGGAGTAGAGAGTAACCAGCATCAACAGCTTATAGGAAGACCTTTATGTATACCATTAAGGACTGGTATCCTGTAATGGCATTTCTATACTACCTTAAAATGTGTCTAATTTCTTTCCCATGTCTGTTTTTCCCTATCACATATTTATCTTGGAAGGCATTAAAAATAACTTTTTCTCCTCCGGAATAAAACTCCTCATGGCTCCCACTGCCTTGTTTTTGTTGGACAGTTCATTTTTCAAATGGCTGAATAACTCTGCCAGTGGTACCTCAGATCCAGAGGTGATAGGACAGATTTCAATTGTGTGGTGCTTTCTGTGAAGGCTGTCTGTGAATGATGTTTATATTTGCCAAGGCACCTTTCTATTTCTGGGGTAAACCATTTGTGGATTCTTAGATGCTGATTTGCTCTTTGATTAAGAGACAACAGCTCTCCTGGCTGGTAGAGGAAAAGAGAAGTGGGATGGAGGGAGAGCCCTAGTCCCTTATCCTGTACATAAGGAATTCAGTCTTTAACCGGAATACTGAGAGAACAATCAAAAGCTACTCTAACACAGTGACTGTACGTCAGTGAGTTGTCCAGGTTCAATGCTGCCAGAAATGCACACACTTACTGCAACACTCCTATTTTACAATCTCAGCAAATTTCCCAGCATAAAGTGTTTCTCATTGTTCATAATTATTTCAGTGTGGGATCATGAACTCTTCTAAACATTGCATACCTAGAAGCCAAAGTTCAGTTTCTAGTTTCTTCAGCTAAAGTTCTGAATGACTTCACTAGGGATATGGTCCTCAACACTGCCCAAATTCTGCAGTGAAGTGCTTGGGTGTTGAAGCCTCTACCACCTGCCTTCATGCCTGTGCCCATTTACTCAATTGATACTGCTGTCTGCATAATCCTTATGAAGTATAAATGAGTAATTAATAGAAAATTTGGCATTATGACAAAGATCCTGTTCTAGTTCAGCACTTTCAGCACCAGCTTGGTAACGCAGCAAGTAAGATAAGAATGCAACTTCAGATTAAATAATCAACCCTCTGTGCCACCATCATCTCTGAATGGAATAAATGTTGAACACAATTTTTGGAAGGGATCTCTGGTAGCATTTGAAGAGGATCATGGTTCAGATTGTAGCCAGTTTTAAAGATTTTCTGCACTAACTTCATTGCAATTAAATATGAGCATGGGCCCCATTGGTACAAAATACCATTGGAGTTCTTCAGCTATTCCCTCTGCAGAAGCCACCCTGGTCACAACTTGGTAAAAGCTATAAAAGTGTGATTAAAAGTGTGGTGTGAAGATTCTCTCCTTAAGAACTACATGTAGACATGGAAAAATCTTTCAGCAAAGCTCGATGTATTTTAAATTTACAATTTTACCGAAAGCTAGTGCTTTCTTATAGTGCAGACAGACTCTTTTGTCTGTATGCTTCTGCTTATGTATCCAGTTGATGTGGCTGACTGCATAAACTTCATGAAGCATAAAGCACAGTGGGTGACAAGCAATCTTATCTAGGTGTCATTTGTTTGTAATGACAATGAACCTACCATATGATTTCCACATATACTACTCTGAAGTAGTTTATGGTCACTGTCACTCATGGTACTGTTGTGTGTGGATATGAAGGTCCACAAAGTGTTAAGTTAAATATGTAGTTAATCCAAGTACTGTGAAAAAAATAGATGCTTAGAAATATTATTAATATTTGGGTGTTTTTTAAGGGATTATTTCTCTGGTTGTCTTTTACTTCATTACATACTTTGCAAAAAAAGGGGATATTCAGTGTTTTTAATTATTATTCTTTCAGCTGTAATTCCTTAAAATAGCATCTTGTGGTCCATATAACTTATGTTTTGAGTCAAATATGAGTCTGTATCAGATGGTTTTCTTTATTTATGGAAATAATCCCTTCTCTAAGAACTGGCTCAAGGAAATACAGAAGAATTCTGCCATTAACCTGGACAAGATAGAGACTTTTATCTTAGCTTCCCGTATTTCATAAATGCAGTTACATAACGAACCTAATTGTCCTGGGAGCTATGTACAAGGAGATAAATTACATTCACTTGTATTCTTGGAAACAATTTTACCTCTTGTAAATAACAATGACACTCAGAAAGAGGTGTGGTTTGAGCAGATGATTCTTTTTTTTTATGCTATTCCTGGAAAGTTAAATTGAAGAATTTGCACCTGGAAAAATATTTGCCGAAAGTGATTTTGAGATTATCAAATGGAATAGTTTGCACTCAGTGGTGTGGAGAAGAATCAATCCTGCTCCAGTCCTCCAACAGCCATGGGTTTTATTCCTGGTTGATGTTAAAATTATCCTTCTTGGGTCTGTTGCTATCAGTTACAGAAATATCGGTATTGAGATATCCATCATTTCCATTGGAACTGGGGAGAGTCACTTCCAATCTGAAGTTCTGCAGTTCAGTGCACCCATCAAATACAACAGTCACATATGGCTCACAGCCTTGTAGTTAGACAGGCCATCCAGCGGGTTTGCAGTGTGTTGCTAGGCGTCGGTGAGCAGCATCCCAGAACTTGTCTCCCTGGATGGGTGCAGACAGTTTGAGCCTTCCCCTGCCCATTCTCCTGCCTGACCAGATGCAAGCTGTGTCATTCCAGAAGTCATGTTGTCACATTAACATGGTCAGCCCCAGACTAGAAGCCATGTCATCTCTTGGAGTGTGGGTAGACCAGATACACAACTGGCCATATCATTCCTACAGGAGCCATAAGTGAAACAGCCCAGGACAAGACTGAGTAATTCAAGATTGGTAAATGAACTGTACATTCATGTAGATTTACTGTAAATTCACCACTCATCAAACACAAAATCATCCCCAACAATGAAATTTGTACACATTTTTAAAGATGGTGCACTTTACTATTTTATTTTTATTTTATGTCACATAGTTGTCTTAATGCAAGAAGAAGCCATAAAAACCCAGAAGACTAGTATGGGGTTTCTAAGTAAGGGGATCATTAATTTTAAAGTAAAGAATCAATTCCATGTCTCTGTTTAAGGTAAATGTCAAATACTGACAAATAAATATTCAGTAAAGCAGGATCTGGTTTTGCCTTAGTGATGCTGTAAGTCAAGGTAGTTTGCTCCCCATAACTCGAGTTTTCCTGTGGGGCTGTACAAAATGCTGCACACTACCTTTGCAGTAGGGACTCAAGCCAACTTACCCTTGTTCACCCCAGAAGGAATAAAATGCTTGCAGAGTCAGGCCCAATGAAGCAATTAAATCATCAGCTGCTCTGATGTTTTCTCCCACTAAGATCACAGTAAAGGAAGTTCCTTATGTTTTACTAAGTTTGTAAGAGATGAGTTACTTCTGTCAGTTTTTCAAAAAGTTTTCAGGGTCAGGTTACCCAACAGAAATCAATAATTTATTTTAATCCCTTATCAAAATTAAGTAATGCCAAAGGATTTCACTTGGTTTGGTGTTCATTTCCATTACTGAGATCTCTGTTGCGGTTTTAATTTTGCAGTCCTGACTCTGGGGAGTTGACATACATGAATTAAAATTATTTCTGTCACTTAAGATGGCAAGATCAGGACATGGTATTGTGATGTGAAAATAGTAGTGTGTTATAACTGACAATCAGATGCTATTTTTGTAATAGAGCGTTTTTAGCATGTTTGTTTCACTTTGTAATTTTCATACTCTTATCATTCCCCATTTTCAGCGTGTTGTAAGAAAAATCTGGAGTCTCCCATCTTCACTCATTTCAAACTTTAAAAGTAAAAATGCATTGCCATGTATTTTTTTATTTTTCAAGTCCAGGCAACCCCCTGAAAATTCCAGTTTTTCTCATGTGTTAAGTGTATGGATCATTATTCACTAGATGAAACTCTTGTACCTCTGAATCAGTGTATTCTCTGTGAACATAAGTTTGTATATAGTATGAAAGTTACGTTTATTTGTACATAGGCTCTTCGAAATAATCCCTTCTATCAAGGTTCTACTTCACTGTCTACAGAATGCGGTGTGTACACTATCTCACCTTATCATATTAATACAGTTCTTCATATAAATCACTTAATGTAACTGAGTTGTCTAAGTGTGAATAACAATAACAATAAATACTAATAAAAAGACTGAAGAGACCGTCAATTTGCTCAGTATCTTTTATCTTAATGGTCTTGGGTTTGCTGTTACTATGAAAAAAGTATTTTTACTATCTTCTCCAGGCTGAGTGATGATCTGCAGTGATACCTTCTGTGTATATACAGAGTAAGGAAATTGCCTGTCTTAAAATTTTGTTAGACAAGGATTTTTCATCTAAGCCCAATGTGAATCCAAACCACCTGGAGCTGTGTATGTCTGGAGCCCTGTCATTCCACCCCGAATCAAGTTCCCTTACATTTCTCAAATGATACATTCGATCACAAGATGTTTTGAATGCCATTTTTTACTTTGACACTTTGTTGAATCTCCAGGCTGCACAGTCTTGTCCTTGCTTGTCCTTGACAGCTAGGCTTTTTTTCCGTGTTTTGTGTGGTGGTTTTTTGGTGGTTTTTGGGGTTTTTTTGTGTGTTTTTTTGTTTGTTTGTTTGTTTTTGTTTTTTTTGGGGGGGTTTTGTTTGTTGTTTGTTTGTTTTTTTGTTTTTTGGTCCTTGGGTGAATGATGCATTTAAATAAAAGAATGATCTAATGATCTTCAATAAATTACAGCAAAATAAAGGCAATAATACTAAAATTTTCCCATAATCAGCCATCTTCACAAGTTATAAAACTGTGCACATGGACATTATTACTTAATATTTCTCCCACAGTAGTCCCAGGAAGTCATCCTCCCCAATGAATTAAGGTGTATTTTGTGAGGCTTCATGCCAACACTGAAGGTGTGAGCTCAGGAGACAGGTTTTTCATCTTTAAATTTACTAGAGCCTTAAAATTTTAGATTGGAAACAAAAGAAATTTGCAGATAACCTGGGAGCTGGGAATGGTGATTGTCCTGAGACATTCATGCCTGCCAAACAACAAAAATCAACAATGTCAAACACATCCTACAAACCCCAAAGTTGCTGTGGGCTCCAAGTCATAGAAGCACACGTGGGATGTTTCAAAATTGAGTTTGGAGATAGAGAATTTGTAAAAAGACATTTAGGCTTTATCTGAGAAGTAAACATGCATACATACACACACAGAGGTGTTCATATCTTTGCTCTGTGGGTGTGTGGTTTTTTTACCCTTCTGCTTGCTAATATTTGATCCCTTCCTCAAATGTAGTGACTTTTGTAAAGTGGAGGATTTTAAATTCTTCAGCATCACAGCTGTCCTTGATGGTATATGAGCAGGGAGAAAACATATATATCCACCACAATCCTGACTGGTGGAATGAAGGCAAGTTGTCTTACTGTGTGTCCACAAGCAAGTAGTCCACTGCCTTACATGTAGCGCTGAAAATACCATTCACTATTACTTTTTTCCTTTACAAGCAGTTGCATTTGGAGTGTTTATTGACAAGGAGAAAAGCAATATGCATGTTAAAACTGAGTTCAAACTTTCCTTCCATGGAAAGACTTCAGAATTTCTCTTTAAAACAAGTTGCTTTTCTGTGAACACATATCTCAGAGAAATAAATATTTGTGCCAGAAACTTGCAAAGAGCACAGAGAGCTAGACTAGAGATTTTAGCCCTGAAGAGATGTCTTTTTCATCCCTTCATCTCTTATTTATGCATATTTTCACATCACAGTTTGAACAACATATACATTTTGTGGACAAGGGGGTGTTTTTTTGGCAGGATGATGAAGTACTAGCAAATCTACAGTATTGCTTCTGAGGCATCAAACCCAAACTGAACCATTTCTTGTTAGCTAAAAATGAGGTTAGTCAGAGTTACCAGCATCTTGTAAGTTTAAAGCACTCCAAACAGGATGTTTGAAAAAGAATTTTACAATGAATGCAACTTCGAATGAACAGGAAGTGTCCCACAAACCTTTGTGTTGCTTGCAAACATTTTTTGCCTGTCCACCAGCAATGATGAGCCCTCAGCTACAACTTTCCACTAACTGCTGCTAAAAATGTGAAACTGTATGTGCTGGTTCTGCTGTGCTGGAGGATTGTCTATAGTGGGGTTGTGTCAGAGCTGAAGAGCAGGTCTGGCTTGGGTTTGCTGTCTGAGGCAGAGGAGGCAGAGGAGGAGGTGGGTGGGAGGGTGTGTTGGTGGGCACTGTTTCACATGGGAAAACACGCCACTTTGCTGGACCTTGCGTTTGATGCTGTGATCCAGAGAACACGGCAGGAGGGAAGACTTGAGGAAAAGTGACATAAAAATCCGTTACTATTTATGTCTAAAAGGACATAAAACAGATGGTTTTCCCTCCTGCCTCTCTGCAGCCCAGTTTAATTTTGCTGTAAAATGAAGGAATACAACCTTGAGTCACACCCTCTAGGGGACACTGTGTAAACAGGGAGGTTGGACTCGATGAGCCCACCAGTAGTGCCTTCCCACCTTACAAATGCAGCGACTCTGTGAATGGTGTAGTGTGCCCTGTATGCTCCCACTGCCCGCTCCTCACCCCCACTTATTTCCTGTTCTTTGTTACTAACTAGTATGAGAAAAAAGGGAAACTACTCCCAGAATTGTCAAATTCCCTGTGAAGATCTGCACCTGCTCTTTTCAAGTACCTGCCTGCCTGCTGTGGTATGATGCCATATTGCTGGTCAGATGCCAACTCTTGCTGATTTGGTAGCTGGATTTTCAAGACTAAGAGACTGTCGTCTGATTATCTGGATCTAGGACGTACTAGTAGCCAAAACTAGCTCTAAAGAGTTTCATTAAAGTTCACAAAATGCAAGACTATTGAAGAAAAATCAATTTGAGTGTTGGAAACATTAGATTGTTCTAGTCTAATGTGCTGTAGGATTCAACATTTGTGCCTCAGTCAAAAAGATCAGTAAACCCATTTTCTGTTATATTATATAATGGATTTTTTAAAAATTATTCCCTAAAATTCAGTTTACTTTCACTCAGACTGGAGTGGAAACTAAACAACCTTCAGCAAAGCTTTTACCAGAAACTGACTGAAAACAGAAATTGCTAAAGGTTCATGATTGCTAATATGCAATTTTTCCTAAAAGATACTTTCCAGACAGCTTTTCCCTGTTGGAGACCAGGGCATTCCTTTGGCTGCCCTGGAGGGTGAGAGACCTGGACAGGGGGGTCTGGGACCCTGGCACAGAGCCCAGAGGGAGACTGGCTTTGATCCCAGTCCATGGGAAAGGCTTCCTACACTGCAAGATGAATTACAGGCCACAAGAGTGTAAAAGATAGTAGTTTAGCTTATCACAAGGTGAAAAACAGTAGGTTTGGCTTTTTAGTATGGAAATGGATGGGAACAAGATGGAGGATTTGGGCGTTGTCTCTTGCTTCTTCTTTCTTCTTCCCTCACTTCATTTTCTGCAGTGATGGTGGCACAAAGTAGTTGAAGGAGATTGGGTCAAAGTAGGGATGACCTGTTTAGTATAAGTGATAGGTATTGGCAAATAATGATAAATAAAGAACACGTAGCAATTAGTATAAAAGATAGCGACAGCCCAGTGCGGGAGGAGTCATCAGATGCCCGAGCAGCTGCACAGACATGAGTTGGGCACTGAGAAAATTGTAAGATAAGAAACAATAAACAAAGCATGTAACCTTGAAGAATCAGAAGCTGAAGACTCCGTCTCTTTCTTGTGTCTGGCTCAGAGCTTTGCAGAAGGCAAAAAGACTCTAAAACCACCTGAATCTCGGAGGAGAAACCGAGATTTTCCCACTACTATCACCTGTCCTGCTAAAAATCTATTTAAAACATGTCTGGGTGTTGTCCTGAGAAGAGCTGGGACAAGCAGGGTGGAACCAAATCTTTCCTGTCCTGAGGCCTGTTTTTACAGCCTTGGCTCCCTCTACAGTCCTACCCTCTCTGTGCTTCACACTGCCCAGCATTCAAAATAATTCCTGTGACAAATGGTGCCCCAGCAAGTGGAGGCAGATGATGCTCAGAGCGAGAAGGTCTCAGACCTTTTGACTCCTCTTAAGGCTCAGGCAGCAGAAAGGACCCTCAACCACAAGTACTAATCCACAGCCCTGGAATGAAGCAGCCATGATGTAATTCAGGTTCTTTCTTTGAGGCTTTGTTTTATGTATTCCTGGGATTTTCACCTTTTCTCATCTGTCCTGGTTTGGGACAAATTTAGGAGAAAACCCCTGTATAGGATCCCTCTAAGGAAGCAAACCCAAGTGGCCCCTCCCTCCAACAGGTCCGGTAAAAAAAAAAAACCTTTGGAGAAAAGTGGAAAAAACTATTTTACTAAACAAATGAAGTGCATACAAGTATAAAGAATGAATAATATGAAACAATAAAACCTCTCCTTCTGAAGTGAGATGGCAAATTGAAAAAGTCCTTGCCGTGGGTGTAGCTCGGCTCTCTCTCAGTCTCTCCTCAGTCCCAGTCCCTCTGGTGCTGCTGGAAAATGCCGAGGTCCAGGCCCCGGTGGGCCGCAGGTGCAGCCCCCAGTGCTCCCCTGGGTTTTCAGTCCAGAGCAGGTTTAAACAGTTCCAAGAAAAAGGAAAAAAAAAACAGTCCAGGGAACTTCTCTGCCCTAGCTAGCTGAAACTAACTAAAAGCAAAATGATCTCTGTCCTGCAGTCTCTCCAAGCCTCCGCCGAACACCCCGTCCGCAGCAGAATGTGGAGGAGTCAGGCAGTTTTCTCAAAACAAACTCCGCGCTTCTCCTTGCTCTTAGAACCAGTCTTAAAGGCACAGGATTCAATATACAGCACAAACAAAACAGACGACTGGGGATACAAGCATCATAAAGTTACCCTAGGACATCATCTTAATTAGTATCTCAGTAAGTCATTCATATTTTTGTAACCCATCACACCTGTGAGAGAACTGTGGCTTTTGCTTACAGAAGAGAGCAGTGTAAGGGGTGAATGCCCACATGATGCTCCTTCAGGTACACTGCCAGAACTCTGTCCTCCAGGCAAAGCCAGTTTGTCCCAGCTGGCACCACAGCTGACACCACTTCTGGCTGTCTGTGGTATCACTTCTCAGCTAAAGATAGAGCGGCAAGGTCAGCTCTGCAAGCATGACCAGGCACTGTGGAAGGAGCAAGGAGCAACTGGCCGAAGAAGGGCATCCTCAGTGGTTTCACAGTGGGTTTGTGCAAAGTCTGGGTACCAACCGAGAGGTGACGCTATGTAAGTGCACCCACTGCCTCACCTGCCCTGGTGAGCTCTACCAAGGTACTTCGGCACTTGTACCAACTTGTCTAGAGCTGCTAAAGTAACAGACCCACACATGCACACCTTGTGAGTGAACACTTCTGGGAAAGGGCAAAAAAAATCTCTTAGTTGCCAGGTCTGCCACAAAATCAGGAAGAGGCAGGCACTTGCGATCTCCCAGAGAAACACTAATCTTGCAGAATGTTGGGGGAGGTAGGTAGACTGAAAGACAAACTGGTCATGTCCTCAGTGCATGGAAGATGTCTTATCTGGTTTAATAACTGGCGCTGGCGTGGTTGCTGAAGCTTTCATTTTCTTGGAATTACCTTAATAGCAAGTGTCTGGTAGCAGGTGTGCTTGCGGACATTTGCAGGCAATTATCTGTGCTGACAAGGAGATATAATAAAACCCTTAATGCAGGAAGAGAGCAAGGCACAGCCAGGCAAGGACATTAAGCAGGGCAGTGCATCTCATCGTGTCCTTGTTCCAAATATATACTTAGCATAACAGCAGCTGTTCTCCAATCAAAACCCCTGCTGGCCTTCATTGCAACGAAAGCATCCTCCTGTGAGCTGATTTCAATCATGAATGTTAAAGAATAAGGGCAGTGATAGAGATCATAAAGAGTGCAGTAAATAGTTATTATATTTGCCAATACAGGGCAGGTGCCTAAAAAAATCTCTAGGTTTCTCTAGGCTCCTGCATCAGCCTAAGGTACGATAAAGAACAGCTGGGCTTGGATGGAACTTTGCCTTTCGTCGTGACCCATGTAGGAAATGTCTTCCTATTTTACACTCACGTGGGGTGAATTTCCTCAGCCACACCACACGCCTCTGAAGAGTTGCAGATTGTATTTTCCTTCTAGACTGAGATTCAACAGATTTCCTTCTGTTCACTATGTGTTCTGGTTGCTCAGCCAAGTAATGGGGTAAATCCCATCATTTCCTAGGGAAGGGATGGTGAAGGTCTCTGCACTTCCAAGAGGGCTCTGGGAGAAAGCACATGTCTGCTCAACATTCTGAGCTACACAAACCCACTGTGCAACGTGCAGCCTGCCAGCAGGCTGCAGGGAACAATTTGTCTAGACTGATTGCATCTGAAGGCCTTGCTGATTTTGATCTGTGGACCACCAATGAGTCAGCAGCAGAGTGAAAATTTGATGTCTTTGAGAAGCTTGTCAAGCTACAGAGCTAGAAACTGCAAAGTAAAGAGGCTTAATGAACCTCTTTCTCCTAAGGGCCTGTCTGGTTTTAATTTCAGTTAATATGCAGCTAATTTGAAAGAAATAAAACCCAGGAAAGTCAAATTCATATAGGAAAACACATTTTTCTACTCTAAACTCTAAAATTCTTCCTCAATTTCTCATTTATTTGGGGCAGAGTAGTCTGAGAAGATAACACATTTCTTTGGCACCAGAAAAAGCAGTCTAACCACAACTAGGTGAACTCAAGTGAGTGTATTTAAACTGGCCTTTCTGTGGAATTGGGAGGCAATATCTGGGCATGAATTTGTTGCTTGGAAATTAAGATTTGCATGCTAATGTGGAGGTATTTTCACCAAAACTGTGTGAAAAACTGAAACTCTCCAACAACATATTTTCTGTGTTAGAGAATCAAGGCATTACTTTATTCTGGCCATGGTTCTTTACCAGACTTTTCACATACCTATACAGGCAAAACCCAAAGAAACTCTCATACACTGATCTTAAGTTACACAGGTCTTAGTATTCAGTCTCCCATTGGTTATTGTTCCCTTCGCCTCAGGTGCTACTTTGGTCCTCATTCTTTGGTTCTCTAATCAATCTTTTCACAGACCAGGTGTCTCTGACCTCCCCATGTTTGGGGTAATATTAGTTAATGTTCATTTCTGTCTTGTGTATCTTCTGGCTATTCCCAGTCTGTAGATGTGGCTGCTCACAGTCCGTAGAGGCGCATCAGGCCTCTCCTTCTGGAATGCCTTGATTCTTAACACTGAAAAGATGTTGTTGGAGAGTTTCTGTTTTGTTCCCACGGCTTCGGTTACAACTTGACTGCTACAGACTTTTCTTTAATCTGATACCATAAACTCTAAGATGTATTTCAACTTTCTGTCCACAGCAGCATGACTGAGAACCCATGAGGAATGAGAAATTATGACCTCTCCTTCCTGAGATACATACCTGAAGCAATACATAGTACATTTTTGTAATTGAAAATTACTGTCTGAAGGAAGGTATTTCTGCTCTGTATAGATAGTGTTCAGTCCTTGAAGCTGAAGAACTGCTGTGAGTTCTTCTAACTGTGGGATGTTATTTGGGTCAAGGGCTGGGAATCATAGGATTCATAGAAAGGACGGGGAAATGCTCCTTGAGCAGCTGCAAAGAACAATCTGTTCAATGCCTTTGTTAGGAGGACAAGTGGAGAAAGTTCAGGCAGGAGACTTCAATGCACTTTAAAGCCCTCAGATCAAAGACACAGACAATACAGCTGTGATGCCTGAGGGATGATCATCTTGTAGTTGCAAATAGGGCAGGGAAAGAATACAAAAGGGAAAGAGTTTTCTTCTTTACACGGTCCCTTGTCTTGTTAGGTCTACAGTTCTTTGTTCCTTATAACTGGTGTGCATTACTTCTACTGAAGTCTGCACTCCCTTAATTTTGTTGTGCAGGCTGAATTAACCAAGCTAGCTTATTTCACAGACTGAACAGTGTCTACAGGACTGCCCTTGCCCTCAGTGATAGCAAAATCTCCGTGGGCTTCACAGTGGGAGATGAAGTAGATGAATGAAGAGTGAGCCTAAAAGAGTGACTTTGTGTCTTACTTGCTGGACTGTTGCTTTCAGAGATTGCATAAAGAGAACTAAAAGCAAGATTAATCCATTAGTGCCAACGAAAGATTAAAGATTACACTCATATGGGCATAATTTGTGCAGTACTTCTTTATGAACAAAAGGGCTAGGGAAACAGTACAGAAGTTCAAATTCATTGTATTGCTGTAGGGAAACAAAAAGACAAAATGTATCCTGTGGAATGGTAATTTCCTTTAAAAGTCTGATGTGATTTCCATAGAAAATATGCCTCTTCCAGTGACAACACGTTTTCTCAGTGGCTAGTTTCACTCGGATTTGACAGAAAGGTGAAGATCTTAAAGGCAATCCAGTTTCCATGAGCTACGTGGAAGCAGCTACTTTAGTGCAGAACAAATAACTGCTATCAAGTGCCTCTGTTTAAAAAGAGGTGCAGACCTTCTGCACTTTCAAGCATAGAGAATCCACGGGAGGGAGAGCCAGAGACATTACAAATACCTTTACAACATGAAGGTTTTCAATTTGTTTTCAATAGAATAGAATAGAATAGAGAACTATTCTAAGTTTAGCTTCTTCAGCTTGTGGAGCTCCCCAGGTTTGCTGTTCCTGGCAGACTGACTGGCTGGCTTTTACAGTAACTAAAGCCTTTTCTGTAGCAGCAGTCATGTCATTCAATAGTTGCCAAAAAAAAAAAAAAAAAAAAAAAAAAAAGTAAAAAAAAAAAAGTGGTTAGCAAAACCATGAAGTATTGGAGGGTATGGTTCTGAAGACACAGATTGTTTGCTACAAGTTCCTATCCAGAGTGTCCAAGCTGGGGCTACCCAGTGACAGTGCCAGCTATAGCCAGGCAGCAAGGGGTGGAGGACTGATTGTCATCCCAGGTGATTGTTCCCCAGCAGGGCTAACCGTTTAGCAGTGCTGCATATACAGTCAGTCTCCTGAGTGAAAGAACTATATGAATTTTTGAACGACAAGAAAAACCCAACCTGCTTATCATGCTCCACTGCGATGGGGTAAGTGGATGCCAGAGCCAGCAAGACATGCCCAGAGCCTTGAGAGGATGCAGATGTCAGCAGGAGAGCATCCAAAGGGCGGTTTTAAGGAATTCCAGCCACTCCAGGCAGAAAGGTAGCTTTATTTGGGGCCCAATTTAAAAGTCTCTATGCTAATGCAGACAACATGGGGAATGAACAGGAGGAACCAGAAACATGTGCCCACCTGCAAGACTATAGCATTACTGGCATCACACAAACAAGGTGAGATAACTCCTATGACGGGAGTGTTGGAATAGAAGGAACAGGCTCTTAAGGAAGGATGGGCAGGGGAGGCAGGGAGGCAGTCTGACCCTCTATATCACTGACCATAGTCACTGTGCAGTGTGGAGTGCATGAAGCTCCACCAGGAACTGGATGAGGAGCTTAGAGTTCATGAGTCAGGAAAAAAGGGAGAGCCGGGACATGCGGTTTTATAGTGGAAGTCTGCTACAGGCTACCTAACTAGGAAAACTGAGCCAATGAGGCTGTCTAAGAAGGAGAGAAGCAGCCTCACATTCACAAACTCTGGTCCTCACAGGGAACTTCAACACCCTGACATCCATCAGAAGGGCAGGACAGAGGGGCACAGGCAAGTCAGAAGATTTCTGTAATGCCTTGATGACAACTTTCTCCTCCAAGTGACAGAGGAGACAACACGGAGAGATGCCTGCTGAACCTCATTCTCACCAATGAAGAGGGGTTGGAGGGGAATGTGAAGCTCAAAGGCAGCCTGGGATACAGTGACCATGAAGAGGTGGAGTTTGAGATCCTTGGGTCAGGGAGGAGAGCACACAGCAAACTCACTCATTACCCTGGACATGAGGAGCACAAGCTTTGGTCTCTTCAGGGATCTCCTTGGTAGAGTAACGTGGGAAAATGCCCTGCAGGGAAGAGAGGCCAAAGAGATCTGGATGACATTCTAGAATTATCTCCTTCAGGCTAAAGAGCAATGCATCCCTACTAAAAGGGAATCAGGGAACAATAAATCTTCATGAAGAAACAAGGACCTCCAGGATGAATTTAAACACAACAGGTAGTTTACAGGGCATGGAAACAAGGAATAGTGGCCTGGGATGAATACAGGAAATCATCCAGACAGGGATCTTGTTAGGAAAAACTGACAGATGTAAATCTGACCAGTGACACCAAGAGTAACAAAATCAGCAATAAAAGAAGGACTAAGGAAAATGTGAGTTCTGTCACAAAGGATATGGGAGACTTGGTTACCCAGGACATGGAGAGGGCCAAGGTACTCAACACCTTTTTTTTCCTCAGTCTTCACCAGCAAATGCTCCAGTTGCATAAGGTGAAAATCAGAGACTGGGAGAATGAAGAATTGTCTGCTCTAGAAGACTGGTTTTGAGACCATTTAAGGAAAAGGAAGGTTCAAAAGACCATAGGGCCTTATGAGATACATCTACAGGTCCTGATGGAAATGGCCAAGGAAGTGGTTAAGCCACTATCCATCATATTTGAGAAGTCATGGCAGACTGGTGAAGTTCTGAATGGAACTGAATGGAGAAGTTCCACTGAATGGAAAAGAGAAAACAACACCTCCATTTTAAAAGGTAAATAGAACATGACATCCATGTCTCTCAATTGGAAAGACATGGATTTGACACATGGATTAGTCAGTGGATAAGGAATTTTCTGGAGTTGCAGTCAATGGTTTGATATCCAAGTGGAGACCAGGGATAAGTGGTGTTCCTTAAGTGTTAGTATTGGTAGCAGCTCGGTTTATCAGTGTCATGGACAGCGGGACTGAGCGCACTCCCAGCAAGGCTGCTGACAACACCAAGCTGTCAAGTGCAGTCAACATGCTGAAAGAAAGGGATGCCATCCAGAGGGAAGTTGACAGGCCTGAGAAGTGGGCCTGTGTGAACCTCATGGGCCTGTGTGACCCTCATGAAGTTCAACAAAGCAAAGTGCAAGGTTCCACACCTGGGTCAGTGCAATACCAAGTACAGCGGCAGGGTGGAGGAGGGCTTGGGGTTGGTGGTGGATAAGAAGCTCAGTATGACCTGGCAATGTGTGCTTGCAGCCAACACACATCTGCATCCTGGGCTGCATCCAAAGCAGTGTGGGCAGCAGGGTGAGGGAGGGAATTCTGCCCCTCTGCTCTGCTCTGTGACACCCCACCTGGAGTGCTGGATACGTACATAAAAAGGGCATGGACCTACAGCAAGCGCAGAGGAGAGGCATGAAGATAATCACAGGACTGGAGCACCTCTCCTATGAGGACAGGCTGAGAGAGTTGCAGCTGCTCAGCATGGAAAAGAGAAGGCTACAGGGTGACCTAATTGTAGCCTTCCAGTACCTAAAGAGGCATACAAGAAGGTTGAAAGGAGACTTTGCACAAGGACATGTAGTGATACGTGATAGGACAAGGTGCAATTACCTTTAAACTGAAGGAGTGTAGGTTTAGATTTGATATTAGGAAGAAATCCTTTACTGCAAGGGTTGTGAGGCACTGGAATGGGTTATCCACAGAAGTTATGGATGGCCCACCCCTGAAAGTGTTTAAGACCAAGCTGGATGGGGCTCTGAACAATCCGATCTTGTGGAAGCTGGAGGGTTCTAACTAGAGGATCTTAAGGATGGTTTCCAATCCAAACCATTCTATAACTCTGTGATGATTCTAGCATTCAATCCATTTCTCTGTGTGTATTATACCACTGTCCTGGGGAGACTGTGTATCCCCAATCGTCTGTTGGGTGCAGGGGGGAGGGCAAGCACGGTTTGTTTTTCCCCAGGAAAACTCTGCTCATCGGAGTGACCTTGAAGCGGGGGAGTTGGAACACGGCAAGACGAAAGAAGCTCTGTTGTTTTTTCCCCGGCAGTTAGTTAGTTTAGTGCTAGCGTAGTTAGACGCTGTAGAATAGCTGAAGCTTTTTGCCTTTTTTTTTTTCTTTTTCTTTTTTTGTCTTTTTTTTCCTTCCTTTTTGATTTTTTTGCCCTCTCCTCGGAACTGTTCCAACCTCTCCGGACTAAGGACCTGGGGAAGCACCGGGGGCCTCCACAGGGGACCCACCCCACCAAGACCAGTCCTGTACATCTCCTTTTCTCCCAACGCCAGCGGAGACGGAGCGGTGGAGCACAGTGACGACCCTCAAGAGGAGACTTTCTTTAAGTTTGTTATCCCTCCGTAAGCAGCACGAAGCTCTTGTCATCGGGTATTGTGCTGAGAGTGCTTTGCCTGTTTAATAAACAGGTTTTTTCCACTTCTCTCTGAGGAAGTCTTTTTCCCGAGCCGGTTGGAGGAGGGGAGGGGGGCCCTGTGGGAGGATTTCTCCCAAAATCTGCCTGAAACCACTACAAACTTCCTGGTGCCCAACGTGGGGCTCAAGAGAGTGGAAAAACCCTGTACTGATTAGTATTAAGCAGTCAGTAACTACGCTGCTTGACCTCATGTCTCTTGGGGTGGGGGCCTTGATGTGTTTTGGATCCTTAGGCTTCTTTGAGGTCTTAATACCTTTGTGGTCCTTAGGTTTATTTGCATATCCAGAGATAGCCCCAATATTGTCACTAATACGCAGTTTTTACAGCAGAGGGACACGGATTAGAGTAGCTATTGGCCTTGGTTTAATGATAATAATTTGTAGGAAGTTTATAAAGGTGCTGAGAACTTTTCCTACTATGTGTGGGTCATGGTTATGGTTATTCACCCTGTTTGTGGGAGGAGGAGCAGAGGATGAAGCGTTGCAGTCTTTCGTTTCCTTCTTCTCCTCTGAATCGGTTAAATCATTGCTGGAGAATGTTGAGTTTCCCCTGAGTGTTAAAGAGACCATCTTTCTGGTATGTCATCTGGTAAGCCTCCTCTATACAGTCTGCAGCTTCTCTAAAATATGGGCTGAGATTCCTAGAGGGGCTGGTAAAACTCCTGACCCAGGCAGAGGAAATCGTGAGTGGTGTGGAGAGTGGGAGGATATGGGCCAACTCCTCAAGGAATTCTCTGACCCTGTAGTCTGGGATTTTCCACGGGAACAAATTCAGAATCCGGTGGAGCTGAGGAAATACCTGAAAGAGAGGTACCATGATGGCTCTAAGGGGGGAAATGTGGCTGCAGTAAGCTGGGTCCTGGCACATGCTTATCGCACATTGCTAGAGACTGTAGGGCAGCAGACAGAGGCAGGGGGGAAGGGATACAGATCAACAGCTACCCCAGTCACTCAGGCTGCAGCCAACACCCCAGTTATGAAGCCAGCAGCTAAACTAGAACCTGAGCCTGAGTTGGCAGCTAAAGCAGACAGTAAGCCTAAGCCCCTGGCAGTTGCTCCGGCAAAGAAGCACACAGTCAAAACCGATCGACCAGTGGACGATGATGACCCAAGAGAAGGACCTTCACCAAAATCAGAAACCAAAGCTTCTAGCACAGGATCAGAAGCAAATATTGATTCCTTTTCCCTGAAGGACCTTCGGGGCCTAAGAAAAGATTACTGGTGACAAGCTGATGAATGTATAATTAGTTGGTTAGTCCGTCTTTGGGATGCTGCAGGCGAGGCTACAATTCTGGATGGCACTGAAGCGAGGCATCTGGGATCCCTGTCACATGATCCAGTCATCGACCAGGAGATGATGAGAGAGGCTAGTCCTTGCAGTCTCTGGATATGGGTCCTAGGAAGTGTGGTAGAAAGATACTTGTGTGCAGATGATCTCTATATGCAGCAAACCCCATGGAAGACCATAGAACAAGGGATTCAATGCTTGAGAGAAATGGCAGTGGCAGAGATGGTTTTCTCAGATGATATAAACACTAAGAACCCAGACTTGGTATCATGTACATCTGTGATGTGGCGAAAACTTATACGACTCGGGCCATTAGAATACGCTTCTGCTTCAGCAGTAATGAAGTGGGAGGACATGGAGGAAACAGTGCTTGATATGGCAAAGAAGCTCTGAGCATATGCAGATGCTGTGCATGGCCCAACACACACTAGAATCGCAGCTGTAGAAACACGTCTACAGAAACTAGAGGATAAGATAGATGAGAATCATACAAAACTCAGGAAGGAGATTAGAGAGAACCTTCTCCAAATCTCAGCAGTGCAGATCAGAGGTTCTGGTACCCAACGCAGATGCTCCCCGGCTAGGGAGAGAGGATACACTCCACGTGCTGAGCTGTGGTTCCTCCTGCGGGATTGTGGAGAAAATATGAACAGATGGGATGGAAAATCTACGGCTGCCCTGGCACAACGGGTGCGTGAATTGAAGGAAGTCAAGACTCAGAGAGGGAGTTCCACCAAAAGGGAAGCGGCTCCAGTTGCCCATAGCTGAACTGCCAGGTA
Organism: Hirundo rustica; assembly: GCF_015227805.2. Classification (NCBI taxonomy): domain Eukaryota; kingdom Metazoa; phylum Chordata; class Aves; order Passeriformes; family Hirundinidae; genus Hirundo; species Hirundo rustica. The sequence continues at coordinate 34,670,997 of NC_053488.1, read as the reverse complement.
TGATGATGATGACATGTCCGACCCCCTTGAAGGAACCTCTAAGACATATGCTCAAGGAAAGAAGGATAACCAGGCTTAGAGGGGCCCTGCCTCTAGCCAGGTAGAGGCTAGGGAAAACCGTGTATTTTGGACTGTGTGGATTCGTTGGCCTGGCACATCAGAGCCACAAAAATATGAGGCCTTGGTTGATACTGGTGCGCAGTGCACATTAATGCCATCAAGACATGTAGGGGCAGAATCTGTCTCTGTTTCTGGCGTGACAGGGGGATCACAAGATTTTACTTTGGTGGAAGCAGATGTGAGCCTAACTAGAAATGAGTGGAAGAAACACCCTACTGTGACTGGCCCAGAGGCCCCATGCATTTTGGGCATAGATTACCTCTGAAGTGGGTGTTTCAAAGGCCTGAAAGGACTCAGGTGGGCATTCGGGATAGCGGCTGTAGTGACAGAGGGCATCCGGCAATTGAACACCTTGCCTGGACTGTCTGAGAATCCATCTGCAGTAGGACTCCTGAAAGTTCAAGAGCAACGGGTACCAATTGCCACTTTTATAGTGCACTGCCGACAGTATAGGACAACTCGAGATGCCGTGATTCCCATCCATAAGATGATTCAAGAGCTGGAGAGCCAAGGGGTGGTTAGCAAAACCCACTCACCCTTCAACAGCCCCATTTAGCCTGTGCGTAAATCTGAAGGAGAATGGAGATTGACTGTGGACTACCGTGCATTGAATGAGGTGACACCGCCACTGAGCGCTGCTGTGCCAGACATGTTGGAGCTCCAGTACGAGCTGGAGTCCAAGGCAGCAAAATGGTACGCCACAATTGACATTGCCAATGCATTTTTCTCCTTTCCTTTGGCAGCAGAATGCAGGCCTCAGTTTGCCTTCACATGGAGGGGAGTGCAGTACACCTGGAACCGACTGCCCCAGGGGTGGAAACACAGCCCCACCATCTGCCATGGACTGATCCAGACTGCGCTAGAAAAGGGTGAGGCTCCAGAACATCTACAGTATATTGACGACATCATTGTGTGGGGGAACACAGCAGCAGAAGTGTTTGAGAAAGGAAAGGAAATCATCCAGATCCTCCTGGAAGCCGGTTTCGCTATCAAGAAGAGCAAAGTTAAGGGACCAGCTCATGAGATCCAGTTCCTGGGAGTAAAGTGGCAAGATGGACAGCGGCAGATTCCCACTGAGGTCATCAACAAGATTACAGCCATGTCTCCACCAACCAATAAGAAGGAGACACAAGCTTTCCTAGGTGCTATAGGTTTCTGGAGGATGCATATTCCCGAGTACAGTCAGATTGTGAGCCCTCTCTACCTGGTCACCCGCAAAAAGAATGATTTCCACTGGGGCCCTGAGCAGCAGCAAGCCTTTGCCCAGATCAAGCAGGAGATCGCTCATGCAGCAGCCCTTGGCCCAGTGAGGACGGGACCAGATGTGAAGAACGTGCTCTACTCAGCAGCCGGGAGCCATGGCCTGTCCTGGAGCCTTTGGCAGAAGGTGCCTGGGGAGACTCGAGGCCGACCCCTGGGATTCTGGAGCCGAAGCTACAGAGGGTCTGAAGCCAATTACACTCCAACAGAGAAGGAAATCTTAGCAGCCTATGAAGGAGTTCAAGCTGCCTCAGAGGTGATTGGTACAGAGACACAACTCCTCCTGGCACACTGACTGCCTGTGCTAGGGTAGGGATGTTCAAAGGGGAGGTTCCCTCCACCCATCATGCTGCTGATGCCACATGGAGCAAGTGGATTGCTCTTATTATGCAGCACGCCCGTATGGGTAAACTGAATCACCCTGGGATTTTGGAAATAATTACCAATTGGCCTGAGGGTGAAAATTTTGGCCTCACAGATGAAGAACAACAGCAAGTGACATGGGCTGAAGAGGCTCCACCATACAACCAACTGCCAGCAGAAGAGACGCATTATGCCCTTTTCACTGACGGTTCCTGTCGTATTGTAGGGATGAACCGTAAGTGGAAAGCAGCCGTATGGAGCCCCACACGACAGGTTGCTGAGGCCACTGAAGGAGAGGGTGGATCAAGTCAACTTGCAGAACTCAAGGCTGTTCAATTGGTCGTGGATATTGCTGAAAGAGAGGGGTGGCCAAGGCTCTACCTCTATACCGATTCATGGATGGTAGCCAATGCTCTGTGGGGATGGCTGAAGAGGTGGAAAGAGGCTAATTGGCAGCATGGAGGGAAACCAATTTGGGCTGCTAAGGAGTGGAAAGACATTGCTACCAGGGAAGGGAGACTACCTGTGAAAGTCCACCGCATTGATGCCCACATCCCCAAGAGTAGAGCTAAAGAGGAGCATCAAAACAACGAGCAGGTAGATCGGGCAGCAAAAATAGAAGTGTCAAAGATTGATTTAGATTGGGAACACAAGGGAGAGTTGTTTCTAGCTCGATGGGCCCATGATGCCTCAGGACATCAGGGTAGAGAGGCCACCTATAAGTGGGCACAAGACCGAGGGGTGGATCTAACCATGGACAGTATTTCTCAGGTTATCAATGACTGTGAGACGTGTGCTGCCATCAAACAGGCCAAGCAGGTGAAGCCCCTATGGTATGGCGGGCGATGGTCCAAGTATAAGTATGGGGAAGCCTGGCAGATTGACTACATCACCCTTCCCCAAACCCGCCAAGGCAAGCGCTATGTGCTCACAATGGTGGAAGCCACCACGGGGTGGCTGGAGACCTACCCTGTGCCCCATGCTACTGCCCGAAACACCATCCTGGGCCTTGAAAAGCAAGTCCTGTGGAGGCATGGTACCCCTGAGAGAATTGAGTCAGACAACGGGACTCATTTCAAGAACAGCCTTATTAACACCTGGGCTAGGGAACATGGCATTGAGTGGGTGTACCATATTCCCTACCATGCACCCGCTGCAGGCAAAGTGGAGAGGCACAATGCATTGTTAAAAACCCAGCTGAAAGCATTGAGGGGGGGATCTTTCAAGAATTGGGAGCAGCATTTGGCAAAGGCCACCTGGTTGGTCAACACCCGAGGCTCCACCAACCGAGCAGGCCCTGCGCAGGCTGAGCCTCTGCATACAATAGATGGAGATAAAGTCCAAGTGGTGCATGCCAGAGGTCTGTTAGGGAAGACAGTGTGGATCAAGTCTGCCTCAAGTACAGACAAACCCATTTGTGGGGTTGTCTTTGCTCAGGGACCAGGTTGCACATGGTGGATAATGCAGAAAGATGGAACAACACGATGTGTACCTCAGGGAGATCTGATTGTTGGGTGAGAATCATTTACAAAAATCACTGTCTGCTGTTTGTCTGTTTGACATTGTCTGTACATTAAACCACGCAGAATGAAATAGAAGGAAATGTGTAAGTGAGAGGGTATGTGTTAAGTGTTGAAAATATGAGCAAGTGTTGAAGGTATAAGTGAGAGAGGAATCCTGCTGCCCTGCAGCCTGGGGCCTGGATTCAGTGGCTCAGTGTGGAACGTGACAGGAGCATGATGGGTATTGCTTGTATTTTTTTTTTTTTTTTGTGGGGAGAATGGATGGAAGTTTTATGTGGAATATACATTGGTTCTGTCTGTAAGTCAACGATATGGGGATAAGGGGTGGAATATGTCCTGGGGTGACTGTGTATCCCCAATCGTCTGTTGGGTGCAGGGGGGAGGGCAAGCGCGGTTTGTTTTTCCCCAGGAAAACTCTGCTCATCGGAATGACCTTGAAGCAGGGGAGTTGGAACACGGCAAGACGAAAGAAGCTCTGTTGTTTTTTCCCCGGCAGTTAGTTAGTTTAGTGCTAGCGTAGTTAGACGCTGTAGAATAGCTGAAGCTTTTTGCTTTTTTTTTTCTTTTTCTTTTTTTGTCCTTTTTTTCCTTCCTTTTTGATTTTTTTGCCCTCTCCTCGGAACTGTTCCAACCTCTCCGGACTAAGGACCTGGGGAAGCACCGGGGGCCTCCACAGGGGACCCACCCCACCAAGACCAGCTGCACATCTTCTTTTCTCCCAACGTCAGTGGAGACGGAGCGGTGGAGCACAATGATGACCCTCAAGAGGAGACTTTCTTTAAGTTTGTTATCCCTCCGTAAGCGGCACAAAGCTCTTGTCATCGGGTATTGTGCTGGGAGTGCTTTGCCTGTTTAATAAACAGGTTTTTTCCACTTCTCTCTGAGGAAGTCTTTTTCCCGAACCGGTTGGAGGAGGGGAGGGGGGCCCCGTGGGAGGATTTCTCCCAAAATCTGCCTGAAACCACTACAACCACATAGACCTCTGAGGTGTATCCTGGCTGAATATGTTGGGGGGATTTTAAACACCATCAAAGGCTTACATTTGTCAGGCTTATATATTAATTTGCTTAACATGGTAGGGGTTTTCATCCAGGTGCTAAGCAATTTCAGACATTCAACAGACTGAGAAACATCTTACATTTTAGAATTTTTTTCCACGGTCTTTATTAAAAAGGCTATCAGGTTTATATCAAGAAGGAAATTTGACATCATTTTTCTCCTGTTGAGGATATCAGAAAAAAAAAACATACAGAAAGACAGCTAACCTTTATATTTGAATTGCAGACCTAATACTGATGGAGGGTAACATTTTTGTAATGTAAAGTCTTCTGTCTCCAACGGTTGCTGCCTATTGGATTAATTCCTAGCCGTCTGATTAAAGTTCAACTAAGCATCCTTTGAGGGACAAAAGATACAAATTTTCTTTCTCTAGTGATAAACTTCAACAGTGAGGTAATCTCCTACTTCTCCTGGTTTTGTCATCTCTGGTGGCAAGAGAATTACACTAAGACATTTCTAGAAGCCTTTCTCAGCACTGACTGAAAGGAGAATCCTTGCAACCTGTCTTCCTCCTAGTATCCAATTAGCAGTGGCCTGATGAATTTGCATCATAACCCTCACCCACTGAGGTTTTATTTGCTTTTAAAGCCCTCCTTCTTGAAGCAAGGTGTCGTGGTTTGAAACTGGCCAAAAGCCAGGCACCTATGAAAAATTATTCACTCATTCTCTTCTGCTGTATTTGAGCAGAGAAGGGGGAAAAGAAAAATGAAGGGACTCGTGAGGGGCTTATGAATTGAGAAGAAACACTCTAAGGGCAAAACAGGCTCAAATTTAAATGGTACAGAGAAATTTTATCAATAGAATTAAAAGAGGACAATGTAGAAAAACTGAAATAAACCTTTAAAAGACCTCTTTTTTTTTTTTTTTTTGTTTTTTTTTTCTTTTTTTTTTCCCCCCCTCAGTCTCTCCCTCTTTTTCACCAACAGAAAGAAAAAGCATGGCATTTTTAGTCAGATTGTTATTTCTACAAATCTTTCTTCAGTTCACTTAAGGAAAGAAGGAGGTTTTTTTCTACTGTGCTGTGGGGTCCCACAGGAGACAGTTCTCTGTGAGCTTCTCCAGCTTGGTTTTAATTTTGAGTAGCAGTTCCACCTGACCTGTTGAGTCCCCACCATGGGCAAACAGTCTTCGCACAGCTGTTTTGTGTGGCTCATTAGCTCATGGGGTGTAGTCGTTCAAGGATGAGCTGTTCTCACTTGGAAGTAAGGGTCCTCCTTATCATCTCTCTCTGTTCGAGTTTCCCACTAAATTACAGCTTTTCAGCATCTATTGCCCCAACATGAGCACCCTTTCTCAAGGGCTGCGAGTGGATTTCTGCATCCCCCCACAGACTTCATGATTACAGTTTGTTGTATGATAGTCCTCACCACAATTTGCAGAAGACTCTCACTTCCAGTGTTCCAGTGTCTCACCTCCTTCCCCTCATTGACCTTAGTGTCACCATGTTGTTCTCACATGTTTCCACTTTTTCTCTGACTCAGGGGAAAACTGTTGTCTGCAGGTTCATTTGTTCCCAAGTCCTATCAATTGAGAAGTTCTTATAGGATTTTCCAGTGTTGAAAGGCTGGTCTCATCTGGACTCTGTATGAGGAAATTGCTCTCCATGCCCCTCACTGTTGGCCATGAAGTCCTTGCCAGCACCACATGGGCAGCGCTGGATGCCACAGCGCTGGCACCATTCAGTGCCTCTCTTCATACGGGGCACCTGAAAGGAGAAGCTGCTGCCACTGCTTCTGTCCTTCTGCTCGCAGCATGGCTGGGTAAAAGCAGCTAAGCAGGCAAAGTACATCAAGAGCCATGGCAGTGGCCACATGGCCCTGGCTGAGTGATCCCGTTCATGACACCCTGGTTGCATGGCCCTGGCCGTGTGAGTCGAGCGGCTGCGCAGCCACTCGCGGATGCCAGGATGGCCATGGCCATGGCACCTCCCCACCCCTCCAAAAAAGGACTGTGCAAGTTTTTTCCTTCTTAAATATGTCATCACAGAGACATTACTAGCTTCTCTAATTGGCCAGCAACATATCCATTGTCAGAGCCTTCAAAGACTGGCTCTGCTGGACAGAGTAGAAGCTTTGAGCAGCTTTCTCTCTCAGAATCTGCTTCTGTGGTGTCCTCCATCCCCACTAAAAGGCAGCACACAAGGAATAATCTGCATCACGGAGAACCTATCCTGCATGCTATCAAGAAGACTTCTCTATCAGCTAGCATGAATTTGGTACGCAGGTTCTATGGTGTGTACAGACTGCCTCACACATTTTTCTTAAAGCTTTGATCTTATAAAAGCAAGGTTCATGACTGTACAATTTTTCAGCTGCACATTTATAGACACAAGTAATGCTATATATGCTTACATTTACCTATGGTTTACATGTATAATGTATGCTTTATATTTATGGTTTTCTTTGTATTAAGTCATCATTTTCCTAAAATGAAAATTTGGGGTCAGAGAAGGAGGGGACAATGGGAACAGAGAAAAAAATTGAGATTACTGACAAGTATTTAAAAGTTGTTTTTTTTTTTTTCTGTTAGAATGTCCACTTTTTCATGACTATTATTGCTAGGAGCAGTTTAAGGATCAATCATACATTTCATTATGAATGGAGGAGAAAAGAGCTGGTTTCTCACAGAGAGAACCTGACATGAGGTCTCCTGGAGCACCTAAGCTGTCATTCACCTGCAAACCTGTCAGTGATTTCAAAGCTGTTACCACAGTCAAGGTATTTTTTTCCCATGCATTTTCTCCACACTATCAAGATGCTATCACCCATATACTCCAGTTAAATGATATTAAAAAATGTCAGCTCATACTGCAGTTCTGACCTTTCCATTTCTGATTCCAGCTGAGATACCAGATGGTCTGAAATTCTTAGGATTGCAATTATTTCCTAAATGCTGTTTAGGTTCAAGAAATAACATCACTAATACCACAAAAAGGGCCTTTTTTATGATGTAATACTTTTATCTGCCACAAATGCCACCTGGGAAAAAGACTTCTATGATTTTCCCTGGTTATATTTCACTCTATGTTACATTTGCCAATGCCTTGCCTGTGCTATAGCTTTGATTGCTGCAATACCAGGGAGATCACAAAGTAACTTGTATAACTAATGTCACATTTAACCTTCCCAAAAGGAAATAGGAATAACAACAGATAATACTCTTTTGTACTGTAAATACGTAAATAAGATTGGTTAATTAAAATAGTAAGAATTATCTGCTTACCTAAAGTTGCTTATCAGCTTTATTAGAAAGAGTGATAGAGCCTAATAGCAAAAATAATGCTTGCATTCAATTGCTGACCAGGATAAAACATGTATTTTAAAGTTATCATTATTATTATTCATATTGCAGACAATTATCAGCTATAAAACAACATGCTACAGTCTGGGGACTAATAGACCTTTATTCCTCAGTTTTCAAAGTATAAAAATATTGAATAAAAAATATTTAGCACTTGTAAAAAGGAAGAAACTCTCACACTTTACAATTGAATTCTGATATTCATAGTTAAAAGCTGTATTTGAAGTCAGGCATTCATCACAGTTCAGTGGAGGACTGGCCTTTCATATAATTTACAGCAATGTGCAGTATTAAGATAAGATAGTCTTTTTGAGAGCAGCTGTTCTCCCCCTTTGCAAGTGATGTAGCACCTTTCACTTTAGGCAGAGCACTGCGTGTGGAAGGTCTTTGTATTATGGCTTACATTAAAATTTATTTTGTATACTTGGGTCCAGCGTATATTATGTATTTAGACATTTCTATGCTGCTTGAACACTGCAGCCACAAACTGCCACCCGTATCAGCAGGCTTGAAGGTATCCAACAGCCCTGCTGTCTGTACTAGTTTTCAGTGCTGCAACCACTGGCAGTGGCTGCACAGACAGAGAATAAAAGATTTAATAACTCAGTCTGGCAGAGGTATGAGTTTGAAAGCCAGGACACAGCAGTTTTATTTGCTGTGGTGAATAAGAGAGAAAGGAAAAGAAGAAAATTACAAAAATACTGAATTGTGAGAGTACACACCAGGTTAACCAGCAAAACAGGAAACCAGCAAGAGAAGATTTGAAGTACCAAGCAGTAAGGTAAAAGGACAAGGCTGCTGTGCCACATGGTCTGAGATTGCAAAGCACCATGAAAGTACTCACCAACATTACTTATATATAGATACTGTGAGTTATTTTCCCTCCCCATGTATTTTACTCCTTGCAGTGTTTCTCCCTTTCTGCAGTCAAGCTTTCCCCCAGTGGTAAGACATAGTGCTGTCCATCACAGTTCAGGAAGTCACACAAAATTAACACAGAGCATGAAGAAGTGTTTGCTAGATAGCAGATGTAGCCTTGCCTTTGGTGGACGCCTCATGTCATGCTCGATGAGATGTTGCAGTGCCATTAACCCTCTTCCCCTCCTTGTGCCTGTGGAGAAGACATGAGCCACGTATCCAGTTTGCTCCTCATGATCTCAACTGAACAAACTTCCTGTGACAGACACCCAGTGCAAGGACTCTTGTCTTCAAGAAAAGGCCCTTTATAAAGACACCTTAGTTTGACAAGGGTACAGCACTGCCATGTGAAAAGCAACATGCAATAACCATGAATTGATGTCATGCTACAGTTCACAGACCAGGAGACCAAGCAAGAGAAGCTCTGGTTTCTTCATTCATTTTCCTGAATGGGTGAAGGACGTGACTTCTTGATGGTAGGCTTCAGCTCTGCATATGGATTGTGACAGCTGGTTCCATAGAAGCAACGTGAACTGCTGATTTTAGGCTCAAAGGTTAGGCTCTTTTAAAACGGTTAGGCTCTTATTTAAAACAAGTAATGGAAACAGTGCCTGAGTATGTCAGCTAATACCAGAAAAAAGTCTTGCTTGCCTAAGTTTGAAATAGTTTTTTTGAAACAAACTTCATGGTCTTGGGGGAAGACGCAAATAATCTATATAGAGTCTGACTGGCTTGACTTCATACCCAGTCCTCAGATGCCTAAGATACAGGAGAGTGTCACTGACTTTAACAGGAACTTCCCTTACCACCTGCAAGCAGAGCTGGATGGCAGCATATAAGTCTCTGCAGGTATGGGATATGATTACAGTAGCATTTAATGGGATTCACACAAACACATACATTAATGTGCCAGAGCAGTCAGTCCTATTGTGGTCTGTTTTTAAAGGCATTGGAAACTGATTATGCACTGCCAGAGGAAGGATTTACATTGACTTTGAAAGGTAGGACAGCACCTTAACACAGACACAAAAATCAGTTCAGCAGGTCTTCCGAACACTGCAGTGTCATGACTACTAGGAAAACCGCAAGTTAGGGCATCTAGAAATAGAGAATTTGAGACATGGTATAATAGCATCATAAGTAACAAAGCTAAAGATTTCTGGGAAAAGTCAGAATTGCTAAATCCAATCCATATAATGAGGGGCAAAGAGCAGTGCAGGACAGGTTATGATCCTGCTCACAGGTCTAACACTTCATTCTTCCAGTAGCCCTAATTGCCAAGAGTTTACAGTAACCAATATAAACTATCCTATTTATAAAACTAATTAAGGCTGTGAAACCACGCTGCTTCAGTCCAACTTTCAAATTATACTTTTCTTCACATCACCACCTCTTTATTTCAAATACCATAACAGTACTACAACGATAGTCCAAATTATGTACTCCATTTTTCAGGATCAGGAATTATCCAGACTACAGAAGTGGAGTAGTAAAGGTCATGTTGTGATTACACCTCTCTATTTCTACAGGAAGATATAACAGGCATCACTAATATATTGAGTGACTTCTGCCATGGGTTTGTTGTTGTTTTGCTTTGTGGTTTGCATTTTTTGCTTGGTTGGTTTTGGGGTTTCTTTTACAGCTAAATTCACAAGGCAAGCCTAAGTTAGTATTTTCTCACCCTTTGCCTGATTTATCCCTTTCACTGCAGTTCCACTACAAAGATGGCATGGTACCTAGCATGGTACCCAGGGGACTTCTGTACCATCAAAGCCCTGACTCAGCCAGACAAGTGAGTTTCAAACCAGCAGAAAACCTTCCCCTATGATATCCTTGTTCCTCATACTGCACAAATGTGCTGGTAGTAAGTCTTGCTGTCCATCCACTGGTCCCTTCTGCTTGTGTGACTGGAACAAAGGGAAAATCTGGCTGTTGCAGCACTGGAATTTTTGAACAACAAGCTAGACAAAAACTTTCCTGAGGCATTTTTGAAGGGCTGAGCCTGCTTTTGAGCTGTTGTTGATTTACATGACTTCCTGAGATTTCTAGCCCTAATTTGCCATAATTTCATTACAGCAGACTTTATAAATGGGGTGGGTTTGCTATATTGATCAACTTCTCTCCTTTTAGCAAAACAGCTTAGCAATTTACAAAGGTGGTCCAGATACTGTGATCAGTTAAGACAGACCATATCACTCCTCTGTTGTGATATTATGTGCAGCTGTGACAGCACAATATTGAAACACTGAATTATCTGTTTGCCTAGGACACTGCAATCCTTGCCTGGTGCACTGCCAGCAGAGAAGCAGACCACAGTTCTGGAGACAGACGTATAAGGAGTGCACTACTCCAAAATATGTCCATGTGGAGAATCACACTGCAGTACTGTATGGGTTTCTACAAAAAACTAGATCATCTTCCCTCCTCTTCAGCCCTCTGACAATGCCCACATTTTGTTTTAGGTTTTTCCCTTCATACTCTCTCCCTAGGCAGCTGTCTGCTTGTGACTTTCCCCCACCTGCCTACCAGTAAGACCATCATTCACGGTTTTCTTCCAACTTCTCTTACAGACAACTTAGCAGTTTCCTCTTGTCAGCAGAACATCTTCTCTGAATAGACAGTCACCTCCATCAGAGCCCTTTTTTCCCCACAGATGTCTAGTAAGACAGTTGTTTTGCATCCCAGCTGTTAAGTAATTTCTCCAAATAGTCATTAACGTCAGTAACAGGTATCACTTCTACACAAACACAATATTCATCCTTGTGCAGATTTTGCCCTCTGGTTCATTGTTCAAATATGCACTTTATTTTTTCTTTCTATCAGAAAACAGTTTTTTTCCAGATCGTGTTACTCACTTGTCACTGTAAACTAGCATCTGTAAGGGCTTATAACTTCTTTTTTCATGGAGAAAGAGTACCTGACAACATGGTCACAAATGACACATTACAAACAGAGTGAAATCCCACAGCAAATTACCTAAATATTGAGTGTATGCAGTGTTTTCAAATAACTTTTATCTTTTTCCATTAAATGTACATTTTTTTTATCCAAGCAATTTTGCTTTCATTTTGTACCCATGTGGTTGCTGATGATGTCTTTCAATACTTGAGTTGTTCATGCAGTGACCACATTGCACCGCTCTTTCTTGACCAAAATATGTTTTACTCCCATGACAGTCATCCAGAGAAAACTTCCAGACCTTTTGTATAAAAATACAAAACTCCCCATGTTTCCCATTGATACCAAGGTTATATAAGAATATGAGAATTAAAACAACTTCATTAGAATTTTGTTCTTGTTGTTGATATTTTCCTTCTTTGGCATTTATTAAACTGATCACTTTGAAATTCTAAGAATGCTTCATATACTCTATGAGATGCATGAAAAACAAGTTTTACAGAGTTAACTGACTGTTGGTTCAGCACAGCCTGGTTTATGGTAGCCGGGGGGAGGCACAGGGTACCTTCTGTGAGAAACTGCTAGAATTTTCCATCATGTCTGACAGAGCCAATCTGATAGCTCTAAAGATGGACATGCTGCTGGCCCAGTTAAAGAGGCTGGTAATGCCTCTGTGATGACATATTTAAGAAGAAAATCAAAACAGAGCACAAAGAGTTTTTTCCAGAAGTCAAGAAGTGCCACCATGAGGAGGCATCCCCAGCGCAGTAATGGCAATGCGCTGCTGCAGCCACCACCATCTCAGTGCAGTCTGTGGCTTCTCCTTGCCTGCCTGGCTGCCCCTAGCCAACTGTGCTGTGGGCGAAAGAGGAGGGGTGGTGGCAGTCACTTCCCCTCCCCGGTGCCCCACATTGAAGAGAGGTGTTAAATAGCACCAACACCACAGCAGCCACCACTGCCTGTGCAATGGCAACAGGGCTGCCTGGCCAGCAGCAGAAGGATAACAAGTGATTGCCTGACAAGGAACCTAGACAAAATCAACTTCTCTGCACCGCAAGATCTTGTGAGAATCCTTGAATTAGTGGAACTTGTTGACAATGGTGCCTATAAGCAGCCATTTTTCCTCTAGTCAGAGAAGAGGAGGAAGCGAGGACATGCGAAGGAAAAAACATGGCAACACCAAGGTCAGTGGAAAAGAAAGAGGAGGAGGTGCTTCAAGCATCAGAGCCGAGTCCTCTGCAGGCCATGATGAGGACCATCAAACTAAACTATAAAACAAACTATTCCCTTGTAATGCACAAAGTCTACAGGGGATGCAGAGATCCACTCGCAGCCTGTGAGAAAAGTGCTCCCACCAGAGCAGGTGGATGTTAAGAGAAAGCTGTGGTCTAGTGGGAGACCTGAAGAGAGAGAGAAAGAGCTCCTGCTTCCAGAGATAGAGAGCACCCTTGCTTTCAAACTAGAGCAGCCTATTCTTTGAGGACCGTACCCGGTCCTCAACAGTTTTGAAAGGACTGTTCACCAGAGGGAGGAACTCCACAGCGTAGCAAAGACTTGTCTCCCTGAGTGAACAGAAAAAGATCTCAACTGATGAACTGCCCCAACCAACCACAACCTGTCTCCCTGCACTGTCAGTAGGAAAGAGGGAGGGGCTGACAGAAAAAAAAATGTTTTAAAGGCTTATTTTACTTCTTATCCTCTGACTCTGTTAATGATAAATGGACTTTATACCTTTAAATTTGAACCTGTTTTGCCCTGAGTGTTTTTTCTCCTAATCCTTATCTCAATGCATGAGCCCTTCATTAATCTTTTTTCTCTCCTCTGCCCAACTATAGCAAAAGAGGGTGAATGAATGACTTTCATGGATACCCGGTGTTTGGCCAATATCAAACCACAACAATGACTTAACAGAACCCTTGCAACACAATAAACTGCTATATTTACTTTGGAATTGAGGTAGGAACCCTGACATAAAGATACTTGAGATAATGGGAATAGAGACAGAACCACTCTACTTTTCAAAATGTTTTGTAAGAAGCTTTAGAGAATCGTAGATTCCTAGAATGGCTAGGGTTGGAATGCACCTTAGAGGTCTCCTAGTTCCAGCCTCCCTGCCCTCGAGAGGGATGCTTTCCACTAGATCAGGTTGCTCAGAGCCCCATCCAGTCTGGTCTTGAACATTTTCAGAAATGGGGCATCCACAGCTTCTCTGGGAAAACAGTGTCTAACTACCCTCACAGTAAAGAATTTCTTCCTACCATCTGTGCTAAGTCTATCCTTTCTCAGTTCATTCCCCCTTGTCCTGTCACTATATGCTCTGGTAAATAGTCTCTCTCCATCTTTCAAGTTCCCTTCAGATAGGCCACAATTAGAAAGCCAAAGCCTTCTCTTCTCCAGGCCGAACAATCCAAATCCTCTCAGCCTTTCCTCATACGAGAGGTGCCCCATCCCCCTGATCAATTTGTTGACCCTTCTCTGTAAATGCTCTAACAGGTTCATGTCCCTCCTGTGCTGGGGACCCAAGAGCTGGACACAGAACTCCAGGTCAGTATCGGAGACTGAAATGTTACAATTCATGGCTCAAACATTGTTATAAAGATTTTTGCCCATTATGGCAAAACTGTATAATGAAGCTGCACCACCAAAGCTGACCCTGAACAGGTCTCCTGACTGAAACCCTGAACTATGAGTTAAATCGCCTAAGGCTATTCAAGATAAGAAAATAGATACTTTTGTTCAAAGCACCTCAGGCTTAGGAAGTAATGGATAAGGCTGAGAAAGCATTCACAGAAACACCAAGCCCAGCAGCTTCGGAGTGGAGGTCATAGCTCCAGGCTGACTTGTTGCCAGGTTTGCACAGACACCCCACCTGGAGGGGAGAAGGAGGGGTTTGGGTGCATGCAAAGACCTCTGGTCAGAGGTAGTGAACACCCAACCTCTCTGTGCAGACTAACTCAGCTGTGGGACCCCTCATCCCAGGAAAGTCATGTGAGGGGTAGCTGAGGGGAGGTCAAGGCCCGTCAACAGCCCCCCTGAAGGATTCCCCACACCCTGCACCAGAGCACTGCATGTGATGCAAATTACTGCAACTGATCCGAAGTTGAACCTGGCCATGTCTCTTTTTGATAGACCTCTTCACACCTGATCCACCTACTGATGCAGAGGGAAACACCTCTGCCACGCCTTCCTCCCCTGTACCTTCTGAACAGCCCCTAGGCATCCACAGCTGCACTCCAGTCACAGGATTCATCCCACCGAGTTTCAGTAAGAGCAACAAGGCCCTAACTTTCTACAGTACAGTAGCTTCAACTCCTACTTATTGCCCATGCTGTGAGGATTGGTGTAAAGGCACCTCACCTGAGCTGTCAGCAGTGCCACCTTCCTAGAGGCGCAGCCCTTAACTCTTTTGAGGTATTTCCCTGTTTTTTCTCTGTTGGCTCCTCTTACCTCAGGAGTCTCTGGCTCGTATCCGTAAGATGGCAGGTGTGCTCCAGCTGAGGGCCCTTGCCAGCACCCTGTCCCTCTAACATTTGCCTCTCATCCCACAGCTTGCCAGGACAAGCCTGATATTGTCCCCCTCCCCCATCACAGCTAGTTTAAAGCTCTGCCAGTGAGCCCTGATAGTCGCCAAGCCAACTCTCCTCCTTTGCCAGGGAAAGTGAGTCCTATCTGATGTCAGCATATCCAATGCTGTGTGGACTTTTCCATTTTTAAGAATTAGCTCAGTTAGAGGATAGTGTTAATAACACTATGGTCAAGGGTTTGACCCCCATATAGGCCATTTGCTTAAGAGCCGGACTCAATACTTGTGAATCCCCTTCTAGTCAGAATATTCTGTGTAATTTTGTGTATTCTGCGCTCTCCAAACAGACTGGGCTTTGTAAAGTATCAGTGTCACAGCGGATTTCCCATAAGCATGATCATGGCTTACCTTTGTGTTCCTGGATTCTTTCTAACCTAAGAATCTAAACAAATTTCAATGACAATTACTTTCCAGTAATGCCTACAGTTATGCTCTACAACCAGGCCAAGCACTCGTCTTTACCTCTGCCCACAATTCATTCTGTCCAGCCCATGTGCACAGCAACAAGAGGAAAAAAAAAAAAATAATAACAGTGTCTGAGACTCCAGACTGTTACCAACTACTCCATATACCTCCCAAGGCAGGATCAGCAGTGTCCATGTCCTATACCAATGCCTACAGCTTCTCCAATTGCTCCCTAAATACCTTTCATGAAGAGATAGATACTGACCCTCCACAGTCTACTCCTATGTTTCCTGCACCTACCCTTTCCTAATGCCATGTATCTTTGCACACTTCCTTCTACATACTTGCATCATGTTCATATTTATCTCAAACTGTTTTTTAAGGTAAGTCTCTTTCTCCATACACACCATTTGTTTTTTCCAGCTGCTGGTAATCCTCATTGGTACTCTCTGAAGGAAAGGATTTCTTTCTGTTTTACAGGATTTTTCAGTATGATTTTGGGTTTTTTCTTTTTAATGAGGTGATGTCTTATTGTATCGTATTTGGCTCCTAATGCACACTCATCCTTCAGTTCTTGTACTAAGAATTTCTCCTTTTCTAGTTATTCTGCATCCAGCATCATCAAAAGTAACTATATAGGTTTAACACATTCTTACTCAATTTTGTTCTTGGCTTTTTTTTTTACAATTCAGCCAACTACCTTCAGATTTTAGACTTCTTTCTCAAGGTACCACAAATCTTCCCAAACTTTTATCAGCAACTTTTATGTGGGCACTGCTGGGCAATTCAACAGAAGGCAACCCAGGAAGGACTTTCTGCTAAGGTCTACTTTTTTCTGATTTTAAAATGGATCACCTAGAACAGCTCAGGAACAACTTTTATGTGGGCACTGCTGGGCAATTCAACAGAAGGCAACCCAGGAAGGACTTTCTGCTAAGGTCCACCTTTTTCTGATTTTATAATGGATCACCTAGGACAGCTCAGGAACAACTATCCAAACAATTTTACACAAATCCACAGGCAGAACTTCTATCAAACACAGATTTTCTAGCACTTTTATAACAATGCCCTGTCAAACCAAGCTAGATTGTTTATGTGTCAAAATCTAATAGCAGAGTTTCTTCTACAGCCACAGGGACAGCAAATACCATGTTGCAGAAGAAAACTAAATTAGGTATACACAACTTGGTTTTAACCAACACCTACTAACCTCCTCACTACATGAGAGAAATTTACGAACAGGTTCTTATGGTGTCTTCGTTTTGAAAGACAGTTGTCTGCCAGGGAAAGCTAGAGCCTGCCTTAGTATGCAGAATGTAAACCCCCCTTCCCTCCAATTTATTATAATTTTGCAATTAGGGGCTTTCAGGCAAAGATATTGGAATAAGACTAACAATTCTTTACTAGGAGTATTAAAAAAGGAAAATAAAAATGTAGTAGTACAAAACAAACAAACAAACAAAAACAACAAACCCCCCCCCCCCCCCCCCCCCCCACACACACACAAAAAAAAAAAAAAAAAAAAAAAAAAAAAAAAAAAAAAAAAAAAAAGGCAAGGAAGCAAACAAAAATCCCAGAAAAAACCCTGACAGTCAGGGATATGACCTGGCACCCTCTTCGTCAGGGTATTGGAAGCAGTCCAAATAAGTCCTCCTGGAGTAACAGATGTGGTTCTGTGGAGTAGAGATGGACCTGTAGAAAGTCCAGTGGTGACAAGATGGGTCTGGTCTTCCTCCAGGATTCCAGTGGAAAACCCAGATACCTTGTGTCCTTCAGTCCCAGTTTTTATCTAGCTAGGAACAGTGACTCCTCCCCCACTGTGTGGAGCATCTCACAATGGGGTGATGGAATGTGCCATGTCATTGGTGGGCCCTAATGGCCCATTATCAGAAGATGTCCCCCTGGAGGACGGAGGGGTGGTGAAAGAGATAAGAAACACTGTCCCACCTGGTTTTAATGGCTGGGCCATTATCAGAAGGCATCCGCCCCTCTCCCCACTGGAGTTACAAGAGAAGGAAAAAACATCTCCCAAAAAACAGCTTTCAGCAGATGAAATAGAATACAAATTTTTTTAGGTTACACAATCCAAGACATATGGTTCTTGAGTTTGAGGCATGCAAGTCACCTCCTTCAAACTGCAGTCTTTCTCAGCATCCACTGTGTTCAACCAACACCCTGGAGTACAGCAATACAAGACATTGCCAACCAACATCTCGGGGGAATTTCTGCCTTG
Source organism: Hirundo rustica (assembly GCF_015227805.2). Taxonomy (NCBI): domain Eukaryota; kingdom Metazoa; phylum Chordata; class Aves; order Passeriformes; family Hirundinidae; genus Hirundo; species Hirundo rustica. Next base: position 34,653,335 of record NC_053488.1, on the reverse strand, counting down.
TGAGTTTGGAGAAAACATTGTTGATCTTTGCTACACAAGAAAGTAATTCCTCTATTTCTGGAACAGAAGCATGTGAAATTCCTTCCATGTGTAAGGATCTCCGGATGCTGTAGCTGGTACAAGCCACAGGGAAAGTGAATGCAGAATCTGAGCACTGCTTTGATTTCCTTCCTGGTTAAGTTCCCTATTATTTTAACAACAGCTTGTCTCAGAGGCCTGGCTTTTCTACCTGACCATCTTTTGCACAGTTTGTAGAAAATTACCTCCAAGGCTCTTGACTCTTGTCAGATTTAGACAAAATAAGCATGGAGCATCAGGGAAATGCAGTGGTATGATGATGCTCTTCTTGTTGCCATGGGAAACCATGTCCATAAATTCCAGAGAAGAGCAGACTGAGTGACACAACAATAAATGAGCCAACCCACCAGCTGTTTTTTAATTTTTAGCAGCTACAGACATTAATTCTGAGTGAGTAACATACTTGAATTATAGCTATGCTTTCACACAACAGCTATTTCCAGCTTGATTATAATTGCTTATGAAGATCCATGAATGTCTCAAAAATGGTCTTTTACATAAAGTGAGAGGAATCATGGTAAAAGGGAAGCAGGAGGCGAAGGGCAGGTGCAAGGCTACTATATAGCCACAATCTCACTCTCTTACATTGGAAGCACAGTCTTAGATAACATACACTGAAGATCCCCACTTTGTTCTCTCAGATGTACTCACTCTGACGCAGTTTTGTCTATTTGTGGAAATACAGGCCACTCATTTTTAACCATTCTTGCTACTTGTCTTTGTTGATTCACAGGCTTGCACTTTTCAAATATTTGTTATAGTTGTAAAAACAGTTTGAAATGCAAAGTACTCACTATCTCATTAATTAATTGTATTCTCTCTAATGCAGTCTCCCTCCTCCTAAGAATCAGAATTGCTGATAACTGTGTAAGGAAAAAAATATCCTTATAGTTCAAGACATTATACTCGCAGCTGCATTCTTCTCCACAAACATGATGTATGCAAAATCAAACAGTATTTATTCTAAATACAGTTTAATGCTGCAAAGTATTACATGTTTTCCACAAACATTTAGTATACACTTAAATAGAGAAGGAAGAAACCCCCAATCCTACACAACTCCTTACACAGTACATCTTGAGTTGCTAGTGACTGTGAATTGGGTGTCTGCTACCACTGAAAACTAACCATCCTTTCTTAAAACCCCTGAAGTTTAACATTAAAGAAATTATGAATATCGCATGTCAGTATTTACATGCCAATGTTTACCATGCCACTAAACAGACTAAAATACTAACTGAACCTAAACACTAGGAACTAACTCGCTTCCTGCTGGCAGGGAAAGCAAGCATTCTGGGGCTTTAAAACCTGCAGGTGCATATAAATAACTTTATACTGCAGTGTAATATAGGTCCTTGTGCATACTCTTATCAATCTGTATGATTCAGAGCACAAACCCTTCTGCCATTCATATACTTCTTTGGGTACTAATATTATTGTGTAGGTGCAATCTGTAAAACTGTGAATCTTGTAAAAAATGCATGGTTTTTTTATTTTTTAAATAAGTGTATCTATTTTCAGTTATGTAAGTTAATACTAATTTAATGTAAAGTGCAATAGCTAAATCTAAAAGTGATGAGCTGCTGCTACAGAGGAATACTCCAACCAGTTCCCCAGAGAAGCTTTGAACACATAGTGATCTTTGTTCACAAAATCTCTCACTAAGGGTAACAAGGCTAGAGATTGGATAATAAAAATACAGGAGACTATTCTTGGCCTGTTATCTGCATTAATTTACTTCTTCAATAGCTGAATGACCTACTGAGATTTTTAAAATTACAAAGTTACTACTTCATGCGCAGTCAGACTCCGCAGAGTAGAAGATGGCAACTGACAGCAGATTTACTAGAGCCATTTGAGTCACAGGTTGCTTTCAAGCAAAGTATTAAGTAGAAAGGCTCCAGTCATTTTAAACAGTACATTATGTCTGCAGTTATTAGGTTCCCAAGCAATACTGAAAATAACTTACTTACCATAACATAATAATTTAGCAAACACTATTAAAAAGTCTTACTCAAAGTAGGGCTATGTTAGGCATCAAAAAACTTAGCTGGGTTCCAGCCAGCAATCCTCTCTGTAAAAGGATCTAATAACAGAACTTTTAATACCTGAGAAGCGTTTGAAGATGAGAATTTCATAAGCAGGGGGAGAGGAAGGAAAAGGAAAAAGCACTTTGTTTCAAAGAGTAACAAACATCACTACATAAATTTTTACAAACAGGTCTCATACAAAAAATTGTATCACTTTGTGTCCAAAAAAAAAGATGTTTCAAACCTACTAACAAGTGTAAAATATGTAGTGTTCCATTGGAAATGTTTTATAATGCTTTTATGATTTGGCAGTCATCTGACAGTAGTCTACTCACCTGTTTTGAAGGTCTCATGAAAAAGTCATATCTCCCACTAACAATCTGCTTCAAGAGTATCAGCATACACCTTACTTCTTGCTTTCTAAGCATAAATTTTAATATACAAGTAATAAAGGTTTTTAAATGCTTGAAAATTAATTCAACCCAAAGTTCTTGCTAAAAACCACTTTCATAGAGATGGTACTTTACAGAGTACATTTTTGAATGGATAAAAAACAAGTACAACATAATATGTGAGCAAAAGAGAAAAACATATTTCATGGTCTAATACTAAAAAAGGACATAACACTTATTAATAAAAGTGTACATTCAAAGCCTTATCCTGCTTAGAGTTCTGAGGAATGTGAGAACTTTTTCCTCCAAAACTGCAGCTATTAGCAGCTACAATTGTTCATACTTGAAAAACATGCCTGCACTTTGGACCAGTTTTTTAAACAGACCTTATATTAAATGCTTGCAAGAACTTTAGCCATTCCTGAACCTCAACACCATTCCTGAACCTCAAAGCCAATAATCTTAAAACTAAATGGATCTAGACATCCTTTATCTTTACAAAATGGAGAAAAAAAACCTGAAAATTGAAATCTGTTGCAAGAGTGCACGACTCAATATCACATCTCTTTGCTCACTGAAATCTAAGTCTTCAGCTTGGTTTTTAAGCAGTTATCTGCTTTTTTCCTAAGTATAAAGAGTGGAGCACTGGACTATTGTTTGTATCACTTTGTAATGCGTTAGTGAGAAGTCAGCTCTCAGATTAGACATGCAGCTAGGCACCTATGAGTTTTTATAGTTTAATCACACTGTCGATCAATTGCTGACCTGAGATCTTACTGAAGGCAATGTTCTCACTTCTGTGAGCACTTCAATGCCAAATTCAAGACCAAACATGTCTCAAGAGGTAGAGAGGGATTTCTGTGACATTTCTGCAAGAAGGAAATGTTCAGCATACAAGTATGCACAGGACAGTGGAAATAAAATAAAATTCTTGAACTCCTACCTAGTTTTAGGGACCTCTGTCAGCTCCCTCTGCATTTACACTGCCTAAGTGCACTTACAGAGTAATCCAGCTGCAAACACTCAATTCCTGTTGTACCTAGGAAAGCAACCATGTATTCTGTGATCCAAAGCAATGCACAGCCTGGGTGCCACACCAGGCTGGGAATAGCATAGGCTTCGAGCACACTCTTGTGGCCGTGCATAAGCACAGCAAAATCAGAGCTAAGAAGGACACAGATGGCATGTAGGCATCTCGGACTGCCTTCTTTCACAAAGAAAGTTGCAAAAGAAGTGAATCAACCACCAGTAGATCCCTACTACAAAAAGATCATTCCTTGATCCTGGTATTTGAAAAGAGCTTTTATCAAGAGAAATGCTGCATAAAAAACAATGCAAAAACCAAAGAAGCTATTTTGTTACTTTAGTGTTCAAGTGCCCCCATGCTTCTGCTTCCTTTTCTTCATAGAGGAATGAACACACTTCCCTCCTCTTCCTATGACACTTGAAGTGCTGCCTATCTTAGGAAGAAGAGAAAACACAATACTAATCATTTATCATTATATAAATATTGTTGGTGCTGGAATATAACTTGAAAATCCATCCCCATTCCATGGCTTCCAACTTCATGTAATCTTCACAGATGTTTTTTTGTGTGCGCAGAGGAGGGTGACGTAGGGAACTCCAATGAATGCCCACCTTTCACTGGGCCAGAACTTTATGACAGGGCCCTGCTCAGGGATCTCAGAGGCAGCATCAAAGTAAGCAAAGCAGACACATCCCAGATACGCCGCAAGGCAAATTAAAATGTGCCTGAGAATAGCCACCCACACACCAAGAAAGAAACAAAAAAGGAAAGAAAAAAATCATCAGTAACACAAATTCAGTAAAGAATCAACTGCATCACCATAGTTTAAAATCAGTCTGTCTTTCACTATCTTCTCACAAGCTCCCCATAGGACTGCTGTCTGTCCTTTGTATGGAGGCAAAGAATATAAGGGACAAGGAAAATTGCAAAACTGTAGTTTATCCCTGGTCTAAACGGACTCCAGCTTTTTGGCTTCTCCACATCTGGGAGATTTGTGCACAAAAGCCTGAGATATGGCACCTCAGGTAAGCAACCATGATTTGCTCGGTGGTAAAAGAGAAAAGTCATAAAAGCCCTTCACTTCTCCTCCACTTAACCATCATTAATTAACCACTAATCCTCATCCATCACAAGGATTATCATCATTATCAATGGCAGTTTAAGTTTTCATAGTCACAGCTATGGTCTTCAGTAACCAGTATGGCAAGGAATTCAGTTACAGTTAATGAACCTAGTGGCTTAAGAATACAATCAGACCAAAGAGACTTCTAAATCTGCCACCCTGAATGGCACAAGACTTGTTATAAGCTTATAAAATATTACCATTAACTCTGTCTAGAACTAACCAGAAAGAGCCACCAAGCAGCAGAGAAGGGTAGTGTGGTGAGGATGGATTACATTTGAATCAAACTCTTGACTTTATACACAACACTTACCATACACAGTGCAAATAGGGAAAGTTAAATGAGGACCAGATCTCACAAAACACTTTGTCACTGATCCAGCAGAAAAGTGCTAATGTCCACCAAAGACCTGAAAAGAGACCCAGTTTGTACACACGCAAGTTTTCACACCTAAGGAGAAAAACATAAATAAATAGTTATAAAACAATGCCAGATACATATCATTAAAATGACTCCACCATAAATGTACTTAAAAGATGAACTTCACTTACAGCGAGTCTGGCTCTGATGCAAGGCAGAGGTGAGGTAACAAAACAAATCTTTTTACCAGTTGCTGTGTTTTGGGTATCATCTTAAATACTAGTGTACCAATGGTGGGCAAATGTCAAATTATTCCTATACCTAGGGCCAGGTTTAACTACTGATTAGTTACATATGCTGTTCATTAACAACCAGCCATGCAGCAAATGCTCAGATTTGCTCATATTTGTTACTGTATAAAGACTTCTGTTAATGCTAAGGCATTTATATTCCTCAGTGAGAGGTACTACTACTCCTTAACAGCACTAAACCATGTATCTAAGCAGATACGCATATGAATCTATTTTGTTTATTTGACGGCTCAAACTAGACTACTGAGATGAGTACTTGTGTGTTCTGACAAAGGAAAGGATGTGTGTATTGAGAATATGAGGCTTTCCTTTATTTCTCAACAGACATGGACACTGATAAGAACTAAACCAGAACTTGTTAGCTGAGGGTCTAAGAGCCACCCCGATCCTATCCTACTCTATTCTGAAAGAAACTGGATCCCACAAATCATGCACTTCTATATTCCCCTTTCATCTATACAATGTACAATGTTTTCTGTTTAACAAAAACCAATTATTCAAGTATTAGCATTTCTGCAAACAGCTGAGACCTCCAGTCATTTGCTATTTAAGGAACACTTTAAATACACACTTCCAGCAGCATTCTCTTCTAAAGTCTTGAAACCCTCGAAAAAGCATTCCAGCTTTTCTTTAATCCAGTGCAATGCTGACTGATTGAATTTTACACAGGTATCTCCCTTTCTATCCTAAGAAATATTTTGAACTTTTAATTAGCTTAACCTTTTAGTCAAGGGAATAAAGGAACCTGCAATAGTGAAGCAAGACTCCCCCCACAATCAGATTTCTAGTAAAAGAATCTAATAATAATGGTCAGACCAGAAACTAGGGTAAACTTTCACTGCCCAAGGCTCAGAAGTCAGCTAAGCAACAATATTCTAGCATCTATCTGCACATGGAGGAAGTTTTATGCCTGATGGTAACTCCCTAAATACCTACTAATTTGATGACATTATAATCTCAATGGCTTGGACTACTAGGCAAATCAAAGTATACACATCCATCTTCCCACTGATATTATCTTCTAGTAGAGCTGAGGGGGGGGGGCGTTGCTGGTTTGGTTTGTTTTGGTTTTTTTAAGAAACACAGGAAGGGATTTGGTGTGACAGAAATGAGAATAAAGTTTAACAATTTCTTTGTCTTTCAAGGACATTTGACTACCTTCTGTTCTTTTGATCACCTGCAATACTTCCCAGCCATACACTTGACCTTACCAGATCCACATCTAAGGATGTAATACTCTTTTGTGACAACATTTTCTCCTCATCAAAGACAAACACAAAGCAGAAAACTTTTGTTTAAAAACACAGTAGTTCTGATTCCCCAGAATTCTGTACAAAATTGACACAGCCTAGAATAGAAACAACAACAAGGAGTTTTGGTCTAAAATATCAAAAACTTCAGCAGGGAACAGAAGCAACTTTTCCCTTCTTCCCCAAATACCTATTTCACAGAAAAGTTTCCACTGCAGGCTGCCAGATTTGGATATGAAGTCCTCTCCTGGCTATGGTTGCATAGAATGGAAAAATAGTAAACCTTTTAAATAATGCTTGGATTAATCTTCCCCCCGCAAAAGGGGATGAGATGACTCCTTACCTCTCAGTTTACAAGAATGTAACCCTTTATATTTCAAAAGGATCAGCACAGCTTAAAACAAAATCTTCTTATTTGTCTTTTCCACTTAGGACTTAATCCACAAATATCAGCAGTATTAAACCACCCAACGCACAACCAGAGAGGTCCCTATGTCACTTCTGGTCCCTTTTTATTCACCAGTTGAAAAATAAGATCTAACTGTGACCTTAATTCTCTCTCTCTAAAAAAAAAAAAAAAAAATCAGAAAACTCTAGACATTTTAGTAGCAAATGTTACTAAACAGTCAGTAGTTCCTTCACGCTGTCATCAAAATGAAACACCACCAATATTGTTCCACTACTGACCTTGTCCGCAACTAATCTGTGTGCTGTTTCCAAGTGTCTTTGACCACAAAAATACATAGAAGGCTGTCTAATGAGAAGACGCATTAACACCTTTACAAAACATTGTTTGGATAGGCTTCGATTGTATAGCAGTGGCAGATCAGGGTAATGTAGCAAACAGAAAAATTTCTATTCTAACAGATGCAATCAGAATTAAGACATTTTGTTCTAACTTGTTTTGATGGACATATGCAACATATAAGAGCAAGCGTAAGTTGTAAAATCTTTCTCAGACACTGGAGAAGAGGTGAAAAAGGACAAGTTCAAATGCTAGTACTCCTCTGATCCTTTTTGCAGTGGGTGAAGAGATGAAAAAAGTGTATGGACTGCTGCTGGCATCACTGTAACAGAAGAACTCTGTAAAATGGGGAAATCAGTCTCAGGTTCTTCTCTATTTGCATTATGGTTTTATGATTTCTATGGCCTTGACTGACACCTATCCTCCAAAATGTATTGATTAACCTTACCAGTGTCACTCTGACTCCATCATATTTTTCATATCAGATCAAATGAAATCAATTCAGACAACTTTCATATCAAAGTCATGCAAAACTCATAGTACAACTTTGGGAGTTGGAATATCGTCCACGTGAGCTCGGGCCTTGCTCCGCATTCCCACTAGCATCCAGACTGCAACCATACTATCACCTCACCCTTATGCACATTACACAGAAAAAATGTTTTCCATAAAGTGAAACCCGGGCCCTAATTTTGCAATAAATAAACAAATTTGAGTTAAATCAGGTTGTAGCAAGAGGTATGTTGCCAAGAACCCAGAAAATAGCTGACCTACTATAAAGTCCTAGGGAAAAGAAATCCTTGTCAAAAAATGTTTGAACTGCCAAGCAAATTTATACTAACTAGATTTGCTCTTGCATGTGGTAGAAGCATTTCTGATCTGCTGTCACAAGCACTGAAGCCCGATCTATTGTATCATCTCATGGTGTCCTAAGGATCCGAGAAGGCAATGCTGCCTGCATTCAGGAAAATTGTACTTACCTCTTCAATTCAGCAATGAGCAAAGCTGTGCAGGGAACTCCCAGCGTCATTAGCGAGATGTTGTTAATGGCAGGCTTTATGAAGGCCAGGCAGGTAGTAACTCCAGACAAAACACCCACAGCAGCTTTAAATCGGGTCCTGAATAGAGTTTATATGAGCAGAAAAACTGCTTTTAATCAAAACCTTTTAATTACTAAACCCATAAATTTCAACATTATTTTTAAAATGTAGCAAAATTGACATCTACCTCTGCACACAGCACTGTACTTCCTCAAAAATGTTTTGTCTCATCATTCTTCAAGCTTTTAACATGAATTTTTAGGATATTTTCTTCTTATTAATGTCCCAACTTCTACAGCTATGTTACTTAAGTCTGCTTTACTTTCCTTTATCTCTTTAGAGCCTCCAAAGATACTGAACCTTACATGCTAAGTTAAAATATTTCCTTAATCAAAGTCAACAGTAGGTGAGAAATTCCCAGACTTTTTTAGAAGGCTAAGATTTGGCATACTCTTAGCAAATATAAAATCACTATTGTGCCCTATGTAGACAGCCTGACTACTTTTAAATTAAATATATGTTAATTGTTGTTTAAACTTCAGGTTTGCACTTCAAACAATCCACATCCAGTCTATGGCTGGGCTATGGCAGGAGGAGGATCACCATGCTGCCTTTTAACTACTGGCCCATAGCTTTTTAAAACAATTGTTGTCCAAGGATGGCTTCTGTGTTTGAAGGAGGGTCTCAATATATTTGTACAGTACTATTCCAAGGCCACAAGTGTCATTACCCTCACCTAGGCTCAATCCATTTGCCTTTTGCTTTAAAGTTTTTCTTTCTGCTGGAAAGCAACAAATAACTTAAGTAGGAAGTTCTGATCTTACATGAATGTCTTAATGAATAAATACATCATAAATTGGTTATGACAGATCATAACATTTTCAGCATCATGAGGATGAAAAAAGTGAAGAGTACAGCTGTGAGCACACAATAGACGTAATACTAGATAGTCAGGCAAAGCAAAAAACTTAGAAGTATTAACCAAACCTATTCTAGGTTAGGGTTTTATCTCAGATTACAATTGCATTCTATCACCACCTATGGCACCTTCTGGCTGTTAATGGTCAGTCATTTGCAACAGCTGCCCAACGTGCACTCAGCCTGAAGCAGGGCCATCTCTGCTCATGGGACATCAAGGACACCCCAGAATGAATCACAGAATGACATAATCCCATTGTGAGATGCCCCACCCTGGGGCGAGGTATTTAACATTCTTACCTGTATATAATCTGGGGATTGGAACATCATGATAACACCACTTGATTTCCAGAGGACAGGAGCTCCCAATAACCACCACTGGACCTCCAGAGAAGGACCTGACCTTTCTACAGGATCACTGCTTTGACAAGACCACATCCATCACTCCAGTGGTACTGCTGCCATCACTCTACCAACGGGGTGTCTGGTCATATTCAGACTCTGTCAGTTTAAACCAGTGTTCCTCTACTATTGCCTTTATTGCAAACTTTTCCTTTAAATTGTAATTCTGACTTGGAATCCCTCTCCAGGTATTTGTGCGGAGTTAATTTCTTCTGCTGGTTTGCCTTCAAACCAGCAGAGGTTTGCTACCCAAAGTGTCTGCATACTTCAAAAAGAAATCAAAACCTACTCTAAAAAGTATTTGTCTTGACACATTCTTTGAGAAGTGGAAGGACACAATAAGATCTTTCATTTCAGTATTTATAGTTTAAACACAAAGTTGAACAGAAACAGTATTTCACCCCAAAAGTGTTCCTTTACAACCCAATAGTTTAACATCTGGGACCATACTATGAACCTACCCTGCAATATCAGAAGACACTAGCTGATAAAATATAACATAGCCTTCTGGGGGCTCATTTACAGAGTTTACATACATTTCACATTAATTTGGGACTCTGAATTCTTCTCTTGAACTGGACATCTAAGAGTCACACAATAAACCAGAAGATACCAGTAAAGCTTGTTGATGATGTTCTATAATAACAGTATATTGTTATTTATATTGTTATTAAATGCAGAAATACTAAATTTACACCAATGCAACAAAGCCATTAAACCACATAGAATCATAAAACATGCTGAGTTGGAAGGCACCCAGCAGCATCAACATCTCCAATTCCTGCATAGCACTATCCACAAAAGTCACACCATGCACCTGTGTCATGGGTTAGTACAGTTCGGTTTTTTAGTTATAGAGGAATGTAGAATCATTTTTCAGGTCAGGACCTGGGAATTGCTTTAGAAAGGACAGGGACCTAACAGAGAGTTAGTTGGAATATTAGCATCTGTTTTGACCACTGAAAATTGTTGGCTACGACTTTGGGAAGTACCATATAAAACCTGTTGATTTCCTGTAGGTGGGCCTTTACCTTTTTCATTTAGCCAGAGAGAGACAGGTAACATCGAGTTGGGCCTACACTGCTCCCCCCTTTTGGGGGTGAGCTGGCCTGAGGCCTGGCCGGATTCCATCGGCTCCTGGAGTGGGGGGAAGGAGAGGTTGCTGCTTTACAGCAACTACTTTCTCTAAACTTCCCTGGAGCAGGGAGAGATCTCTGCTGGGCCCCTAATAAGAGCTATGGACACCATTTAGGCTGAGGCCACCCTGATTTACACTGAGAGGTGGGCCAAAAAGGCATTTATGATCCTGCCTGCTTTTTTTGTAATTCCAGACTGCCCAGGTGCTCTGATCGCTGGTGTTTCTGTGTGAGTTCTTCCTCCCTCACCAGCGCGGCCTTGAACATCTAATATCTACCGCAGGAGACAAAGACTCTGGGCAGATTTAACCCTTTCCTAGCAACATGAAGCTTCCAGAGCTTGGCCCTTCTCTGAGAGAGAAAAGAAAGAGACTGAGTGAACATAAAGAAGAAACAGCATGAAGTCAGTAGAGTAAAAGACTATCGGGACAGAGGTTGGAGAGTTGGTTGTTCCATTCTTCCTTGAGCCATGGAAATGAACTCTGTATTTAGATTATTCCTTTAAATCATGGGAAAGATAAGCATTTGGGGAGATGATTGTTTAGATTTGTGTGTGCATTTGAGCAAAGGTGTTTGTGATGGACTAAGTAATATTAATCCTACAAGATGCTTGAACAGAGGTAGAGATGAGAAGCCCTCTGCACCAGTGAAGAAGTGAGAAGATATCTCTGTACTTTGAGATGAAGAATCCTTTGCTTTGGAGTTATTCATCTTTAAAAGGTGACACCCCAGTATGCAAAAGTCTAAGACCCATGACCCATAAGCAGCTTGGGAACCTGCTCCTGGGAGGGTCACAAAGGCAGGTTTCTCTGGGCGGTTGTTTTTGTGACAGTTTAAAACCCACAAGAGAACTGTCCTAAGTTGTCAGTGGGATCCATGACTCTAAGAGAGACTCTTTTCCTAAAGAACTGATGAAAGACTATTGTCAGATGGTGAAACTGACTAAAAAGTACAAGTTTTGTCTCTTTACGTTGTTTCATAGGAAAGTTAACAGTTTGTAAGGGGAGGGAAGGGTGTTTTTGGAGTTTCATTCTGTTTTGTTTTAGTTTTTTTCCCAACTTTCTTTTTTCCATTCTTTTAGAGTGTGTTAATAAAACTATTTTTTAATTTTTAAGGTTGAGCCTGCTTTGTTTTTCTCCTAGTCTCTCTCCCACAGAAAAAGAGTGAGTACTAAGACCAGAATTTAGTGAATGTGAAACCACTACAACCTGAGAACACTGTCTGAATGCTTCTTGAATTCTGTCAGGCTGGTGCTGTGACCTCTTCCCTGGAGAGCTGTTCTGGTGCCCAACAACCCTCTGAGTGAAGAATTTTTCTGTAACATCGAACATAAACCTCTCCTGATTCAGCTTCAAGCCATTCCCTCAGGTCCTGTCACTGGTCAGCACAGAGAAGAGACTGGTTCCTTCCCCTTTTCTTCCCCTCATTTTAGGGCATTTCAACGCACAGCAGAGCAGTGAAGTCTCCCTTCAACCTCCTCTTCACCAAATTTAACAAACCAAGTGACCACAGCCACTTCACACATAGCTTCCCCTCCAGACCCATCACCATGTTTGTTACCCACCTTTGGATGCTCTCTAACAAGTTTCATGTCTTTCTTATATTGCAGTGCCCAAACTGCTCCCAGCACTCGAGGTGAGGCTGCCCCAGCTCAGAGCAGAGCAGGACAAACCCCTCCCTTGCCCAGCTGGCGATGCTGTCCCTGATGCACCCCAGGACAGGGTTGGCCCTCCTGGCTGCCAGGGCACTGCTGTCCCATGTTCAGCCTGCCACTGACCAGGACCTCCAGGTCCTTTTCCAAGCACCTAGTTTCCCAATCTGTCCCTACAACTAGGGTTGCCCCATCTCAGAATCCAGCGCTCTCCCTTGTTGAACTTCACCTGATTTATGATTGCTTTCATTTATGGAGGCCTCTCTGCCCTCCAAGGGATTTAACAGCTCCTCCCAATTCAGTGCGGTCATCAAACTTACTTAGTATTCCCTCCAGTCCTGTGTCCAAGTAATTTATGAAGATGTTGAAGAGAAAGGGGCCATGCACATGGACTATATACAGTAACTGAAGTACATTCTACCCAGTGTAAGCTACTTTGAGGTATGGTGAGTCTAGGCACCAAACTTCTCTCTATGCATTAGCAACTTCTAATGTGGTATACTGTCTAGAAAAAAACAAATAAACCCTCCAACAATCAAATAGACGAACTCAAAAAACTCCTGCAGAAAGTAACACTGTAAGAGGACAAAAGGCAGCAGTGTTAGGTTTCTTTAGAAATTTAGAAATTTAGAAATTTTTCAACCACTGCCTTAAAAATTCAGTTGAACGTTCAACTGACTCCCATAGGTTCACTTGTATATACACTCCAGGTTATACAAAAGGAAGAGTGAAACATGGCTTCTCCTACGTTAGCCATAAGTTGTAAAAACTACTCAACATGAAAGTCTCCCTAGAATCAAACAATTCCAGAGGCAAGTAATCTCATCTAATCACCTGAAGTTACAGGACACATTTCCCACTACCAGCAGCTGCTGACTCAGGAATTTGGAACAAACTGGGCTGAAAGCAGCTGGAAGAGAATGGAATAAGAAAAAATAGCAGTGATAGTGGAAACATTGATAACTTGGCGCTATTATGTGCAGTTTTCGGTGTTAGCGCCAGAAGTTTCAAAAAACAAGAAAGCATACATGTACCATTGTGTGATTACCTGTCATTTCGAAAAACTCTGGGCAAGTATCTCCTAGGGAACCACATAGCAAGAGCACACATCAGAACCCAGAGAATAGCCAGCTCATCCAGCATCTGGCCCAAGAAACTGAGGGTGGCATGAAAATAAACAGATCCAATCCCTGGAAGAATGAATCAAGAGACAGTATTATAAACAGTTGCAGTACTGTAATAGACTGAAACACTCTGCTCATTCTCAGGACTTCACAGGAAATGGTAGCTACTCTTTGGTCTAGAAAAGGTCATAAAAACCACCAACTTTATTAAGAGGCAATCCAAGTCATCCTACCCTCGTTAGTCATGAAGAAAAGTACATTATAAAAGTATATTACAAAAGTTGCAGCTAAAAATGTTAGCTCCTATAAAAGATGTGCATGAAGAAACATCAGGGGGAAAAGTATAAAGCAAAACCAATTAAGAAAGAAACACCAAATGCTGCTTTGGAATTTTCTCAATAGCACAAGAATGGGTAAGACAAAGAGAAAAAGCAGCATCTGATGACTACTCCAGGATATAGATTTACAGGTGGAAAGTGTCACACTACCCCAGAGGGCTCTGATTATCCCCTTGTAAGTGCCTCCAGAAATGAACAAACTTCAGAATCTCACACCTACATGTTTGGGCCTTCTCAGTAAATGAACACCCTGCTCTGGTCTTGAGTTGCACTAGCACTTCGGCTCTCATTTAGGCAGAGGGTCAGCACTGCTGTAGAGTAAACCCAAAACACACACACAAAAAAGAAAGTGTGCAAGGAAGGATTGGAAGGGAACAGAACTATGGTGAAATTTCCCACCAACCTCAGTTTGCAAAAGCCATTTTCCCTCCAGAAACCATGGCTGCTTCAGCTTTAAGCAAATATAAGCAAATTCTTCTCTAGATGCCAGGATTTAAAAAACAGTCAAGCACGAGCAGGAAAAACTGATGTCCTCTCTCAGTTCACATATGAGCTGGCAAATACAGACTTACCAACCACGACTAGAAGAATCCATATTAAATATATTCCACTGTTGAAGCAGATTGCATATTGACGGAACAAGCACATACATATGGGCGGTAAGACGAAAAACAAGACGTTGCTTATCTAGGGAAAAAAAACCAAACAGTCTCACAAACACAGAAAATAAACAAATCTTAAATATCCACAGGCTTTCTATAGTAACGTTTTGTAATTCAGTGAAGCCCCAGTTCAACAAATTATGACCCCCTGTTTCTGCCTATGCTGAACTGTTTTTGCAAAAGCATCAACTTTTTTTAACATCATTAAATTAGTAACAGCATAAAAACTTCTGTCAATGTAAAATGTGGTTAGTCACAATTCAAGTCAATCCCCAAAAGAGTTTTATTGAGAATCTGCATTCAAGACTGTGGCAATTCAGAAGGTGCACAAGATCAAGCTACTGCGGACCAGTGACCTGTCCCCTAAATGGCTATCAAGCCTAGCATGGAAAAAAGCACTAGAAGTACTGGCACCAGGCAGAGCCAGACAAGCTTTGAGGAAGTCAATTTATTGAGCAATAGTAATTGTCTGGAAGGTCTGAAATACAACTCTAAAAGAGTTAGAACCCTTTTTGTGAAGGGTAAAGAGAGCTTGGAGCTTCATATCCTTTTACACTTCAATTTTTTCCCTTGGTTCTCCATACAGAACATGATTGAAAACTAGTTATAGGAAGATGGAAAGGCTGTAATTCAGACCACTGCTAGTGGTTTTTTAAAATTTAATATGTATTATTTGAATGAAAGCATGGTTTCAGTTTTTTCTTGCTTATAAACAGCCTAAAACATGATTCTGTAAATACTGAAAACACTTTACTATCAATTAGCAGGAACTGTCATGGTAGCAGTGATCACCTGGTTCTTCCCAGGAGCCGCCAGTGCTGAGGGCCAGCCATGGCACAGTAACTGAGCAGTTATGAAAAGAGACTATCGCTGCTTCACAATGGGTCAAAGGACAGGAGGAGTCTCCAGCCTCAGCTTTTCATGTTTGCCTGCTTAGCCCAAGCACAAGAGAAAATCACCCCCAGCAGTACTCCTCTCAAGCTGATGTAGAAAACAACTCTGGGTCAAGAACTTTCCTTTGGGACAAGATCGCCTCTTCACAGAGACTTACAAACTTGAACTGACAATAATGAAAATTTAGTGGAGAAATAATTCAAGAGTAACATAGGAATTTTTTCATTCAGCTGCTGTTGTCAACCTCTTAACATGGTCTGAGAACAGATTTCATGAGGCAGAACAATTTGTTTTAACTCATGTAAAGCAATCTACGCATTCAACAAAACAGGTTCCCCTGAGCAACTTTCATTAACAAAACCCCACCCGGTCTCCACGCTGCAGAGACTGTCAGCAAAGTTGGGAATACAGTCATGGACTGGGATCCCAGTGCAAGATATGCTGGTACATATGCAGAACAGGAAGACTTCCCTCACTCCAAAGCAGGTAGGATGTATATACAGTGATAGTGACGATGATGGAATATGAATAAGTCCTCTGGGGGCTGGGGAATGCTCTATGCATTTTAGGCTTTTAGACACAGTTAGGCCAAAAGGAAGTGTCCAGGGGTGAAAATAAGTGGTTATAAACCAAGTGGTTTGGAAGTAAACTTTTTCCATCTCCACAGCTAAAACCAACCAATGAAGAAAATCAGAACAGGCAATCACAGCCTATCAGAATTCAGCTAGAAAGTCCTTATTCCACCTAGGAACAAGATGGCAAAGGACACACTAGGTCTACTTACCACAAGTGTAGCAATGTAGACTTATACAAGTGACTAGCCAACAAGGGAGCAGTTCTGTACTATGGTAGTACTTCTCTGGCAATGAACTCCCACTCATGCTAAGGTCCTGCCTGCAAATGCAAGAAACCCCTTGGAACCTGACTTGTCCTCTTTGCAGTGGCCATCAGGAGGATTTCCTAACATATCAGAAGCTGAAATAACTGTAGTACTAAAAATTTCAATTAAAGTATGGCTTCAGAAAATACGGCTTCAGAAAGTATGCTGCATGTGCATTTTTTATATTAATACACAACTGGCCTCCATGATTTGGTAATGTACAATTCAAATACTTTAACAGTTAATTGAGTTGAGTGCAAAAATTTACATCACTAGTACGGAAGATTTCCTTCAGCATCTGCAAAAGGCAATGATTAAATGTTACAGTTCTGGAAAATAGGCAAGCGGCCTTTCAGTAACAGTCCATTCTTTTGGCTTTATACAATTCTGAACCTTTACTATTAATTTTCAACTAATTAATTATATGATAGAAATTCAGGACATAGCTCTGTAGGACAGAGAGAATGGGCTTGCTTAGATCATGATCACACAACTTCGCTCATATCTGGCCACTGTCTTGATATAGTATGTCTCCTGCAGTCCTACCAAAGCTCATGTATCCATCATTATTGATTATATCTCCTAGAGAGCAGCTTCAGCATCCCACTACCACAAGAAAACCTACTGCACCATGTCTTTTTGAGCAGAAAAAACTGAACTAAACTAGCTCTCAGTAACATCAGAGGGTGCATATCCTCCATATCCTGGTACCTAAACATGAAATTCACATACACTGTAACTCTTCAGTGGTAAAAAAAGATGCTGTAGAAAGAGTACAAAGCATTCTCTCACACTTTTAAGACTACCTCATAACTTTTTAGAACTTTTATTTCCATGCCACTGGGGAACAAAAGAAGAAGAATAAAACCCTGGCAATTCCCTTCATAAATATAAATTTCAAGTACAACTAAATGCAACATATTGAACTGCTAAGTACTGACTTTCCCAGCCAACAGGAAAAGAAAATACACTGTTTTCAGGTATTTAAAACAACAACAAAAAATCTTTCACTTTATAAATACCTCTTCACAGAGAAAATTATTGTGATCATGTGGAGGCATTTGTTGTGGTCTGGAGTCAGGTTACACTGCATCACAACACATTACTTTATTCATTTCAGAAAAAAAAAAATATACATATATATATTGGGGCAGCCAGTGAGCCTGCCTCTAAGATTACATATGTTGACCCTGGAGGGGTAAGAATAAGTAAAGAGATGTGCTTTTATTTTAAAGTGAGAAAGGCTTCTCTCCCATGGATCCTTACAGCAGTATCTCCTAAGTGCTGCTGCTTCATTGTTTTATTAAAATGATGTAATCTTATGTCACTTCTGTTCAGCCCCCGATTTTCCAAATAGGTTCATTCCCCAGAATGTTCTCCATTTCTTGTACCCTCATTGGTTTCTATAACCCCGCCTATCTACCCTGGCACCCTCTATTGGTTGTTACCCCTTACCCCACCCATGTACTACCCCTGTACCCTCAGACCATTGGTTCTGATGCTCTGCTCCATCCCCACTTCCCCTGTACTTAAACCTGTACCCTCTGTTGTTCTTTGTATTTCTGTCCCTGGAACTCTTTGGTGCAACTCCAATAAACTCCACCAGAACCCCACACAGAAGACCCTTCCCGCCTCTCATTCGCCAGCTTCTCTGCATTGTGTATGACTGTGTGGATAGGGTGATTGCTTGTGTGCCTGCCCAAGTGGCTTCGTGTAAGGAGACGCTTCTGGGGAAGGTTGCAGCATTTACCATCTGCACTTGCAGTCCACAATATAGATATATAATCTATTTTTAATATATATATTTATTTTTTTTTTTTTCACAAAAAATATACTTTTTAAACTACTATTCCTTCAATTTGAGCTACAGAGTTTTGTGGCCTCTTTACTGGAAAAGTGTAAGACCTGAATCCCTTTAGCTAGACAAAAATCATGTTAAGTCTAACCTGTGTATGTTTTAAAAAATTAGTTTGATCAATTTATATAAAACCTCTGAACAGATTTCTCCTACTGATTTAATCTTGTTGAGTGCTTTGGTTTAAGTCCCACCAGAATAAATATTTTTTTAAAAAGTACATTTCAGATAAGCTGCTCCAGTTTAGTGCTTACATGAATATTGCGTGAGACCTCAACCGCAACTCTGACCTCAGCCAAGGCAGTTTAAAATGTGGATTAACAAGGTTTTAATCTAAAGCTTAATGACCCAGACGCCAGATTCAGGTCTGCTAAAGAGTGCTTCCTGGAACTTCAAGGGAGTTTGAATCAGTCAGAACAAACTCTCCCTAGAAGGAATAAAATTTAGAAAATCAGAATAAAAATATTTAAATAAATGCCACATAAGGTACTTTTTAGAGTAGGGCTGAAACTCCACAACTGTCCTGTGATCATCTGTGGGTTTTTTTGAGGATACAGTAGCACAACCCCATCAATCCACTGCAACTCACTGTTTTAGTTTTCCAAAGTTGCTAATACAGAAATCAAGCCCTAACGATGACTTTGTGTAACGAAAGAGAGCATAAACATGACTGCCCTCAACACTGCTTCTTTTTCTCTGTTCCCTTTCAATGTACAGCTTACTGCTTTTTTACATAGCTGCCACAACACAGCAGGCTTCGAGGCAAACTTTCTTCTGTGTCTGTCCACCTGTCTGAAGCCTCAGCTATTCATCTGGACGCAAGTGCAGCTTCTAGCATTTTGGCAAGCTTCATATCACTGCTAATCAGCTCAGTACAGTGTTGTGATTTAATCCCACACAGCAACTAAGCACAGCCCAGCTGCTTGCTCACGCCCTTCACAGCAGGATGGAGGAGAAAATCAGAAGGGTATATGTGTGTGAGAAAACTTGTGGTGGTTGAGATAAGAACAATTCAAGCTGTTCACACAAGCAAAGTGAAATAAGGAATTCATTCAGCACTCCTCATGGACAGGTAGATAGATGTTCTCCATTTTCCATCCCCAGGAAAGCAGGATGGAATTGTGACGTGGGAAGACAAATGCTACCACCCTAAAGGCCTCAATTGCTTCCTTCTCCTTCCTCCAGCTCTATATACTGATCATGATGCCATATGGCCTGGGAAATTCACTGAGTCAGCTGGAATCATCTGTCCCAGCTGTGTTCTCTCCAGAAGCTTTCTGCACCCCCAGCCCACTTGCTAGCTGGGTGAGGTGAGGAGCAGAAAAGGACGGAGTTCGCCCTGCTCAGAAGTAATGAAAACATGCCTGAGTTATCAACACTGTTTCCAGCACAGAACATCACCCCATACCTATGAGGAAAATTCAGTGTACCCCAGACTGAGCCAGCACATACAGTAGGAGGATACCCATCCCCCTGCACAGCTGGCTAAAAACCACATTTGCTGTCTTTGATAACTTGTTTATCCTGACCTTTTCCTCCCTTTGTTTTTGGTTCTTGCACAGTGACATCAGACACACAAAAAAAGCTGACAGTTTCCCTCACACACCCTCAAAATTTGTCAGTGGCAAGGACCAGCCACTGTCTTTAGGACTTTGGCAGCTAAGTACAAGAAAAAAACCAAGTTAGCAATGTGTACAGCACACCATGGAATTACTTGCTGTGTATGCAAAACCTCCCATGATACAAACTCCAGCAGGGGAAACTCACCTACTTCTTCTTCCACTATGTGTTGGCAGCCAAAGAAACTTGGCTTGAAAGGGAAAGACAGTTCAGACAAGGATGGAATTTGGGAAAAAAAACCCTGCCCCCTTTAAAGCATAAAAATGACAAAGCAGAAGCTCCAGCTACTCATTTGTGCACACATCACCTCCTATAGAACAGAAAACAGACAGCGTTTGCAGGTTTGTCCCTGGACAGATGGTTTTCATGGAAGGGCAAACAACCCAAAAGCCCACTGGATTATCTTACTCTGTGGATCTGTCACTCTGATTCTTTACATCAACAGAATGTCAGGAGCACTGCTCCCTTTCCAAGGTGCATTGTACAGGGCAGTCCGGCTTTTCTGCTGTGGCTGTTTATTTAAGGTCTCTCCAGCAGCTGAAAGGTATTGGAAAGCTGCGAGAGGACTCGGGGGTAACCCATGACTAACTGGAAGGAAGCAACAACTACATTATTCCTCTTCCCTCCCCTTCCATTCTTCAGTTGCTTTCTTAAACAGGTATTTCCTCCTCTTCCAAAAATACACTCCTCACTTCATCCTGCAACCTAAAGGCAAACTCAGACTCTCCATGAAAGCTTTGCCTTCTTGGAGGAAAACACGTTGGGGACAAACCCAGTTTTGCCTCCGAAGATCAAGGTATTTCTTAATCTTGACCCATCACTGCCGTGCACACCCATTAAGGCGCTGACACCTGTTTATACAAATGATAATAGATCAGGGCAAACTAGCATCAAAAATTCGGTGCTTGGCCACCACAAGTCTTGACAAAGACGAGGACAAGGGCCTGCTGCACACTACCTGCCGGTAGCAGCATGACTAGTAAACCTCCCCATTTTATACCTTAAAAACTAGGTAAAAAATCCTTAATTTTAGGCATGCCAACAACGGGAGAAGGAAAAGAAGTCGACAGTCACATAAGGGCATGCTACAGTCCCACGAAAACCCCGCAGGAGGTGGAGCTGGCAGGCAACAGCAGCCTCCCCTGCCCACCGCCGCACGCTCACACACCCCCAGCCCCCCGGTGCCAAGCCAGCCGCAGCCCCCGCTCCGCCGGGCACCGCCACCGCTACCCACCGTGTTGTAGAACTCGGCGATGGCGGGCACGATGGTGTAGTTGTCCTCGCACCAGTCCACCTCCGAGCTGCCGGCCCGCAGCGGGTCCCACCACAGCACCGCACCCATCGCGCCCGCCCAGCCGCCGCTCCGGCCCTGCCCGGCGGCGCTGCGGGCGGTGACCGCGCCGCCGCCGCTGGCTCTCCTCCGCGGCCCCCGCAAGGGGCGGGGCGGTCCCGGGTCGGCCCTCCACGGGCAGAGGGCAGGGGGTTCTGCATGTTTTGGGGTTCTTGCGCCTGTCCCGAAGGTCCCGGGCAGTGGGCGCGGTAGTTCCCTGCTCCCCGGCGGCTTTGAGCAGCCAGCTGCTTCACAAGCGTGGACAGCACGCCCGTCTCCCTTGTACGCTTAGAGATAATCTCACACAGAATCACAGAACTGTTATGTGCGGAGTGGACCTCTGGAGATAATCTAGGCCAAACTCTCTGCCAAAACACCTAAAGCAGGGACACAGGTGCACGTCCACGTGTGTTTTGAATGTCTCCAGAGAGGGAGACATTCAGAAGCTCCCCAGGCAGTCTGTTCCAGTGCTCTGCCACCCTCGCTGTAAAGAAACTCTTCATGTTAAGGGGAAACTTCCTGTGTTTTTGTTTACGGCCATTACTCTATGCTGTGCCACCGGGCACTACTGAAATTTATCTGGCGCCATCCTCTTGGCACCACCTTTAAGATATTTCTATGTATTGATGAGAACTCCTCTCCAGACCAAACAGGCCCAGCTCCTGCAGTCTCTGCGTAAGAGAGATGCTCCGGAGCCCTGATCATCCTTGTAGTCTTCCACAGTAGCTCCTTGTCTCTTTCGTGCTGCGGAGGCCAGAACCGGACACAGGACACTGTCAGTTCCAGCCGTGTGATGGAGAGGAGCGGCCGCTCCCCGCACGCCCCTGCTCCCGTGCGCAGAAAGTGCTGGACACAGCGCCGACAGGGAACCGCGAAGCCCATCCCGGGAGCCGCTCATGCCACACAACGCGCCTTCCCTTGAAACCCTGTGTGTCGCGCATTGATGGCGCTTCGTTTTCCACGGGCCAGTGCTCCCAGTCCCGGAGCGCATGCGTGCTGTTCCACGGGCCGTTCTTAAGGAACACTTTTCTCCCTGGCGAGCGGCACCCCAAGGAACCAGTGACAGGCCGCGGCCCGCCCTGGGCGAGAGTCAAGTGCCCGAATCCGGGCGCGAGGGAGGGCCGGGGCCTGTCACTCACGCAGCTAGGCCACGCCCCCGACCCGTCCTCCCGGCCACTCCCCTCCCTGACAACGCCTCTCTCGCCTTTGGTCAGCCCCGGTCACGTGGGGCGCGGGTAATATCGCTCTCGCGAGAGTTTCTCGGTGTATGTAAGAATTGCGGGCGGAAGTGCGGCCTTTTCCCGCGGCGTCCGGCGTGAGCAGGATGAAGGTGAGGTCGCACCCGGCCGGGGCCGCGCTCGGGTAGCGGGGCTCGGGCTCCTCCGCCGTAAATGGCCTCGGCGCTGCCTGCAGAGCCGCCTTTGGTGGCCGATGGTCCGTGGTGGCGGGGTTGGAGCTCAGCTGCGAGGCGGATGGGATTGGATTGGATTGGATTGCAGGCAGGGCCTGCTCCCTCGGTCGGGTTTCTGCTTCCGCGGAGCTGCGGAGCAACGGGCTTGCGGAGCAGTCGCTTTGCTCGGAAGGGCTCTTGCGCGTGAGAGGCCTGTGCAGTCCAGTATAGGGCCTGGGAGAGAGGTGCCGTATACGCTGTTCCCGCAGCAGTGGTGTCAGGCGCCCTTGCAGCGCTGCGCTTTGCAGCGCAGGCCCCAAGGAAGCGCAAGTGATCCCGCACAGCAGGAGCTGTTCCCCTGCAGTAACTTGTGCATCTGTCTAATGCGGCGTGTGTAGGAAGAGGAGAGCACAGCTGTCTGCTGCTCGCATTCTATGATTGATCTGTGTCTGCGATAAAGTTAGTTTTCTGTGCGACTGAACTAGTTCTGCAGCCCACTGTGGCCGTACATAGACCTCCCCGCGTTGGCTCTCCCAAGTGTGGTGGTGGTGGTGGTGGTGGTGGTGGTGGTGACGGTGACAGGTTTTGCTGGTGAGCATTTGTGTAAGCAGCTGGGAAGTTCCAGCTTTGAAGTGCCAAGCTCACACCATCACTTAAATTGTGATTTTTTGGTTAAAATCTTTCCGTAGACGTTTCACCCAGATTGGTTTGGTTTTGTTTCTGTTTTTCTTCGTTAGCTCAACATTTCTTTCCCGGCTACTGGCTGCCAAAAGCTCATTGAAGTAGATGATGAGCGTAAGCTCAGGACGTTTTATGAAAAGCGAATGGCCACGGAAGTGCTGGCTGATTCCCTTGGTGAGGAGTGGAAGGTAAGTAGTGCAGAAGGATAGGTAAGAGTTGTATTTGAGGAGCTTAAAATACAGAGTTTCTCCAGTATGCACTTGTCCCGCTGTAGTGCTTGTATGATGGGCTTTTGGCAGTCAAGCTATATATGTACTGAATTTACTGGTTAGGCTAGCCTGTTTTGGTACTTACTCTGAGTGGAGGGGTTTGGTTTTTAAGGCCTTGTGTTTAGAGTTTCTTGCTCCCCTTTGCAGTAACTTACTGGTATTCAGAACAAGTTAGATATGCAGTATAAAACTGCTGGTCTGCTAGAAATTGACTTTGTTTAAACTGCTGGTAATGTATAGGGAAAAACACATTGGGCTTGGTGGATGAAATTTTCCTGTCTTGGAATAGCTAATTGTTAACATGGTCAGTGCAGCTGAATTTAAAGTGTGTGATCTTTTCTGCTACATTTTCACAA
Organism: Hirundo rustica; assembly: GCF_015227805.2. Classification (NCBI taxonomy): domain Eukaryota; kingdom Metazoa; phylum Chordata; class Aves; order Passeriformes; family Hirundinidae; genus Hirundo; species Hirundo rustica. The sequence continues at coordinate 34,629,472 of NC_053488.1, read as the reverse complement.
GTGGCCCAACCCCCGCTTCTATGCTGTGTATCACTACTCTAGACACTCCTGTGTTCTCTGCAGATTTCCAGTTTGTCAGGATAACTGGGCTTAGGTACCTTTACAATTGTAGGAAAGCTAGACAATAATCATAAAAGATGTTACACTGTGTTACTTTCCAACAAAGCTTCAAAGGGATGTGAATCACACTAAATGTAAATTGTGGTATACACAGGTATTTTTTACATTTCTTGAGTAAAATTTCTGAACTGGTCCAAAGGTTAAATTGTTTGCACTAGCAATAACAGTTACTTATGCCAAACCATGGACATGGTGCTCCATTGTTCCGTGCACTCTGTTGCGGTATCTACTACTTCTTGAGGTAATAAAGATAGGATAACTCAGAAGTGTCCCTGTTTTCATAGGGATATGTTGTCCGGATAAGTGGTGGCAACGACAAGCAAGGCTTCCCCATGAAGCAGGGTGTCCTGACACACGGACGTGTCCGTCTCCTGCTCAGCAAGGGCCATTCCTGCTATCGCCCCAGGAGAACCGGCGAGAGAAAGCGCAAGTCTGTCCGCGGCTGCATTGTTGATGCAAACTTGAGTGTCCTGAACTTAGTGATAGTGAAAAAGGGTAAGAGTATGGATGAAACAACCAATAGGTAGACATACGCACGTAGAAGGAGCCTGCTTGGTAGTGGTTGGGAAGTTGCATGGAATGGAAATGGGAGTCCCAGTTTCAGAGTGTGAATGTGTCTTGAGAGTTCCTCTGAGCATTGATTGCATTCTTGTAATGCTAAGACTGGTCACCGAAACATTTCTTGTTGCTGCTAGCAACCTGATCATTTCAGAGCAGCCAAGGGTAGCTGGGGTGGTGCAATTGACAGGTGAACCCTGAAGATTACCTAGCATTACCTTGAATTCTTAGGTATTTTAAACTTAGTGTTTTGGTGCTGAACCTGGTGCTCAGTAGTGTAGTAATTGGCACGTTTAAACTTATATTCCCAAAGGTGAAAAAGACATTCCTGGGCTGACTGACACAACTGTGCCCCGTCGTCTTGGTCCCAAGAGGGCCAGCAGGATCCGCAAGCTGTTCAACCTCTCTAAGGAGGACGATGTTCGCCAGTATGTTGTGAGGAAGCCTCTGAACAAAGAGGGTAAGAACTCCAATTGTACAGCTCTTCAGGTTTCTATCACTACTGCCGAGGTGTCCAGCCTGCTGCACTGAATAGAGCACAGTTAACAGTGCATTTGGGAAGTTGACACTCAATATATTTAAGCTTTGTCAGTTGTAACTTGCAGGGAGAAGAGTAGAGTTTCTTGGCTGCCTCATTTTCTTTACTCCTCTCTGCCATGTTTTGTCATGGATTGTTCTTAAATGTTTGGTACAATCTGGAGTAATTTTTACTGGTGTTTCTAAGAATAACCCAAAAGTAGTTGCTGATAAAAGAAAGTTAAATACAAGCTGGAATGTTGTTAGAACTTGTGTGGGGGAAAAGGCAGTGTAGAGAGAAGATGTTAAGATTTTTTTTCCCCATATGGGAGGCAGTCTGAAATGGGGTTTTATTGGCAGGGCACTGCTTCGCTTTACTACCTTTCTCTTTCAGTGTAAGATTTTAATTTTGGGGTTTTTTGCTTTTGGTCAGGGGGAAAAAAGTGGGTTTTGAGAAGAATATGATAAGACTTGGATACTGTGGAAGTTTGCTGGGGGAAAAAATCACATCATAATAAACTTTTCTCCCTTAAAGAATATGATCCTGATGGACATCACACTGTGGTGTATGACTGCTAAAGTCTGTCAGGATTGCTTAGTAAAATGTTACTTTACAGATGTGTGTAGTAGTGTTATGTTTGGTCATTGTGGATTAGATGTGGGTTTTGGGATAAACAATGTCAAATTGTAAATTTGTCAATGAAAAATTGTAGATGGCTTTTTATGCTAGAAACAGTAGCTTGTTCTGGAAGCTATATCATTAATTCCTTTATTACTAAAAAATCTAGGTCTACGGGGAGTTACAAGAGACAGGCCTGCAGAGAAGCTAGGAATTCACACTTCATTTCTAATAACAAATCACGAGCATTAAGACAGTATACTGTTAATGCTGTATGCGGTGATAATTGATTCTTTTATTGTAAAATCTGTGAAAATGTTGAACTCTAGTTGCTGTAATACGTAGTATGCTAAATAATGTTACCATAACAGTAAATCAGACCTACTCTAAAACTGACAAGATGAGGCCTGTGGCCTCTTTAGAAAGTACTTTGCCACTTGTGCTAATCCATTATGATTTTTAGGCAAGAAACCCAGAACTAAGGCTCCCAAGATCCAGCGATTGGTGACTCCTAGAGTGCTGCAGCACAAGCGCAGGCGTATTGCCCTGAAGAAGCAGCGCACTCAGAAGAACAAGGAGGAAGCTGCAGAGTATGCGAAGCTGTTGGCCAAGAGGATGAAGGTATGTTTGCCACTTTAGCTCAGCTGTACAGAATATAGCTCATCTCCCAGATTCAAGGGATTTGGTAAACTGGACTGTATGCCTACGGCTGCTCTGTACCAGGTCATTTTGAATATAAGTGACCAAATGTGAGTATAAACATAGCTGGTCAGTTGGGGTTTTTGAATACTTCTTTCAGTTTCTGCCAGTTGTAGAGCAATAGAAATTAACCAGGCTCATTAATTTGAGAGCTTTTTTTCAAGGAAATCAAGTTATGGCCTCCAAGGATATTTTTTTCTGTAGCTGTTTTAGTTCAAATGAATTCTGGTTTAACTTCAACATGCCCAGGTGGTTATGGGATTCAGCAGTTGATCTTGAAGGAGGATAAGTTGGCAAGAAGCTATTTGTTAGCACGTGTTTGCCCTTGCTCCTAAAACGGCAATGACTGCTGAAGCAGTACTGTAAGCAGTAATAGTTGGAATATTTGGCAGAGTGCTTCCTGAATTTCATGATTTCCAGATAGAAACGGATGCACCTTTGATGTGTTGAGAATTCTGCATCAGTTTCTTAACTACTGTGCAAAGACAGGTTGTGCTGGTTTGGGTACTTGGAGACCTGTAGAAGGGAAATTATTTTGGTCTATTGACTTACAGAATCCATTCCGTCAAGTTGCATTTTCCCTAGTTTGTTCCTTGATCGATGTTTTGAAGTGTTTGATGATACATAACATCTCCATGCTCCGTGCCTTTCAGGAAGCCAAGGAGAAACGCCAGGAGCAGATTGCCAAGAGGCGCCGGCTGTCTTCTTTGAGAGCTTCTACATCCAAGTCTGAATCAAGTCAGAAGTAAAGATGTTGTACACGATGCTAAAAAGACGTACATTTAATTACGAATAAACTCCTTTGGTGGCGAACTTCAGTATGAAACTTTGTAGTGCGTGTTACTGGCAATTTCTTAAAACGAGTTCAGATAAATGCATCATGTACACCAAACTGGAACCACAAACTGTGGTCTTGATGCATTTCTCTTATGAGGAGATTGTGTCGCTTTTGATACTGAGTGTAACATTGGTGAAACTTTAAACCTTCAGCTGATAATGGGCAGAGTTGAGTGCTTACTGGAACAGGTTCCCCAGGGAAGTGGCCACAAACCTGCAAGAGTTCTGGGAATGTCTGCATGATGCTTTTAGTCAAAAGCTTTAGTGGTAGGTAAGTCCTTTGAGGAGCCCTGGTGTTGCTCTTGATGATCCTTATGGGTTACTGCAAACATAAGATATTTGTGATTCTGTAGGTATTGCAACATTCTGCTCTTTAAATTGGTACTGAGTATGAGAAGGCACCTTTTAAAAGGTTTGAAAATTCAACTTCAGGATTAAAAACTACAGTAGCTTTAAAGCCTGTATTACTGAATGGGAATTCAGCTCTAGGTTAAAAATACATGTGTTGGATATTAAAATGGTCTGCAGATAAATAAATTGTTTCAGTTCTTAAAATAGCTATTTGGATCCACTTCTACTTCTGTTGAGATCAGTTCTGTTTCTAGTAAATTAGGTTTCATCACAACCTAAGAAGTTGTGAAAGTTTTTATACTTCCTGTGTGTATCGCAAGGCTCTTCTAAGTTAGGGCCCCACCTGGCTTGAGGCAGATTTTAATGCATCAGATGAAGAATCAAAAGTTACAGTAGGCAAGACTGGCAGTATATTAGGGGCATGGAAAGATCAAACCTGAAGACCTTGAATTTTGGGTTTGTATTAAGATAATTGGATACCAATCCCTGACGAGGACAGAATTTGCCATGAAGCACTTTGTGTGCAGTGGAATCTTGGACCGAGACTTGGCCAAAGCAGTTACCAAGCTTTAGGCTATCCTTCACAGCTTAACTCAGATCCTTTATGAAGGACAACTAACAGAAGAGGTGAAGAGGGCTAATAGTTGTCGTTACGCATGGGTTAAATAATGCTGGCTGGTTCAACAAAATTTTTAAAGGGTACCATTTTACAATGTTGTTTCTATATTCATTGCCTACAGTTTAACAGTGAAGATCCATAGGTCCTGTTAAACCTGACCTTCACTAAATATGGAGAAAATGTAGGTAAGAAAGAGAGTAGCACTTGCCAAATTAATCTGGGAAATAACACTGTGTAACCTTTCCACCCTATGAAAATGTACTTGCACAGAGTTACTTACTGGGGTGAACTAGGGGTTACTACAGGGTGAACAACCACTGAGGGGTGTGTGTCCTGGACGAGAACAGGAATGTTCTGAACAGGCTACTACTGAGTGGTGTGGTATAGGTTGTTCTGTATGACCTATTCTGCTGTATAGGCTGAATATGTCTTTCTCTGAAGCAGTGCAACTAATACCCAGTTGTGTTAATGTGTGAAAAAAGTCAGTGGGGTCCTAGTTATTTTTATCAGGCTTTGCAGATGTGTGGCCTTGTCAGAGCCAGGAAATACATGGCCTTATCACCAGCAGCAGAAAAATATTTTCTGCACTCTTCACTTTTTCCTGGAGCTGCCTTGGTAGTTCATCTGTTGCTTCCTTCTGCAGTCTCAGGCTTTCAAGTGCAAATGAAGCGTATCATGACTTGTAGACTCAAAGAACAGTCCTGGCTTGAAAGATGTGGTCTGGCCTGTTTAGGTCTGTGAAAGGTGGCTCTCCTTGCAGACATGTCCACATCAGTTTAGTGTCACATTGAAGGTGTTAAGGGTGCTTTTGGTCCCATAGTCCAAATTATTCATGGAGATGTTACAACATGATCTCTGGGGAGCTCCACACGTGACAGGCTGACAGCTTCAGTAAAACACATTGATCACCTGTGAGATGACTCCTGCCTATCTTGCAGACCACCCCCATCCAGTCTGTATTCGATGTTTGTCCAGGAGGAGGCTATGGGAAACAGCGTCAAATGCTTTGCCCAGGTCCAGCTAAACAATACTGCTCTCTTGGTATGCTATTTTCCTGTAGCACTTACCAAGTTACCCTGGTGTGATTTGCCTTTGGTAAGCTCATACCGAGTTTTTCCAGTCACCTACTTTCACAATGGCTTTAGGTCATGGATGACTCAAATCCCCAACTTGAAAGAGGCTGATGAAGTAAGAGTATACGCACTTCTGGCTTTACTGCAATAGAAACTGCAATAAAAGCACAAGGCCAGTTGCTGCCAAAGTCCCTTAACAGCAGTTCAAAACCTGTGACACTAAACAAAATGCCAAGTGCTATCTGGGAACAGCAGATTTCCTTGAATGTTTCAGCAGGATTGCTGCTCCTTAAGGGAAGTTTTGTGCAAGTCTGAAGCTTGGCTGCAAACTCAGGGACCACCTTAAGCTTCAGGACAAGTAATGGACCCTGGTCAGAACCTGACAGATTGCCATTTTAACTCTTCACAATCAAGGAAACAGAATACACATAACACCGACATACATAATGACTTCTAACCAGCAAGGTCTGAATTTAGGCAGCTTGACACACAACACAAATGAGGAAAAAATGTCAAAGGAAATAATCTTGAAGAAAATCTAAACAAAAATGTTGGAACATCCCTCTGAACCCCTTGCATAACTAGGTTGTTGAGGCTCCTCTCAGCCTGTTATGAGAGTAACACCGAACTTTCTTCCCAGCAGTTTCTGTCAGCCAACCATCTCCATGGAATCACTGATTCCTCCAGGCAACTCTGGGAAACAGTTTGCAAACACCTGTTGGTGTGGCTGGTAAAGTCTGAGCATTTTTAGGACTGTCTCAGGGTGAGGTTGGTGCTCACTGGGAACACAAGGTGTTTCCTGCTCAGCTGCTCTTCCGCCTGCACTGGCACATGTTGGAGAACAGAGATGGTGCTGAAGGCACTCTTGCCTCTAATGTGTTGCAGCTATGTTAATTACCAAAGAGTGGGAACAGCCTTGCCCTCACAGCTATGGGTGATATAAGCATGAGTTAGTTGGTGGAGTAGACAGTTAGTTGGAGTCTGCTCATCATGCAGTGAGGAGGAAGGGACAGTAGGTCGTGCAAGGGTCAGACAGGGTAAGGCAGCTGTGCCAGGAACAGGAACCAGCAAGCTAAAACTGCAGAAGAGAGAAAGAAAGAGCTAGAGCTCTGTGGAGCGACTCATGGAACTGCAACATAGCAAAGGTACAGAAGACCTTTTAAATAACATGGGACTGCAATGTAGAGGAGGTATTTTAGGTAACGAGGTATTGATACTTGAGGCCCCCTGAAGTTTTTAAAGAAGCACTCTTGAATGCTGTGCTGTGGCCATCTTGACAATGACGACAACAAATGGTGACCCCAATGCGATTTGCAACACTCCGAATGACATGATACAACAGTCAGAATGACATACCCGGTCTGGACTGATACGGGGTCCTAGTGACTGGAAGCATTGACCCACTGGGAGGAGAGTGGGGAGGCAGCGTTGGTGATGCTGAGAGTGGTGCGTGGAAGCCACAGTGAGGTTTGGACCTGATTCTCTCCTTTCAAGACACCTGAAAGCAGGTGAGCCACCAACTAGTAATAATGGGATATAACCTATCTAAGGAGTGCCGTGCCAGCCTCCACAGTGACATATGGTGACACTGGACATGATTTGCAATTGGGCTGCAGGGTGAGGTGCAGTGGAGATGGAGCCCAGCGAAGCTGCCGGTCCTGACTTGATTTTGACACCTGGAGTACAGGTGAGCTGCTAGGAGCATAATGATGAGGACTCAAGTATCAGGAGAAGAAAAGATTATTTGGCTATGAAGCATAATGGGAAAGCAGAAAATCTTCATGACAACCAGGAATCAATCCAACTACAGCTTTCAAGTTTTCCTAGCTTACAAGAAGAAGATAAATTTAGTAAAGATGCCTCTGAGAAAGAGAAAAATAAAGATAAGAACAGTGAAAAATGCAACAACAGAATGCTATCAAAAGATTGCAGTCAAGAGTATACAGACTTGGACAGCTCAAATTGAAATTTGAAGGCAGCCATAACAAAGACAACCAATTTTGGTGGGATAGCTGTCCTGACAAGAGGAGATAGCTCATCAAGTGACAGAAGTACCAGCAAATTGTCTAAAACAGATTACTAACTTGATCTACTGACATAGGAGAGCAGATCTCAGATCTTTCAGGGATGGCATTTCAAAGCTGTCAGCGTAACCAATGTGTAGTGAGAGCTTCAAAGTATTTTCCACTGCTTCCATGTGATTTACTCAGTAGAATGTGTTTATTTGCTAGTAAAACATGTGTTGTATTTAAATACTTATATAACTTTTAGTTTTAGGAGAAATATGTGAATATGTCATAATGTGAATTTACCTAAGCATGTTTTTCTAGAAATGCTCAACTTTATAATTAAAAAAGAAAGGGGGGATTGTGAGAGGACAGAGATGGTGCTGAAGGCACTCTTGCCTATAACATGTTGTGGCTGTGCTAATTACCAGAGTGGGAACAGCCTTGCCCTCACAGCTATGGGTGTGACAAAAGAGTGAGTTAGTTGGTGGTCAGTTGGAGTCTGCTAGCCATGCTGCGAGGAGGAAGGGACAGGGAGCAGCGAGCTAGAAATGCAGGAAGAAGAGAGAAAGAGCCAGAGCTGTGTGGAGCAACTCATGGAACTGCAACATAGCAAAGGTATGAAAAACTTTTAAATAAGAAGGTACTGATACTTGAGGCCCCCTGAAGTTTTTAAAGAAGCACTCTTGAGTACTGTGGCCATCTCGACGATGACAACAGGCACAATTATTCCTACACATAGGCAAGACCTTTTGCATTACCTGTGGACCCCATCAGTTCTCCAGCCTGGCAATTTAGTTGACTTTTCCTTTACTTTTCTTTGTAGACAGTAGAAGTTTGTCTCTACAGAGATGGGAGTAACTATCACTATTAGTAGGGAACTACCACTCAAGGTGGCTCTAAACACATGAAGGATGAGAGCTTCCTTAAGAAAGCATCTTCTGCTATTTTCTTTACCATCACATTCCCTCAAATTTCACACCAGATTCTGGCACAGGAAGTAGTAGTTCTCTCCTCTCTACAGTTTCAAACCCAAACTCTGTGTTCATGCTTCTTTGGGGATTCCCCAAATGGAAGCATTTGTTCCTGCACAGCATTATCCCTCTTTTCTGTCTTCTCCTTCAATACTCCACATGAAGGGTAGGAAATGCAAAGACAGAGTAACATTCTTAGCATTCTGTCTAAAAATAGGTCTGGAAATAATAAATATGGGTTTATTATGAATCTTCTCCTCAAGATAGCAGTCTGTGCTATGCATATTAGTCTCATCAGCAAGAAAGTTCTTTAGGGTCTGATATTGTTACTGCCAGATTAATGAACTGACTACCATACATGAGGGGGGTTGAAAGATACTCACATGTGGAGGTGAAGGCCTGAGGCACTGGCAATTTCTACTACTTAAATTTCCTTTCAGCCTCACTCCTATCCCTGCCCCATAAAATACTACAACAAAAACCAACCAACCAACCAAAAAATATACACACACCCCCCCCCCCCCCCCCCCCCAACTATGTTATGAATCAAGTATTTGCAAGCTAGGATGCATCAGGTGAAAGCATCACTCTGTGCCCCTATTATGAAAGCATCAAAGAACTAGAACTCCTGGGAGGTGTTCTCCCAAGTAAAGCCACAAATAAGCTGGAGAGAGCACCACCTGCCCTCAGGAAGCCAGGAGCCATGCTTTTCCTACAAACAAGAGTTTTACAGATTCTATCACATTGAGCCTGTTTTTCAGCTGTTCTTAACCTCTACTGATGCCCAGTGCTTGCTGAAGGTGCCAGAGAGCCATCCTCTCTAGAAGTCACACCTCCACAAGTAAATCCCATTTTTTTCCCCTCCCCCCCTGCCTCTGCTCTTTACCACCATTCAGAAGCCACTGAGGTACTGTGAAATACCCAGAAAGACAGTCAAAAGTCTTTTGCCCAACTATGGGCTGAATTTGCACTTCAGATTAAAGTGTCAGTCACATAAATTCCAGTGGTGAAAGAAGCTGAACGATGGCCCATTTTTACACAGGATGCGTATATATTTTATTCTGGGAACAACATTAAAAATTGTTTCTTAGTCTAGAATATCTATACAGAATTCAGGATATAGAGTGCCCTTTTAAACTCAAATTTTTGTCAAATGTACAAAAATATTACAGAGAAACAATTATTAATCAAAGCACAGTAAATGGATGCCATTTTTCAACAGTTCAAAGCAGTCTCTGAACCAGTGCAAATTTTATTGCATTAAGCTTCCCAGCTCCCTTAATAGATTCATAATTTATTCATACTACATCATTTCATCCTTGTTACAATATAGTTTATTTTAAGCTCCTACTGGGAGTTTAATGTGCTTCTAAACAACAGCGAACAATCCCTTTTATTTGCACCATTGGTTGGTGCAGACTGAAAGAACAAATAAAAACACCATCCGATCCTCTCATGTATGCATCATGATGTACAGCACAGGAGAGTACAGAACTAGAGTCCAATTCAACCATTCAATTTCAACACTTAAAAGAGTGGTTGTTTTTAAAAAGATCCATAGTGAAAAGCTGAGATACAGAATGCATTTTAAGATTTTTATTAGTTGAAAGAAAAAAATAACCCTTTTGTTGAAAATATACAATTATGTGAATAAAATTACCTGCTTATTGTTAATAAAATAGGAGTCATCTGCATTGCAGTAATTGTTGATTTAAGAGTTTTAAAGAGAAAGCTACTGAGTGGACTCTTCTGTTCCTTACATTTTAACAATTTGTTTTAAAAATATAATTTCTATGATCTAATTTAATATACATTTTGAAAATATCCCCTATGTTGCAGTTATTCAAGGAAAGCAGTAAACTCAATGAAAGGTATATTCTTTTAGCTGCAGCAATAAAAAAAGCCATTAATTCACAGTTAAAATAGAATATTACTCATTCACAAGTGCAATTTAGCTTGAGCTTAACCAATGTGAAATTCCACCAGGAACAAGACTAAGTTACTAGCAATATTAATTTAGTTTGAAACACATAGTAAACAAAATATTTTCCATTATAATTGTATTGTCTAAACTTGAGTTATATAAAATGTGAGGACAGGATATAAGTAACATACAGATGCTTCTAGTAACGTGTAAAAGCTGGTACCAATTACTGCTGTGCCAACACTGCAGCCACATCAGTCTCCTAGACTTAAAGGATTTTCAAAATTGTCAAGTTTTGGTGATGTGCCAGAATATAATTAATAAAAAAAAGCTTTGTAACTTAAGAATCCTGATTTTAAACATTTAAGACCTTATTTGTTGTTTTAATTGCACACACACACACAAACAAACAAACAAAAAAACACCCCAACCCTCCCCAAAAAACAATACCAAAAAACCACCGACCCCCCACAAAACAAAACAAAACAAAAAAAAACCACAAAAAAACCCAAAAACAAAAAAAAACAAAACCAAAACAAAACAACACAACCAAAACAAAACACAAAACAAAACCCACCCCACCCCCCAAACAAAACAAAACAAAAAACAACAACAAAAAACCCCACAACACCACAGCAACCCACCAAACAAAAAAACCCACAGCAACCCTTCTCATGTGAGGACAAAAGCTATATACATAACCCATAAATAGCTGGGTGAAAGGTGCAAGATAGTATCTTAGCACAACTGTCTGCAGTTCAACATCCTTAGCGAAACAATTTAAGGAAGCTTCTCTTCGATAACTGTTCTTCCAATACAAACTTTGAGTTCTTGGGCATAACTGAAATTCATTGTTCTCATCCACTTCTGTTACCAGGTTGCTTTACACTCTCATTTCATGCACATACTGCATATTTTGAAGTTAATACTGATCTGCAAATATTTTGTTCAGGTTGTATGTGGGAATTACAAAATATACGCAGAAGAACCATCTCCTGAACACTAGTTGTTGAGATACTAGAAAGAGTATGTGGAGGCAAGAGTTTCACAAGTGAGCAAAGTTCTAGTTCTTTTGTTTATATTGACAGAAAAACAGAACCAAAATCTAGCTTATTCTCATCCCTCCTTCACAACACTTTGCTCAGATCAATAATGCTTACAAATTTGGATTCAGATAAATTTGGGTTCCAAGGAGCTGGGTGTCAAACAAGTTAGAAGCATTTGTACGTAACTAAGTCATCCCCATGTAGCAAAAGAAGTTCATCCAAAGTCAACTAAATTGCAGAAGTGTGCCTTTAGTGCCTAATTTTCAGAAGAATAAAAGCGCTTGCAATGCACACACAAAAAACTTACGAAACTTTTCCCTGGGTATTTTTGGCCAGCTTTGTGAAACTCTTACTTTTCTTCCCCCCCAAAAAGCATCTGAGATGAAAACAAATTGTTTTCAGAGATCTCCCTTTTCATCTGAGCAATGGAATACATTAAAAAACCAAAGGATTAACTAGCTATTCTAACACCTAAGCATTAAAAACTCCCTATAGAAAGGTAAGGTCTTCCTTTTTTATTTTATATTAAAGAATCAATTCAAATATGCAGATTCAAGTTTTTAAGTGGCTACATGCAGGACCTACCATTTTGAAATGCAGGTGTCTACACCAGAAATAGCATTTAATTTGTAGTGTACAAAAATGCCAATATGCAAGAGCAAATCAAAACAAGTTCAATCCTGCAGCTGTCCTTTCCTCCTCTGGCTTTTCTTTTGTTGTTTTTTTTTTTTTGTTTGTTTGTTTAGTGTATATAGCTGGGAAAGATTTAACAATTAACACTAGGTGTTGTGACACAATCTGCTTTGCTGTCTTTACAACACTACTATCTTATTAATCTACATTTTCAGCAACAGATGAGAAAGTTGTTTGGAAATAAAGATGATATGTTTATAGAAACTAGTTCATAATAATGTTATTTACATGTTTTAAAACTGTTTGGATGTCACATATCTAAAACAGCACTCACTCATTAGACAGATTTTCCTTGCCATTTAATGAGCTGGAAGAATTTAAGGGCAACTAAAACTTGATTCCTTGCAAGTTGCATCACATAATCACATGGTTTGTCCATTTAATATGCAAAAAATGGTCTTTGTGTAGCTGTCTGCTGAAAAATAATGTATAGAGTTATACAGAAAAATTAGCTGGCTTTGATTTGTAGAAATGAAGTTGTTTGGACCAATGCTTGATATAGACTTTAATTTCAGAAGGATGGAACCATGTCAATTATCTAACTGGAGAAGAGAGAAAAGATGAGGAATCAAGGACATTCTTTAATTGTGATGTAGGTCAGATATCAACAAGCAACTATGCATAAACCCAAAGAATTAGAAAAAAAAAAAAAATCATTGTGTACTTTCTTGCTTTTAGCTGTTAAGAAAGCACAGTTTTTTTCATCATGAGAGAATCTGTCCAGGTAATATCCCCATATTAACTTAAGATCAGCACTTTTAGACAAAATACAAGGCATCAGTCTATCATGTAAATATATTTTGTCATAAATAGTGCAAATCCCTTGTTTTCACCTCATGAAAAAAAAAAAAAAAAGTTTTATTGTTTTATGTAAAAAAAAATGTTCCATACAGATCTTCATCCCTCATCATTTTGAAGAATGAAAATTTTTAAAAGTAGTATCAAGTAAATACATTCATACCCAGATGCAATTAATATTTTAAGCTATCCTCCTTTTACATGCTACAAATACCTTTTTTCTCTATGAATTATTCCATTGTAAAAGCCATACCACTAACTTTCAGCAAGAACCTGGAATAAATCTTATCATATTCTTCAAGTAACAGAAACACTTAAACTGTTGACCAGTATCCAGGCTCTCCTTGCCAAGACTGTAACTACTGTAGTCATTTAAATACGTGAGTGAGTCTTATCTACTAGAAGCAATACAAACGATGGATACATCTTTTCAGATCATACACATAAGCACTTCATTTCTGCTAATATACACCTTGAAGACCACCTTTATAAATACATCTTAATTGAAATATTGAATCTGGACTATCAGTGCAAAATAATTAACCCACAGGCTAGTATGAAACCAAGGGAGAGGGTGATAAAGAATTCAGGGAAGACACCTCTCAAGCACACATGCAAATAGTATAAAGCATAATTTTTTTCAGGCAGTATCTGTTGACAGTTCTTGTGTGTATTCTAATACCATTTGTGCTTCCTACATAATTTTTAGAAAACCATCCATTTCTGAGCTGCTTTGTTGTAGAAGCCTATTCTTCTTTGGAGAAAGCAGCCACTACATTTACAGGATCTTATAGTTTATCAGATAAAGAATACAGGAAAGTTTAGAATAAGTCTGTTTTCTCACAGCTGTAGACACTCATTTTGAAAAGGTCAGCAAAGGTAATTCAGAATACTGACTGGGACAAGAGTCAGGAAAAGGGTAGCAATTTAAGGTACTGTGATCTAATGAAAGCAATTGTGTTGCAGCTTCCAATCCAAGGTTTCAAATACTTACATTCATACAACTATACCATATACTAATAAAGGGATCCCTCTCTAGGTAAAGGTCATTTTAAAGAAGGATTGAAGAATCTGAGCACTGGAAAAGTAGTTCATTGAAATAGGCTAATATTGGTGGCCCTTAAGGAAGTCAGAACTATAGATTGCTGTTTTGTAATCAGCTTTTTGAACAACTTGATATGATGGAGGAAAATTTTGAGGAAATTAAAGGATATATATGGGGGAAAAGCAGATCAACCACTGAAACAAACTCATAATTTTAAATATTTTGACATACTTTACAATGTGCTTATGAGATGAATGAGAAGAATATATGTTGCAGCTCAATGAAACTGGTTTGACAAATTGCTCAACACCTCTTGAGACTCAAAAGTGTATATGTCACCATGCTCTTGGGTTTGTTCACCTCTGCTTTTGTCTCTCCAAAGTTTGGTGTGCGTCTTCCTTGTTTTTATATTAAAGGTGCTCCAAAGCACTTCCTGCAACACTCAACCCTGCTGCTTGGTGCAACATCTATTCTCTGCATCTTTTCAAGAACTTCCTTTGGTAGTTTTTTAAGTGCAAGTCTGTATTCACTATCAAAAACCTCTGAAACAGAAAAAAAACACAGTTGAGGTTATTTAAGAAACACTGTGCAATGCACACTACCATTCCTACAAAATGCTTTTGATGGTTTTTATATAGTAACAAAATTATCTTCATTAACTACATGCTGCTTTTTTTTTTTCAATATGCACCTTCTCAGAGGATGTGAAAAGCATCTCCATAAGATGGTGTGGCACCACAACACATCAAAGTGGATGCCCATTGCTTCTTTCACAGTTCCATTTTCCTGTTCCCAATGTATTTCCCCTATCACATTCCATATGGGAGTCACTTTGATTGCATAGTACCAAATAGAAGACAGGATAGAAGATATCAGGAGAGGGTGGGAAATCAGGTGTTTACATAACATAGGTCTGTTATGTAGGTTGGATAAAGATGGACAAGACTGAAAACAAACTTTCAGATGGGAAGAATTAAAATTTCAAGCTCTTCAAATACTCTTTGTTTAAAGTAACTCATTAATGGTTTCAAACAAAGTCAAAATTAATGGTTCCATCAGAATTATATTCACATAGAAGCAGCACCTGACTGACAGTGCAGTATTTTTCACTAAAACACAACTGAATCTTAGAGACAGATTTTATACAATAGCTTTCATGTAAAATATCCACAGGGACTATGCATTTCACAGTATTTTTTACTTACCAATGTCAATGTTTTCTCTTCCAAGAGACACCAGAGACAGGAAAAGAATTTCCCTGTAAAAACTCCTAGGGGAATATTTTGAAGGGTGAGTTAATGAAAGCATCAACTATCCTGTTTACAAAGCTATTATTGAAGACTTCCATTATGTAATTCCAACAAATGTTCTATTAACCTTGCTTGTGAAGAAAGTGCTCAATCTATGTGACTAATAGCTTAAGGTTTCCTAATGTCTGAATATTTTTACTTGATGCAGAAAGCTGTATTATTGCCAAATACTAGTAGTTACATTTTCTATGAAAAAATTCCTCTGCCATAGAAATGCCTAACAAACAAGAAATATTAAATTAACTGCCACTTTTTTATTTATTATGAATTCATTCCTGCCTGACCATGAAGGAATGTGTGGGTGTAGGTTTCTTTCAGATCACCCATGCTTTTGGTTTTTGTTTCAGAATGTCATAGTCAATCTCAAAAAAAGGTATCATTAAATAATCAGATATTATTTTTCCCCTTGTGGAAGTCATAAGGACACTTCTCTAGGCAGATCAGTTTCTTTTTAGTCACTACAAAACACAGAAACAAAGATGACTTAGCATGACAGACTTCAAACAAATCTTGTATCTTCTGTAATTTACTCCAGAGTCTGTGCTTTTGTGCAAAGCCTTCCGTGAACTGCACTGCAGGTTACAAAATGTACCATAAAAGAATTATTTACACATCTCCCTCTCTTTGCAGCTCATGCTGCATCCACTTTTCATAGCCAGTACTCCAGATTGCTAGAATTTCAGAAGATATAACTAGGAAGAATATTCCACATGCTGCAACAGGATGCTGCACACTTGTATTTATCAATGTGCTAGATCTGGAGCAACATCAAAACCTGTGTAATTAATACCTGCATTTTTCTTAGTCATTGTAAAATATCCATTTTTATTAAAGAATCATATTCATCCATTTGATCTGGATGAACTATACATCTAGAGGATTTAGAGTGTATCTGTTTGTAAACACTGGCATAAAAAAAATATACATGGTTTTTGATGGACACAAATGAAAGTGAATCATCCCCAGAGGTCCTTATGAAAATTATCACTATGCAATGTATTACAGTCTGATCTTATTTAATTTTTAGTGGCGAGAAGCTAAGAAGAGATGATGCCTTTACCTCTGTCGTTTCACATCTGGGTTAACTTTCTGTAGGAGGAGGTTGATCGGCTTAATAACATCATTGTGTTGAATACTTAGTTTGATGTTCTCTAACAAAGTGTTTGTTGCCTGCTGATCTTCTGCCAGTGTGGAGGGTTTCTTTTCAGAACAATCTGGGAAGTGGAACCATACAGACTATTAGAGCAGTAATGATTTTTTTTTTTCACTTTAATAAGCAGAAATTTCCAAAAGTGAGATACAAATAAGCTCTACTCAATCTACAGAAATTTGTTATAACAGAAAGACCTTGTCTGCTTATAGTCTTCACTCAAAAGTAACTTCACCCAGAAGTTACAGGATGCATCAAGTATCTACGTGCAAGAGGTCCCACATGACAGAGAAATACAAGTGACTGAAGAGTACCCAGGATCAGATGTTGCCTGTGGTGGTTAGATAGTTCAGTTTTATGGCTATACTTAAAAACTGGGTTCACTGCAAGAAGATTATCGTTACACAAGGGAAAAGAAATAAAACAGAAGTGACACTTCTCTTAGCAAAGAAACTTTTTTTTATCAAAACCCTTCTTAAAAGCCACCTACAATTAACTGATAACTTTGGGATACATATTGAAATAGATAATGTACAGTTGAATCAAACAGGAAATTACCATTTACCATCATGATTTATTACTTTAAATGTTACACTCAGAATAACACTGAACTATTATATTTTCTGTAAGACAGTGACTCATGAGGGAATAGTAAGTTCATGTACTGGCAGAGAAGTAAGTTTACAGATTAGGCAGTGAGTACATGGTGTGTAAATGAATTGCAGACCAAGCCTAGTAATCTTCATCACATCAACATGATGTTTTCATAAAATTGATGCACACGATGCTTTACAAATGTAATGTTGTGTTTTCAAAATATTTTCTGACACAGCTATACGGCCTGTC
The DNA here is from genome assembly GCF_015227805.2 of Hirundo rustica. Classification (NCBI taxonomy): domain Eukaryota; kingdom Metazoa; phylum Chordata; class Aves; order Passeriformes; family Hirundinidae; genus Hirundo; species Hirundo rustica. The sequence goes on along the minus strand of NC_053488.1, from coordinate 34,612,288 downwards.
TATTTTTCTTCCACATCTAAAAGAGGCCCTTTGCCCCTTTGTTTACATAAATATATATATATTTATGCATCTTCATTCATGGCTAGATGATTTGGGGATGCTTTTCATCTGTTAAGGTTACATGAATATGCTTTCTAGAATCTGAGGGAAATAACCCATGTTGTTCTGTGCTCTTGACTGTAATTTTCTAATCAGTCTCTTTATTTTTAGGACATTTTTTAACAACCCCCTTTTAATTCCTTAGAACCAAAATTAGCATGCAAGATAGCTTTTAACACACTTTTTACTAGTTAAAACATGGATTTAGAAGCTTAGGTCAACAAAGTTTTTTTCATGATCAGAAGTAAGGAAACCCTTAAGTTCTTATAACCAGTCTGCCTGATTTTATGCCAGACAAGCCTTTCTTTGATCTTACTTTTTGTCAGTCAAGAGGGATGCCAAATGCACCTATTAAAGGGACTGGTGATGTTTCATTCATGTTGGGGAGGTTGAAGCCAAAAAGCCCTATAAATATGATAGCCTATATTCTGAGAATGAGAAACCTGTAAGTGAGATAGAATTGAAAGTAAGTTTTGATGTTTGAGATGTATTAGCTACTGGATGTCTGGGAAAACAGTTATGTGACCAGCTGAAGGTTACCTGCAGCCAGACCCAGGTCAAATGGAATGTTCTGTCTCACCCCCCAATGGTTCATCCCACACCTGTACCCCTCCCCTGAAGTATCAGGTATCTGTAACCACATTGGCACAAGTCCTGTTCCAGCCCACCCTGAGACCCCTTATCAGGTGGCTTCAAGGGTGGGCCGGTCTCTTGGCCCTCTTCCTCTCTGCTCCTTGCTTTTTGCTCGCCCCCACTCCCAACCTCTTCCTTTCCCCACCTTCCTAGGCCTTGCCACGAGCTGCAGCCTGGCAGCTCAGAGCAAGGCCTCACATCCCTTACAATAAACCCCATCTTCTAAAACCCAACTTCAGAGATCTCTCGTCTACATTTATCTACACCGTCCTGGAGTCCACAGCAGCAGCAGTGAAGCAATTTCTACACATTCATTTACAGAAGTAAAAGATACTTTTTTGCAATACAGCCTTCTTGTAGATGCCTGCATAGCTATTACCAGATAATGCAGTGAAGCATTCAAATCAAGTGAGGTTTATTTGGCACCATGTCTTGAGCAATTCCTCCCATCCTGTAAGTGTATGATATATGTTGAGCAGATCAAACTTATTTTCATAACTAATTTGATACCCAGACTATGTGAAGTACCTAAGGGATTGCAGATGCTTTACATGCTAAAAAAAATATTGCAAATTGATGGGCTGTGTACACTTCAGCCACTATAAACCAACAGTTTCTTTCAATAGTCTCTTCTCCCTCTGTTTTCTGTAGCATTTGTTTTACTTACTGAGATTTCTCCAAGATATATATAGGGGCTCCCCTGGCTCTTGGTGGAGGTTGATATTGTCCCATAGAAGATGGATGTATACTAGCTTGCTATCTTGAGCAAGAGATGTCAAAGGAAGCTAAAACACAAGAGGAAAGGGATTATGTCTTAAAAAAACCAATACAGTGTTACATTATCTTAAATCCTGCTCTTTTACTATTTTTGCAAAGAAGATTAGCTTTATTTAACTTGAATCCAACAAACAGTAGCAGATGTTATCTTCTTCAGTGAACTGCACTCAACCGGAGCAGTCACAAGTACTGCAACATTTAATTACCTTTTTTAGTTTATCCTAATGTATGAAGACCATTTAGTTTTCTACAGGCATCTGAAGAAAATATTTATGAGTATATATCTGGAAATTTCTTTTGTGCACCAGACACCATACTTGACCTGTACTACTAATCATATCGTATTGCAATATCTTCTGGCCTGATGAACATTTGGGTATGCATGTCTACATGTTGGCCTTCCCAAAAAGCAGAAAGAATCTTCCTAAGTATACAAATATGAACTATTTGTTTCCATTAAAAATATATGTAGTAAAAACAACACTTAAGTAATTATCTTATAAAATTAAGTGCCTCTGGAATCACTAATACAATAACAATTACCAGGCATGAAAATCTTACCACTTAGTGCATATATTTAAATAATAATTACATGATATTATGTCTCATCTTGCTGTTTTCACTGTTAATGCATTGTAGTTTTCCAGGATGCTTTAGATTTCATTAGTATTGTCTTCAACTACATTTAGTGGAAAATTTTTCTCAGTTCTAGGTGGGTGTTTTTTTGAAAATTGAGGGGAAGAATTTTAAAGTTGAAGTGCGTACAAGTAGATAGGCAAATACTACTTTTTTGGCATGCATCAGGTACAAATACATATTTAATTTCAATTTGTACCTACACATAAAAATTATATCGGTTTCACTCTACTGGTGTAAATTGGAAAGGCAAGATACTCAAAAGATAGATCTGGTCTACATTTTTTTGTTCTAGTCATATAGTAATGAAACTCAGTGGAGTTTGAATAGTAAAACCTATTCTCGGAAGAGAACAAAAAAATACTGTCCAGTAACTTTAAAGATTGTAAACTCGTGTGTAACTCACCCTCTGTTTATTGCAATATATTACAATTTTTGAGTTCTTCACAGAAGAACATCTTGTTTCCTACTCCTCAATGAATCTTACTCCCTGGCTTCCTAAAAGAGACCATCTTGACTAGAATTTGAAGACTCTTTTCACACATTTCCCTTCAAGAATCCTTGTGGGAAACAAACCTATCTACATGTATAACAAAAACACAAGAACTTATATTCATTTATCCAGGAATTACTTACCCAGTCGTTTTGAACCAAGCTCTTCAACTTAACGCACTGTAATACCTGCTGATCTAACACGAGGAAGCCATTTACCTGCATTCCCTCATTGCAGTGTTCAGATGTTAGAATGAGTCCAGGTAGGTTGCTGGGCAGATCCAACCGTTGGAAATACCAGACTAGGTTCCAGAAGATTATGGGGTGCTGATTGATGAATTTGGATGTATGGATTACTTGCTCTCCCTCATTCTCCAACAGTGACTCAAGCTCCTTATGCAGTACCAAAGGGCTCAAATAGGGTACAGATACAGGGGCAGGGTTACATTGTTTTATTAAAGGATCCTAAAAACAGAACATGCACAAAAAAGAGAAAAATAGTTTTGCTTTTTTGGTTTTCTTTGTTTTGGGGTAGTCTTGTTTGTTTGTTTGTTGTGGGATTTTTGTTTGTTTTTGCTTTTGCTTTTTTACTAAGTCAAAGAAGATTTTTCTTTCAGAAATACTTTTCAGGAATACTTGGAAACCTTCATTCCAGAGTTTCTTTTGACACTTGGAAGAAGATTCTGGAGCTAGTGAATACACAATAACATCAGCAGTTTTGACTGTTGGGGATTTCTTAATTTAAAGATCAATCACCTAGGCTTTCTCTATTATGTGAACAAGAAAAAAAAAAAAAAAAAAAAAAAGCCGATTTGCTAGAACTTGTTCCTGATTCTGCAGTTTCAAACTATCTAAGCTGGTAGCCAGTACCAAGCCTGCAGCAATGGAAATTGAAGAGATATGTCAGTAATTAGATCAGCTGTGGAACTGAATCATGACTTCACATGATAAGGCAGCCTCTGGAAAATACCAAGTACCAAGAGAGAGGAGAAACACTTTTTTTTCCCCCCAGGAAAGGTAAGAGTCTCAATACTGCCTCTTACCTTCTCCCATCCACTCAACAGGTAAGCCTAATGGAATATACAGTAGGAGTGTAAGTAAATGCACAGAAATGGAATAAACTTTTGTTCTTGCAATGTTTTGCACTGTTGTGTTTAGCTGGCTCTCGGAGTTGCTTTACTGTTGGACTTACAGTTTTAGAAAGACAAAGACTAGCTTCATTCTGTTAGACAGAGCATTTCAAATCAAGTAGAACTTGAGTATTGGAAAAACAATTTTAGATTAACTGAACTTAGATTGTAAGAAGGTGAAAATATGCTTGGCCATTCCCATTCCTCCAACGGACAAGAATGCTGGTAGTAGAGTATTATTAAGTTCACTGTCTTCAATATTTTTCTCTCAACTGAATATGCAGCTTCTAGACTTACCACAGATTCCTGCAAACTATTTGGAAGACTAACTGTTGAAATGCCATGAGACGGTCTCTGAGAGAGATCAATGTTTTGCAGCGGCCCTCCTACACTGTGGCTCCGAGTCAAGGACACTCCCCTTTTTGGTGGATTATTGGCATGTGTCTTCATGGCTGTGGGATCTGTAGTCTGTTCTTCCACCAAATCACTGTGTGAATTTTAGAAAAAAATATACTAATATTTCAGCATTTCTATGGCAACAAGAAGGAAGCAGAGAAAGGCTGCCAAGTGAAGATCCCAAATGAATTTTCTCTATTAATAAGAAGCTGTATTTTCCCAGTTAGCTCCATCGTTTAGGGAACACAGAATAAAATGCCTCTCAGTATAAACATCCCTTCAGAAAAGCAGCTAGGTATAACTTGAAATATGAATCTGAAAGCACTGCAGTTCTGTACAGAAACCACTGCTCTCGTACAGCTTTACCTTGCTTAAAAAACCAGCAATTTGCAGTTTTGCCAATCTATGGAGATTATTTTCTTTTTACTATGCTCATCTTTACTTCCTCTTCCCTTTATGTTCTAATATCATAAACAGAACAACAGTATAGCACAAAGCAATTTGAAAATTGCATGCAAAAGTAATAATGAAGAAAAATATGTCAAACTCATCCAGCAAGCTAATTTAAGTAAACTCAGGCTTGTCAGATTTAATGCATGCAATCAAGGCATTTGCAGATCTGGGAATATTTGTTCTGTGCTCTTTATAATTACAATGGATAAAACTACAGCTTCAACTACAACACAGAAGAACAAACAAAACAAAGTGTCTGCTTCCATACAATCTATAGAGAAGGTGGTTATTTACAGGTTACTTTTGGTGTTAAATTTTACTTTGATTAAAAATATACTGTCATCAAAATTAAGATGTTAACATAAGCAACACCACCTTTAATTTTTAGTGTATTAAGACTAACTATTATTGCATTGATTTAAGTTTTAGTTGTCTGACACAGTCATTAGCTCATTACTCTCAGGCACTAGTACTCTGGAATTTCAAACTGAATGATGATTAAAAATCCCCAAGCAGTTACAACAAAATATAACTAATCCCAGCAAAAAGGTTACAATTATTTCAGTTCTTCCCTTTGTCCAGCATGACACATCTTCCTTAATGTTTGGGGTTTTTTCCCCTCAAACTGTTTCAAAAGTGGTATTGGTTTTTTCAGAGATTCAGGGGTTTTGTTTGTTTGTTTTTGTGTTGGTTTGTTGCTGTTGTTGTGGGGGGGGGGGGGGCGGGTGTTGTTTTTTGTTTTTTTTTTTCCACAGAATACAAGCTCAGCACAAGTCTTGAGTGCTCTATTTTCCCAAACACTTTGCTTGAGAGAACTTTTCTCTCAAGCAAAGTGTTTCAGCAAATGGACTTATTGTTTCCCACAATGCAGTGTCCTTCTTATTAAACCATACGTACGAGGAAAGGAGAAGCACTGTTTGAATTTCTGTGTGAGTTTAAGCAGTGATTGGGTATTATTAACCACACTGAGTAGAGGTTTTATCTATTGATCAACAGCAGATGAAGTGTCATTTCTATAGCTGTATCTCTAGAAGGTACTCACTTGGTGGACTGAGTTTACTTCAAACTGATAAAGGCAAGCTTAAAACATCCAAAAAGTGAGAAAGGAAAGAGATGATCCTCAGGTTACAACTGTATTTCATGGTGTTTGGTATTAAAGCCAACCTTAGCCCTGTAAGTGTAAAAGTGCTGATGCATTTCTGACTGAACTAACAATCCTGTTTTACCTACCCCTGCTCAGCTGCAGAGCTGATTTCTTCAGCTATGGTGTGGCTGGACTGCAAGTGATCTGAAAAACTGATCAAGTCAGCAACAGCTGGACTGGTCAACAGTTTCTGCTCCAGAGGATCTGTGGTTAATGGAAGGGTGCCACTCTTTAAACTATCTCCTGAGGTACTTTGCTTCAGGAAAAAGCTAGAAGTACAATAAGAATGGGAAGGAGAAAAATACAAAGGTAAAGATATAAGCATAAAATCATAAAGTTATTATCTTCTATATTTACTTTTCAAAAGTAGCAAAAAAAGGAAACAACATTAGAAAGCTTGACAACAGCTGGACAAATTTCATCTTACTCTCACCCCTGCAACTTATACAGGCAGAGTAAATTAACACATAGAGAGATTTGAACTGCAAAAGAAGACATCCTACACTGGACATAAATCATTACCAGTGACCTTAGTCTGTCATGGTTTCAAATCAGCACCAGGTGACACGTCACGGAAAAGGGTTGCTTTTGTAATGTGACATTACAGACTACATGATCATACACCCTTATAAGCACATGGCAACCCAAATATGACTTGCTTTTCTAAGTACACACTCTACAGCTAATACAGATGTTCAATTTCTGCATTAGAAAACACGAGTGGAACCTCTGTTACACAGCAATAACCACTACAGGGAGAGACAGAACTTAAAATTAAGTTCCATTTTTCACAATGCAACTAAAAGTGGTTAAAAACAGAGAAGCTGCTAGCAAGCTTGGTCTGGAAAAAATTCTTTGTTGACAGATTTAAAAACCTCTTCATATGCTTTCATAAAGTTTAAAGTCCATAGACTTTGTTTTAACATCCAAACAAAATAAAAACTGACTGACACCATCTGTACAGTTATGCTTACAAAGAAAATAGGAAACAAAAACATGATAAAAAGACAACCAGTTCTTTGGGTTTTGGCTGTTTTACAATGCAACTTGATAGTTTACACTACAAGTTTCACTTTAAGTTTACACAACTTATTATTTCCTTCAGTACAGTCATGACCAGTCCCAAATAGGCAGTAACATTCTAGTGTACATCTAGATGGGGAAAGATACCAAAGATATCCTCTTGTGAAGGATCAAGGTACAGAGGCAGAAATGGAGCATCTCTAAAATGCACTGACCTTGCAGAGCCACGAAGGTCTTTAAATTCAACATTAAGCAAAGGTAGGAAAGTACTTTTACAGAAAGGGCAGGTAGTGTTCAAATTTGAGTCATCTGCTGTCCATCCAGCCATGATTTCTTCATCATAAACCAAAGCATCACAAGCTCTACATTGAGAGCAGCTTGACATCAAAACCTAGAACAGCAAAGAATTAATATTGTTTGGATTCTTTAACAATTGTTTTTTATAGGCTTAGTACCAATAGAATTTTAACAGGTATCAGAAGGCCAACGGGGAGAAATTAGTGAGTCCACCACTTCTTTTTCACCATACTCAGAATTATCTCATCCACATATAAGTTTTACCTATGAAATGAAGATATTAGTAATTTATTTCTGCCTTGAAAGAAGTGTTACCCTAAAAGGCTACTAATTTAGCATTTGCAGTTGCTTGCTTCTATGAAGATTCAGCATATACAAATCGTTTTGAATTGTATGAGTAGATGCATGTCTACTTATCTAAAAGAGGAAAGAAATTCCACAAAACCAATCAAACACAAAAGAAACCTCATTTATAAAAGGTTTATTGACCCTGGCTGAATGCCAGGTGCTCACCAAAGCCACTTTCCCAATCTCCCTGGCGGAGTGAATAGGAGAAGAAATATATGACAAAAGGCTTGTGAGTCGTGATAGGGACAAGGAGATCACACATCAATCACTATTACAGGCAAAACAAGCTCAGCTAGGGGAAATTAATTTAGTTTACTGCCAATTAAAAGTTCAAGTACAGTAATGAAAAATTACCCCCAAATTTTAAAACACCTTCCCCCTACCCTTCCCCTCTTCTCGAGTTTCACTTTAATTTCTGATTTCTCCACTTTCTTCCCTAAAATAGCAATGGGAATGGGGAATGAAGATTAGAGTCAATTCATCCCACATTTTTCTGACACTCCTTCCTCCTCACACTCTTTCCCTGCTCCATCATGGGGTCCTTCCCACAGGATATGGTCCTACACAAAGTTCTCCAAGGTAAGCCCTTCCTATAGGCTTCAGTTCTTTACTGGTTGCTCCAGCATGGATCTCTTGCAGAGTCATGAGTCCTGCCAGCAAACATGTTCCAGCCCAGGCTCCTCTCCCCATGGGATCATAGGTTCTGCCAGGGTCATTGGCCCTTGTCTATAGGGTTAGCTTCCTTTGAGCATTCACCTACTCTAGCATGGTTTAGATGGCTGCAGGGGCATGGGGCACTATGGTCTTCGCCGCAGGTTGCAGGGGTCTTCTGGTGCCTGGAGCACTTCCTGTCCCTCCTTCTGCACTGACCTAGGTATTTGCAGAGGGATTTTCTGTTACATTTTCACTCCTCTCCTGCAACTGCTGTTGCACAGCATTATCTTCCCTTTCTCAAATACACTCTCCTAGCACTGCTGCCACTGTCACTGATGGGCTTGGCCCTGGCCAGTTGTGGGTCCATCCTGGAGCTGGCTGGCATTGGCTCTGTCGGACACAGGAGAAAATTCTGGCAGCTCCTCTTCCACCAAATCTTTATCATACAAACCCAGTACAAATGGAAAACTTGTAGAAAGACACAAGAATGTTGTGTCATTACCTAACAGAAGTCTCACCACTAAACTAGATAGAGAACTGGAAGAAAGATGGCAAAATTTATCCTGTACTAACTGAAGAATAGACAATACACCTTGTTCCTCTTCATTGTTTCAGTCACAGGCGTGAAAAACCACCAAAACCCAGCATCAAACGCAGCTTCTAATAAATTTTAGAGGTAATATAATTTAGATATTCATTAAAATGACATTTTTTTACTATGCTATAACCTTTATATAATGCAGTGCAGAAGCTCAACAAGCCTAGATGTACAGAACACCAAATATAAATGAAAATGACATAAGATCTAGCAAAATAACACTGCAGCTGAGAAAGAAGCAACCAAGGCAAACACAGAGACCATTGCCTCTGTATCTGAAATCTGAAAGTATCTACAGGTAATAACTGAAACAGAGAACCATACTAAAACATTGTTTCATTTGGTTCAGCTGGTACAGAATTAATTTCTTCTTAGTGTTCTTTATAATCCTGTGTTTCAGACCGGTAACAAGCTCCATGTTAATTGACAACACTCCAATGTTTTCATTATTCTGGCACAGGGCTTTATACATCATCATGGACTTTTAAAATTATTTGCACAGCTCAGCCAGGAGGCTGTGAGGGGACACAGCCAGGACAGCTGACTTCAGCTGACCAAATGACACTGTGTAACATCAAGTTCAGAGATAGAACTCTGTGTTTTTTGAAGATAGCTCTTTCTTGAGGTGTCAGGAGGCTGACTGATCTTTTACTATTTTCTTTTGCCGTGTCTCCCTATTTTTTATCTTTTCCCCAAAATTCATGTATTAAATTGTCTTTATCTCAACCCTCAAGCTTTGCTAATTTTTTTTCCTCCCTTTCAATTCTGTCCCGCACTTAAAGGGGATTAAGCAAATACATGTGTGAGGGCTTTGGTGCTGGCTGTGGTCAACTCATCAAAATTATTTGGTAACAACACAATTTTAATAAGGAAAATAAAATCTAAAACCTCACAAAAGATCCTGTTTTATCTCTAACTCCTCTTTCACTTCAAGTTTTGATCCTTCCTTCAACATCTTTATATATATATATATATATATATATATATATATATATATATATGATGGATGCATAAAAGTATTTAAGACACTCTTCTTTTTTAAAGTTGCTGTCACACTCCAAAGCTACAAGTATTAAGCATCTCTGCAGTAGAAACAAGGAAAAAATTGTTTTTTAAAAAAAACAATCACAATGCAACTAAACAGGTAATTAATGCATACAGCACTAGTGACTAATTATAGCTTTCACCTATGAGTTTATTAATCTTACCTCCATTGCATAGTTCTGGAAAATGCTGGATAAACTAGTATTATGTGAAGAGCTGTGCTCTGATTTCTCAGAATCTAGAACTCTCATACTTTTTGGGAATGAAACTTCACCTGTACAAAAAGAGTCATTTGAGTTTTGTATTCAAGCAAAGAATAATTAATCCATCCCCAAAGAAAACAACTGCTGTTCAACCAAGGCAAGAAAATTGTACCAAAAGATCTTCAGAGACAGGAGTATCTGTAACTCACTGACATTACAATTACAATACAGATAAATATAATGTTCATGATTAACATGTCAAGGTTATTTTTCTAACACAATATATCACAGATACAGTAAAAGAAAAACACAAACAAAAAACCAGACAAAACCAAAAAAGACCAGTAAGATTGCTCAATGTACATTGACCAACTCTAAAAAGTTAGTAATGATTTCTTGAAAAATACATCCATACTATTGGGGATTAGATTTGTTCCTTTTCGTCTTAAAGAATTTTTCCCCATAAGTTACTAGGAAACAAAGTGCTGATACTTAGAGGGCACTTGACTAACACAAAAAGACACGGCCAGGAGGGAGACCCGATCACACGAAGTTTTGGGGAGGGAAAAGGACAGGGCTGGGGGGAGCTGAGTTTCTTTTTTCCTGCTCTTGGTATCAGAGGGGAGGCACGGTCAGGCTGCTGCTTGCTGCGTGAGGAGTCCACTGTTAACAGAGGGTGCCATCCTGGGAATTCTACCACCATCCATCATCTGCTGGAGTGCTCAGGAATTCGGAGCCCCTTCGCCTGCCCTGCTGGAGCTGGGCCAGCCCTGCCCAGCCATCGCGGCTTCTTCAGCACTGCTCACTTTGCCGGGACACCCCCTGCCTGCCGGGACATTCCTCTTGTACCTGCTGGGGACATCCTGCCGTTCCATCCACCAGCCCGGGAGTTTCCACCATTCCAGCCTGGTGCTCTCGGGGTCCCAAGGGATCAGACTGCCCCAGGCTTTGTGAAACAAAGCCCCTCGAGGTTCCTGGTTCTGTTTATTATTAATGCTGTAGTTGTTGTTGTTTGTTTGTCCTGTTATATTTACTAGTAAAGGACTGTTAGTCCTTTCCCCATAGCTCTGACTGAAAAGCCTCTTTAATCTTTTAAATTATAATAACTTCGAGGGAAGAGATTTGAATTCCCCGTTCCTAGAGAGGCTCTTCCCCTCCCTAGCAGATACCTGTCTTTCAAACCAAGACACATTCGTACATAAAAAATGTAAGGACAGCACCAAGTGAGGAATATGGTATCAAAAGTGCCATTACTGCACTTAGATTTTCCCTGATTAACACTGCACTAAAACAAATAGACTTTCTTTGGTAATGCTAGGTTTTATAGTTATGAGCCATAACCTTGGTCATGGTTATGAAGAAAAAGGGGAAAGGAATTGGAATACATTCATCAGAAGGAAATGGTTAGAATCACTCCAAGAAGGTAAAATTATCAAAATTATTTTTTTACAAGCCAAATTTCTTCTACTAAAAAGATCACCACCAATGTTCCCTCATCATAAAGGAGGTTCCTCTGTTTTTTTAGCTCAAGATTACAATTGTGAACAAATTTTATATACCCTGTTGGCTGCCACTCTTTATAGTTGCCTCTTATAACCCTCCTAACTAACTGGAACTAGAAGATATCTTGTCAAGATTTTGTGATACAGAGCCACTTCATCTCCAGTATGCAGATAGTTCTTCCTCTCTTGATGCAAACAGCTTTACAATATTTGCATCAGTGAAGAATTGTATTGGAAAGAGACCAAAACCAACCCTACAGCTGGTTCAGACACATCCTTTTTTTCTCAAAGTAAGAATCAAATCTAACTCAATTAAATCTGAACTAAAAATTACTAGACTTATTTAATCCAGTTTTACATTTGGCAGGGAGGAGGGAAGGACAGTTTGTAATAGGCTCACAGTCGTCAGCTATTCACCTACATAAGTTCAAATGAAGTATGTATCCAACACCTCCCATTCCATGCTGGAATAGAACTTTTAGTGTGTATTGCTTTAGGGTTTTTGTGCACATCCAACTATGGGGGTGTTCTGTTGGTTTGGTTTCAGTTAGTTTGCCTCTTTCCTCCCTCAAATGATCTGTCTCTTAGTTATGCAACTAATTCTCAAACTGCTTAGCTTTTCTGCATTAATATTCCACTACTAATACTTTCAAGAGTCTTAGGACTTTACACGAATGAGCAGGTGTTTCTTGCTATAATTAGTTAGCAATCTTCCTATCACATAAAAGAAGTATTTTCATGGTTAGACACCAACATATTGTATCAGCTTTTTATACGTTCAATGAAGAGAGAAGCATTAGCTACTTGCTACTGCAAGAGAAGAGTACAGAATGGAAGTAAAAATTTGCTTGTAATTCTCTTAAGGGCTTGAAATAATTTGACGTTATCATAGCCTGCACTGTTCTGAGTGATTTCACATATAGCAGTTTTCCCTGTTTGTTGTATTATAATCAAGTTATCAGGGGAAACAAAACCAAATTATCTCACCTGCACAGTAATGCTGTCTTCCGACATCTCCACCACTGCTGCTACTGCCAAGACTAGTAGTGCTTTGTGCAAGCTCATTTGCAAGTAGGCCTGGGACTCCAGTTCTTGATGACAGATTATCTACTAAAATATTATCTTCAAAGCCCACAGGGAAGTTAAAGTCTGGTTGATGGCTTTCTTCCTTTAATGCAAGAAAAAAAGTAGCATTTTTTAGTACATCTGTATCCATTATCTGACTTCCACCTTTACCCTAAAGAATAAATAATTAAACTAGCAGATTGAGATAAATCCTGATGTAAAAAAAGATTATCAGATGTAAGATAAATCTACGTAGCCTCAAAAAAGTGTAGATATTAGACAAAGCAGGAAGATATTGAAAAACTGACAAACTGAGTGATATAAAACTGACAAAACAATAGGGATATAAATTTCCTCATTACAGGAGAAACAGAAAAAAAGATGGAGAACAACAATTTGTCAGACATTACACAAAATTAAGTAACTACCAGAAAAAAGGTTCAAGTTAAAGTCTTATTTTCAGAATTGAAGACAGGAAGGAAACATACCAGGTGAAATGATGCAGCAATAACTGAATCAACAAAACATAAAATGCAACAAAGTATCATAATTAGGATATTAAAAAAAGGTAACTTAAATAAATAAAATAGGAGAGAATGGAAGGATGCTTGAAGAAAAGTGAAATAAGTCCCATCCTTGGAATTATGTGCCATTAAACAAAATTCTATGCAACAGGTCAGTCTAACAGAAAGACACAGAAGAAAACACAGTTCACAGGAAAAAACCTCAGGAAAGAAAGCAAGGCAGCAAGATTTCATTGTCACAGGCAACATCTGGTTCAAAAAATAAGAATTTATTTGTATTTATTTATTTAGGACTAGAGACCCCATTAGTAGTATCAGTTAAATTTCTTTCACATAGAAGTAAAGTCAGTTATCATTCCCCTCTCTACCTTTTATGATGGCTGGGCAAAGAGAGGAGAATTTGAGAAAGGCAACAAGAAGCTATTTTAATAGCCTGAAGAGGAGAGAAATAAGATCTTTAAAACCAAACACCAGATTGAGGGATTAACTGGATCAAGGAGATGCTTTTCTAACTGAGAAAACTGTGTTTGATGGCACAATAACAAGACATAACAAGAAAAGAGGAAGTTAACAATATTCATCCCTGTATATCCTCATCCATTCTAGTCATTACTGTGTGAAATGTTTCACTCTGAAAAACACCTTGTTAGTCACAGAAGAACTATAACATTTGGTTTTAAAATTCCCTATAACTAAATTTACTAGATCTCAGGCTGTAATTTATTACTTTCAACTTTGACCCTAACCTGACTTCCTGAATTTGTAATTTATTTTCACAACATAGTTTTCTAAAGTATGACAGGGCACTATGGCATCATTTAAGGTGACATAAATTTTTACTTACCAGTGTTTCTTGGTATTTTATCTTTACATATAAATAAAAAGATTAATAAACAAATGGGGGAAATGTTGAGGAAAAAAAGCTAAAACTTAAGTGCGTTGAGACCATCTAATTTGCTTTTGCCTGAAAAGTTTTGGGGTTTTTTTTAATGGCAAGGAAAACTACCATAGATAAATTATAATTTTTATTAGCTACTACAAGCAAATACTTAATAAAAAACACCACCTAGAGAAGCAATCATCTGGACATAGAAGTTAGCTGTCTAACTTTGTGTCCCCTAGTTTTTTATACTGAAAAACGCTTACCTCATCATCTGAGTAACTATATGCTGATGTTACAACTTCCCACATCTTACTGGCCACATTGGCAGCTTGCTTCATTCCTGATTTCAAAACATCAATTTTTGGTCCAGACAGTATATTGTCTAACTTCAGATTGGATAAAGTTGTTACAACAGTTCCCAATGAGCCATGTGGAGAAGAACGACCCAGTCCTGTCAAAGACAAAGACCGCTCCTTTTGAACTTGTGGATGAGTTTGTTGCTTTGATCGTCCAGTGAATGTTTTGGATCTGGAGATGGAAGGACTTCTTCGATTTTCATAGCACTTGGAGGATGGCAGGATGGGATCCAAAGGCAGGCTTGACCTCCTTTCTTGGGAGTGAACAAGTGTACCAGAAGCTTCTGTTTCCTTATCTGGCTTGTGCAGTTCCATGCTGGGAAACTTACTACCCAATGGGTTCTTCAAATTCATATAGCTCTCTATTTCATCTGCCAAATTACGTGCTGCAACTGGTGACACCAACTTTTCCCGAGGTTCTGAATAACCTGGTTGTGTGCTGTCAGTAGCTAGCAAAGACAGAGGATCCAAGCCTACTTCAACATCTTCCCTTTCGATAGGCTTAACCACTCCATAAAAGCTATTTCTTTTAGCAGTTGCATCTTTGGATTCTGGTTTCTGGTTTTTAGACTCAGCTGACTGTTCAAGATTCATGTCTTCCACAGTGGTCGTATTTCCATCCCTTCCATTCTCCAGATGCTCCTGCCCTGCCCCAGGTTGTTCCAGCACTGACAAAGACCTATGTTCTAGGTCCCAATCACTCTTAGTCACACCACTCCAAGTGCCACTTATGTCAGAAACCTGCTGGTCAGTGATATTTTGAAAGCTGTGGGATTTACTCATATGAGAGGGTGAAGTTTTGGCCCCAGATAAAGCTGCTGTTAGGATCTTGGCATCTGCTCCCATCATTATTGCTATTTCTTTAGAATGCAAGTCCAAGCTGCCTTTTTTCAGCAGCATTCCAGCTTTGCTTTCACTGCTGAAACTGCAGCTTCTCTCTGAAAACAGTTTTTGCCTCTTCTGTCTTTTTTCACTTGTTTTCTTAGGAGAAATGTTACCAAAGACTGTATCTTCAACTGAATCCTCAGTTATGAACAGTGGGCCAGAAACTGTTTCTAAAAGAGAAAATGCATTAATAATATGGTACTCATAGCCACCAAAAATATTTATTTCCTGAAACCACCTAAAGTCTCCTTAATCTCCTTACATAGAGAAGACTGGGAGCACGACAGTCCCAAGATATCAATTAAGAAGTTACACTAGCATGAACACGTTAAAACTCACTGCAAAGTCACTGCAAAGACATCCTGCAGATCAAAAGCCACCTACTCTTCGGAGTCAAAGCTCTTCATAGCTTCTACCTCTTTTCCCTGTGCCAACACCCAGAGAGTAAGTACTGTATCCATGAACTAAAGCAAACTCCAATTTTAAGTAAAAGTCGCTCAGTTGGTCTTGAGTATTTTTACCCCTAAAAGCTACATTCACCAGATTTAAACATCAAACTCCATAGTTCATTCTGGTTCTGAAAAAAACCTATTATGTGTGTCTGCCCAATACAGATGTATTATTTCATTTATGACACAGCTGTATATTTAGAAAATGCTAATTAAGTTTAGCATGTGGAAGACATAAACTAATCTTGTAAGTGCTCCTATTTCCTCAGGGTAATTGTGAATATTTACTACCTAGATAGCTGTGTATCATGGGTTGGCACAATTTTTTTTTCTGGATATAGAGAATGTAAAATGTTTTTCTCTGCCCTAACCATAGCGTAGGTTGAGGGGAGGAGGACAGGGACTTATTAGGAGGCAGGCTGAGGTACTGGCAGCTGAGTTGACCAATGAGAACTGTCAATGCCACTTTGGAAGGAACATTTAAAACCAATCTGCTGGGAGCACCTTGCTCTCTCGCTTTAGGATCAGCAATGAGGTAACATCATGGGTGGCGGCAGCCTCGGGTCGGGCTCTGCTGCCCTTTTGGGCGGCCGGGCCGGGCCTGTGGGTGTCTGAGGGCCGCTGCCCGCACAGAGAGAGCCGGGGCCGGCTGAGCCCCTTTCCCTTGCCTGCGGGCAGGGGAGAGGGGCAGCGGCAGCTCGGCAGTGCGGGGCCGTGTGCTCAGACCACGGCACAAGGGGCCAAAACATGGCCCAGCTTAATCACCGCTGGCAGCGGAGAAAGCAAACCTGCAGCTCTGTAACAACTCTGAGCTGGATCGCCCTAGATGAGACTGAGGGGTGGAAAAAAGGACTTTTACTAGCTTCTTTCATCAGCACGGCCTTGCATTTTTTCTTCAGCCCTGCAGTCCGGTGCGTGCACGAGGCCTTTGCAAGCCCGGGCAAATTTAACCCTTTCTTAGCAACACGGGACTTTTAAAGCACAATTCTTCTTCGAGAGAAAGAAAGAAAAACAGAAGGTACATGGAACAGACACTGCATGAAGTCAGTTAGATAAGAAGTGAAAGAACTAATAATATTAGAATAGGATTGAAGAAGTGGGCATTTTTAACTGGACTTTTTAAAGGTAAATTATGAGGAAATTAACTGTTCTTTGCAGCACCTTAGTATTATTTGGGTAGAATGCTATTCTAATCAAAATTAAGGACTGGTGTAATAGAGATTTATTTGGGAACTTAGAAACTTCTGCTCTTGGGTCAAAAAAGAGGTCTCAGCCTTTTGAGACAAAGATAATTTTAGATCAGAAGAAGTATTCGTAAATAATACCCCAGATACACTGAGAAGCTCTGTGCATAGAACATCACAGTCTGCGAAAACTCCGGGCGGCAGCAGATGTGTGTCAGAGCATTGGACTATTTAATCTTACAGCAAACGTCTTCATATAAAGATCTCAGAAAGACTCTTCTCCTAAGTAACGAGTAGTTATGTCTAAGTGGTGAAACTGACTGAAAACCTTAAGTTGTGTCTTTCTGTGTTGTTCAATTAGAAAGTTAATAGTTTGTAAGAAGAAAGAAGTGTGGTTTTGAAGTTTCATTCTGTTTTAGTTTTTTTTTCCCCCAACTTTCTTTTTTTCTATTCTTTTAGTGTGCGTTAATAAAACTATTTTTTGTTCATTTTTAAGCTTAAGCCTGCTTTGTTTATTTTTCTCCTAATCTCTCCCTCCCACAAAAATATTAACACTAAAACCCCTACATTAATTAGTGTTTCCGCCCAGTTTTATTAAATTCAAACCATTACACTAGGTTAAAACCTCTGTAAGTATGGAAATTCGACTATATTAGGACCTCAGGAGAAGACATGTTGTACCATATTCACCTGCTTGAGGATGTTTGAGTTTCGCATCAGTGCTGCTTCCTGGCTAGTCATCAGTTCTCATAATTGCTGAAATGTTCCAGGCAACTTCTTACCTAAGACTCCATTCTATGGTGCTATCAAGCTACACTGAAACTGGACTATCTTGTCTTATTAAAGGACAGACACAAAGGCTGAAAAAAAAATTGATCCCCAAGATTTGACTTTTCTATATCCGTAAATCTTCCTCATCACAAATCTTGAGACAAGTAAATAAATTTTGTATAACAACAAGACAACACACATTACTCCTGCACGATAGATTGGCAATGTCAGCTGCAGGAATAGAGACTTGTCCAAGATCAGCAAGGTTTAGATGAAAAAATCAGGAGCGGAGACACTAATTCACTTTGTTTCTTAGTGTATTACTGAAACACTCTCAGTGCAGGGCAGGGAAAAATCTTGATGTCAATATACAGAACAGTGATTTTCAACCTCAGAATCCAGAATTTCCTTCTTGTCAATTGCATAAGATAATGGTGGAAAAAGCAAACATTGTGTGAGACACCTGCACCTTGAACAGAAGATTTGTATCTTTTCATAACACAAAACAGATTGCAAAACACTACAGCACAACAAGATTGGGACTTCAGCAAGCTCTGTTTCACCCAGTGGCTCACCATTACTGCTCTTCCTTCCACTGCTATCAAAAATGCCTGATGGAACTTTCACTATACTGTTACCCCAAGCAGGTGGATCAGCTGGACTTGGAGTCTCTATAGTCAGCTGTTGCTTTTCATAAGATTTTTCTGTAGAAATCTCTGCAAGAAAGAGAATGTGAACATTAGTATATCTAGATAGAGATAGAGATATAGAGATATAAAGTTAAGTAACTTATTAACTATTTGCACTGGTACGTAAAATATAAACTTCAACTGTCCCCTTTTATGTAACAACAAACTAAAAGATCACTCCTGCTAGGTACTGAGCATTTCCTGGAAGCAATACCCAGAAAGGTTACAGCATTATGCAGAGAGTGTTTATCTGTTCACAGGGTTATAGCATTTGCCAATTTCTCTCCATGCTATTTTTTCAACTAATCAAAGCAGAATAAGAACAGTAGTTCACAGATTTTCATGCAGAGCTATTTGTTTAATGAGAGTCTTAAAAGCCCTAACTCACACAAAGGATCTCATAACCCAGATATGAAACAAATTCAGTAATGAAAACAACAAAATACAGAAAAGCTAAAGGCAAAATTTGAACAGAAGACAGGAGATGACCATTATGCTGTCTACAGCTGGGAAGAGTTTGTAAGAAAAAGTAGCGCCTTTTATGAGGTCAACAGGTGCAGCTAAAAGATTGTCAAATTTTCAAACAGATAAATGAGAGTAATGCTATGTAAATTACTGTGTACCCCAACATTTGTCCAATTTTTCCATCTATATTAAGTTAATCTAATAAAAGGCTATTTCTATCTATACACATTCCACTGCTATAATTTAGGACGCAGAAGTAAAATAACTATGAAATCTGTTGTATTCTGAGCCTCGGAACACTATTAATTCAATACATTGGGTGTCTGTGGTAATCGAATGCACGAAATACATTTATTACCAAAAGCCTTCTCCAACATAAACATGCATACTTAACCTCCTATTAGATCTTCAGTGTTAGAAGAAATATCTTTGTCTACTTGTGTTTCAGCTGCAGGAAGACTATCGTCACCATCTCTCAAAAGTCCGTCCTTGGATCTGTAACCCTGGTCTGACTGACCACCTGTTAGAAAAAATACAAACACATGCTTCAGGTTCATTTTTCCTTCCTAAATTTGTTTTTCAATAAGGAAATAAAAGATCTGAAATTTATTTGTTTCACATGTTATCTCTCCAGAAAAAGTTCATAGTAAGATCTCCAAAATGTCTAATTTGTGGAAAGATCTACTCAGTGATGATAACACCAGAGATAATTTGGCTATACCAATCCAAATTTACTTTTCTAATAAAATTAAATGTGAGTTATTCCCCTATGGTGACTAGGGTGACTAACTTTTTAATGCACTCTATCTGCTCTCATTCCTTTCCTATTGCATTAGCATGAAATATTTAACTGCTGGGTAAGCTAAATTCTCAAATGCATTAACAAAAGAAATTTAGACAAGCACAGCCATAATTGAGCAAGCTTCTAACATAAATAGAACCCTGGAAAAAACCTGTACTATAAACTGTGCTATACCTTTTGCTGTATGCCAAAGCATATATAATATTATAATTAAAATAGAAAAAGAAAAAGTAAAACGATGAACTTTTTTTTTAAAAAAAGTCTGTTCCTCAGTTAAACTTGCCAGCAGTAATTCACTAAAAACCCCAAAAGTTTCCAGTAATTAAATAAGTTTGTCACATGAAAAATTCCAAAAAGTCTCTTTTCTCTGTTATTTTTATCTGAAGTGCTGCTGCATGTGAAAAATACTAAATGGACATATTTCTCTGCAACATGTTAAACAGCATTGTTTATATACTTCAGAGTATCTATTAGCCCTCATTACTATAACAAAAAAGATCAAAGCAAGCTATTGAGTGTGAAAAGTGTAAGGAAGCGCCATAAAACCTGGGTGACAGATAAAATTCATCTACCATACATATCACTGCTATTTATTTTACCAAAAAATAATAACTATGTTAAAAAGAATTAAAAATTTGAGCAGCCATCAATTAATACATTTGGCTACTATATTAAAAAAATTATATATAGAAAATAAAGTTCTGATATTCTTTGGTGTTTATTTTCTCTATATCAGACCTTTAATAATGTTAGTATCCCTGCCTTGAGCAGTAGTGCCAGTATGCCATCAATAAATGGGTCAATTACCTGCAGGAGTAACATTCAAGAGTAGAAATAATGCACGCGTGCATCCAAGGCTTCACACCATAAGTCTGCACCCCACACCGTGATAGCCAAGGACAAATGCGGCACCCAAGAGACAGCAAAGAGCAAAAAGCAGAGCAACAAAGAGCAGAGAGAAGGGAAGTTCAGTAGTCTAGGCAGACATATCAGGTGAAGCATAGGAATCAGACTCAAACTTCTCTTTACAGACGGGCTCAAGATATTAAAAATATGAAGAGTGTGCAAGAATCATTTTGTACATTAAGTTTTGAAGTACACACAGAAAGGAAGTTTAGTTGAGACTGCACAGGTAGGGTGTGATCAGTACTAAAGCAGATAAGAAGAACCATGCATTTTGTCTTGCCATCTCAAAATATTAACTTCCTGTGCAATCTTCTTTACTTCAGTTTGTCAGGAGGTGTGCACGCTATGTTTAACATGGAGTTTTTCTCCTGCTTATAACCTGCCTTTCCATTCCCATGGTGTCTCCTAAAAACTGTATGATAAAGTTCTGACAATTTCTGTATTTATTTCAAAGTTTAGCAACTACTATTAAGACAATTGAGGCTTTAAAATCACAGTTTACCATACCCTAACATAACACACTAATTCCATGAATGCAGCTTAGACCTTCCTGGAATATGATAAAGGAAAAACCTTTTCAAGTGTTAACCTCCTAATCACCTTGCCAAATATCACTCCTTTCACAGAAAGATTTTACTGACAGAGACTACCACTTCTGTGAATAAATGACAGCATGCAAAAACTAAACAGCCTCATGTGTCAGAGGCTTCATACCTTTTCTGAAGGTTAACAAAAAATGCAGGGTACATGAGACCACAACAAAACATTTATTTTACTTTAACAGTATTTCTGCTATGGTACATTCTGAAATAAAGCATGATGTGCAGTACAACAATAGTGTACTTCTTTTTCTGCACAAATTAACTCCACACTAGTCTACCACCTCAAGAAGGGAAAGCAGTAGTTGTGAAGGAGAAATCAACAGGAGACTAGAAAATTTAGCCTTTTGGGGAACTGTTAGAAGTAAACCCAGCAGAATCTAGTACCTGTACTAGAGTGATTATCAATGGAATCAAGCCTGACTAAGTCACTGACGAAGAGGGTGTGCTCCCCACTGTTAGCATCATTAGAACTATCCACGCTACCATGGCTCACCATGTCCCCATCACTTCCACCCGTGGGACTCTGCAGAGCTAAAGACATGAACGAGAGCTGGTTAGTAAGAGAGGACTTAACTGTTCAGGTTTTTAAACAAATCTAACCTCTTCAGACAACAGTAAATACTTCAGCTTGCACATATAAAATAAGAGTATGAAATTCTGGCAACAGAAATCAAGATAATTAATTCTTCAGTATGCAAAAGACATTATAATCCTGTTACAAGAATCAAGTTGGCAAATACCAATTTTTATACATTTAAAGACAGATTTTCCACTTTCAAAAGCCACTATTTTAGCTGCAATCCCTCAGAAAGCACATCATGCTTCTGTTAACCAGGAATAAATCTATTTCAACTATCTTATTACCTGATATCACAGGCACCCGTGGGCTCTGCGTTGATTTCTTTAAGCACTGCCTAAACTGCGCTGTGCCATGAACTACATTTCGTACCTTTGTCCACAGGAATATGCCACTGCGGTTACCGCTGGGCCAAGAAGACTCTAAAACTGCCTGCAGAAAAAGACATTTTTGCAATAACGAAAACAGTAAGGAAGTTACATTAAAAAGAACAGTATGGTGAGAAGCTTTCCCCAGCACCCCCCGCAAAAAAATTACTTTCAACCATGTGAAGTAGGACAAATACTTGAATTTTTATGAGCTCTTCTCTTTTATTCCATAGCTCAGTACACAATAGCTGTGTAAAACCAAATGGATCAAAATTTATTTAATTAAATAAGGTGGTATTTTTTCTTATCTATATATTTTGATAGCTACAGAAGACCATAGTAGCATTTCCTTTCTTCTTCCTTTATATAGTTTACCATGAAGTTTCATCAGGATATTACAGGAACTTGGAAGCAAAGAAAGAGGGGGAGTCTACTTCAACTAGCTTAATTCCAGCCTTCATCTGTCCTGGATCTTAAAGAATACACCTCAGAATAGTTTTATCTGACATGGAAGCACTAGATGGTTCCAAAATTTGCAAATGGAAATAGTGTAAATATGTATTTCAAGAGAACTTTTGGTGAGCCAAACAGCATGGGAATGCAAATTTAACAGTGTAAAACCATTTGGTGTAGATTCAGTCATTCTGTAAGCATGTCCGAAAGGATTGCGTGACCAACAGTATCAGCAAATCCTAGTGAAGAGCTGCAAGAAACAACCTTAAAAACATGCTACCAGACATTGGGCGTGACAACTGCAAAAGACACTGGACCTTTACCTTATTGTAATAACCATAGGTGATGGCATTTGGCTGTATTCCAGCATTTTTCATTTCAAAAAGGACTCTCACAGCCTGAACAGGCTGACCCCATAGTCCACAGAGCTGCATCACTACTCTGTAACAGACCTGACAAGATACAGAAATGCGTAAATGGACTAAGGACAAGAATTTTGAAGCATCTTAAGGTCTTTTCTGATTTCCAACTTTTACACATGTAAAAGGGAAAACAGTGAGAACAACCAGTTAGTACATAATACGCTACAGCCAGAAGAGGGCGCAAAAATTAAACAGCAAGTCACAGGACCTGAAATAATAGGACTGGTCACACTGTTGAGCACGCAGATTTTTTTTTTTTTTTTCCACTGAGCTCTTCTGTTTGAGAAATAAAGGAGGCAAGGTGCCCATGTGAAAAGCAGGATAACTTGCTGCTGTGTGCCTGTGGATACTACTGAAAGACTAGTATGCTGCACACAAACCCATCATCCCTTCAGTGCAGTAAGGCTGCAAAACATTAAGGAAAGTGCAATAAAACCCAGGGATATTCAAGAACTTTCTTCTGGAAATCATCTGTGAGAAGACTAGCAACACTGACTGGGAGTACTTGACCCAGCAGACACTCAGCTAAGGATAAAATAAGGAATTAATTTCCAGTTGCCATAATTAAGCTGACTTCAGATTATTTTAAGGTGGCTTTAACACAGGTCTAACCGTAAGTATGCATAACCTGGTGGTGTCAGCAAAACACACTGCATTTGCACAGTCATTTGTCTTCTATTTCACAGCTGCAACTTTTTTTGAATTTGCACTTGCCTCATCTAGTGGTTCCACATCGGTTTTCCTCATTTTAATCAGAACATCATATGCCTGTTGCAGTGCTTTGACCTTGGGATGTGCAACTCTGACATAGGCTGGCAGACAAATAAACCATAGGCTGTAACTATGACTGAAGAGACACTTAGCCCATTGGGAGGGGCTTATGTAATACTTCTTGGCTAATTTATGGGCTGTTTTTATCTCCTGTAAGGGTGAAACAAAATAAAAAAGGAGACAAAAGATGTAACATCTTGAATCTAGAACTCAACTCAGATACCAGCTTCTTAAGAGTAAGCATTTAATAATAATAGACACACACTCAGCTGAAGATCTCTTTTTATCATTCTCTTACTAAGATTTTTTGCAAGCAAAAGGATCAATCCAGGATCAATCTTTTTTTCCCACACTAAGCATTAATTTTAATTTAATTTTATATTACAGTCTAAAGCTTAAAAATGCATTTGACAATAAACTGTGATCTCAGATGATAATTTTTAATCTCTTTGTTTCTTTTATTTGTAAGTGTTCATTTTGAATAGTTACAGAGAACAAACCTCTAACAACATTAATTTATAGTATAAACAGGCAGTGGCAGTTTTACCAAGAAAATTTATATCTTTCAGTGATCACATAGTGATTACAGTGAGACTCATCTGACCTGTTTTGTCCTCTTTGCCATGAGTGCTGGGCTATTTGAAATGCTGCTTCCAGCTGGATGTCTGCTGAAGGAGAGCTTGAGCTCCTGTGGCCTGTCAAAGAGCTTGAAATCTAGTCGTGGGAAGTTCTTATAGCTATAGAGATGATTAAAAAAAAAACCAACAAAACACAGAAAATAAAAGTTTTTCACACACCTGCTCATAGTAGGAAAGCCATACAAAGAAAATGGGTATGGAAAAAAAAGTGACAAAGAGGAGAATAATGAAACCAGGAGATAAAAAACAAAAATCCTTTTAACCTTATTCACAAAGATATTACAAGAAGATGCCTTGGACATTAAACCTCCAGCAACAATGGAAACAAGAACCAGACAGTTAACCATGAAGGTCAGGGAAGCACAGACAATGATTAACAAGGACAACAGCAAAAACCAGAACTCTCATGATCTCCAAGAGAGACTGGAAGAAACAAATCATATCCAGAGTGTCTGAAACTCCATACTTCATGCACAGGTCTGAAAAAGACTGAATGCAAGAAATCTGAAAAGTGGAGTGTACGTTTTGTTCTTTTGGTTCACTGTCTGCAGATCAGTAGTACTGGGTAGACTCATAACCCACCTTTCATCATTCCCAACATGGAACAAAGAGAACTGCATTCACTACAAAATACACACAAATGGCTCAAACAGGAAGGACACTGAACACATGCAGAAAAGTATTACTAAAAAGTTGGCAAGAAGTTATTGAAAAATTAATACCCTAATCCACATGCCCAAAACACCGACTTCTACAGAGAGGTTCAGAAATTTACAAGAATCTGGGCAGTTCATATCTTTCAAAGAGTTCTTCTGAACACTGTATTAAGGCAAATTGCACCATCATGGAACACCTGCCCTGCTAAACATCATAAGCACTCTAGTTTCACTCTATGTAACAGTCTAACCTGTACCTGTATTTTGGCACTTGGTCCTGTCCATCATCAGCAGGTGGTTCTGGTGGCATTATGAAGACGGTGTGTTCACTTTTTTGTGACTCATCAAGCTCAATCAAGCGTGCATCCTCGACAGAATCTACATCAACCTGAAAACAGAGTTTGTACGCTAAGTACAATTTGACTTTGCAACAAAATATCATTTTCAATGTCAATTATGTTAGAATGTTAAAAAATATTTAATATATGCTGTATTTGATTGGCTATATATATAAAGTATACTTCTTCTAATTACTCAAATATCAAGTCCACATGCTTGTCTTTCCATTTTTATTTCATGATCAGATATTCTTAAACATTTTCGAGGGCAACGTACTTTCTCTCCTTTTTCTGTTCCTTTATCTGGAAAGAGCTGGGAAAAGAAAAAAAAAATAAAAATAAGAGTTTCTTCTCAACTCAAAACCAAAATCCTAAATAATTCTATTAAAGCTTTGTCACTGGCTGAAATATTAAAGAAGAAAGAAATTTTCCATATTACTGTAGAAGCAATTAAGCTCTTTTTCAAATATTTCATTGAAGAATTCAGTAATCAGCATGCTTTCAATCTGCTCATTTTCTACTAAATACAAAATCCTTAATCTATCAAAGGAAAAGCGCTTTTATTTTGTTTAGTTGAGAGAAACTCCTGTTTTTCCAGTAATCTCCAATATGACAACCTGCTGTAACAACAAATTATTAACAAAGTATCCTCTAGATGCATACCCTACATTTAGCAGAGAAAAGGAAAGGCAACTTAACTTTTGTCCATTCACAAATGTTAATCTGATTCAAATCAGTACTGAATCAAAGACTCAGTCTATAAGAACTTGTTATGAAAATTAAGGTTCTGCCCAGAAATAATCATATACATATAATTCTTTGAAAAATAAATACAATTCTGTGGCTCCTAACTTAAATATTGTGAACTTGGAAACTCCACAATCTATCCAGACCAGACCAATCTATCTAGAACCATACTGATGTGACTTCATTAAAAAAAAAAATAATAATCTTTCTCCTATAACATGCATGTAATGAAAGGGGAACTTATTCACATTAACCAGTCCTGACCACATCTGAAGCACTAGGCATGTTTAAAGTTGAGATTGTGGGAACAACTACAACAATGTTTTTGGTCATGGCAGATGACCACTGGTAGAAATTCCACATTAGAAGTAGGAAGTTAACACTTAACGGGAGGATATGGATGGTATTTAGCTAAATTGTCAGGTACTGGTAATTCTCACATTATCTTATAGAATGAAATCCTACAGGCCTTTAATTAAAATTTCCTTCAATAACACAGAAATTATGACCATGCAAGAAGATGAAGAAAGGAAAATGATTCAGCAATAACCACCAAGAATTCCAATCCTTCTGAATACTTCCTGCAGAAGTTATGCACCTTCTCAACTAAAGGACAGGACGGTAACACAAAGTGAACAGAAGAATATTATTTGGTAGCATATTTTTCACCTTTTCTATGCAGTCATCAAAAAATGCCAAGCCAGTATCCTTGTCACTCACAAAACTGCACTCTTCAATAAAGCGGCTGAATATCTGTGTTTTGGTGAGATGGGTGTAGAACTTTGTATAGGCACGGTCTCTGCTCTTTAAAAATCCTGGTTATAAAAGGGAACACACAACTAAATATCAGTTAAAAGTCCCATAAGAAATTAAGACATGAAGTATGTTAATAAACATAAATCACATAATCAATAAAAATTACTTAAGATGCTAATACACTAATGCAATATTTGCTTTATCAATAACAACAGCTACTTATATCTACTTGCATTTGGAAGATTAAAATAACAGCATTTTTAATAGCTATTTTTTTAACATCCTTGTCAATCAATGAAAACCCATGTAATTCCTTCTCACTCTGTGATTCAATATGCAAGAAAAAGATGACCTTGTATAAAAGCATTCAACAGCTAAAACAGTAATTTAAAAAATAAAAATTACATTATTCTAAAAGGTGATGGGCCTGATAAAGTTGAAAATTCTCCAAATGATTACCTAAAAATCTCCTCTCAAACCTCTTATCCAGTAATTAAAAAAAAAAAAAATAAATCAACAACCCCAGAAGAAGAAACAAAGCCCAAAACACTGCCACAGACAAAACCCCAGTGACATTTTATGTAGTGTTCAACTCATGAACAGATCCAAATAGTTAACAGTGATGAGAGAAGTGACGTTTGCTGACTACTGTTTATTGCTTTGCCATATTTCTGATTTCTGCCCCATTCTCTACTATTTTTCCATTTCTATCAAGACCATTACTTCACTTCTCATTACTGGGCTTTTAGCATTTTTGTGTCATACAAATTAAGAAATATTTTTTCATTCTCAAGAGCTGCCCTTGCAGAATATGCCATGATGAGAGGGCATCATGCTATTAAAAAAATTTCTTTTTCTAACACTGGACCTAGTGCAAACCTGCAGTTCTGTGTGTATGTATCTGCGTTCCACTCAACTCTGAATAGCTTAGACAACTGCAGTTTTAAATACTGCCAAGAACTGTACAATAGGCAAATTCAACTTTTTAAGTTATGCACCTCTTCAGCTCTAGTTGTAACACTGCCAATGCTATCAGCAGCTTGTTTGCCCCACCCTCACCTTGATGATCAAACAAGGAATCAGCAGCAGTTGCTTTATTTGAAGGTGCCTGTGTGATTGGCTTGAGGAATGTTCTGTAACCCTTCAAAATAGATGCCATGAAACGGAGAAATGCTTCCTGGATCTCCATCTCAAGTTCTATCATCTTCTTCTGCCAGGAGAAATCTGCTTCTATAGGAGTCATTTCCACTGCAGAGCCTTCTTGAGTTTTCCTGTGAACTAGCAATGAGCAACACATACAATCCTTTAATAAAAATTCAGTGCATTCAAAATTTCTTTTCTTTTTGACCATGTTTATAAGTGGTAAGCACTAGAAATCTCATCATTATTTTCCAATTGAATTGGTTTTACATAAAAGGCAAGTTACCGTGAAAGTGTATTTTTCTAACTCATGTAGCAGTCCATGAAAACAAGGATGTCAGCTCAGTTAATGTTACTTCCTACTCAACTGAATATAGTCCTTCAACAATAAATCAGCCCTAACACAAAGCAGCATGTGTGGTAGTTTTTTTGCACTCCCTACCCCAACCCAGCTCCTTTTGGGCTGCTATACAATATCCAGTCTCCTCAAGCGTTCTCTTTAGGCCATGGCCTTGATTGATGGCTCCTGAGCAGTTAAAGGTCCCCTTCAGCTGATCAGAAATATTGTCTGTTCTCGGGAATCGCTTCTACCTAAAGAACAGTTCTTGCCTTATGGATAGCCTTTGAACACTATTTGCCTGAATCATAGCTCGAACAAAACATTATTATTATTATTACTATTATTATTATTATTATTATTATAGGACTTTTGAGGAGAATTCCAGTAGTTTTCAGTCTATGGGATGAAGACTGACAGATGACTGAATATAATAATTTTGTGACAAGACATTATGAAGACTTGTCCTAAGCCAGGCCCTCTGAGCTCTCCTGGGCAGCTATGACTGCACCAGCACCTCATTTTCAGTGGGACCTCTCAGAGCTCACCAGCTCTCCAGATTACCAGACTCTGAGGACCACTGCTGAAGCCTCCTGACAGGGTCTGGGCTATCCCCCAGTACCACCCTATCCTCAAAGCTCAAACTGTCACTCCCTGGGTGTTGTCAAGGGATGGGAGTATCCCTCTCAACCCAAGGCGAATTTTTAACAGGTGCATATCCCTTTGCATTTGCATGTGTGAATGGATTTAAACACCCAATGGCAAGTGTAGTATGAATATTTCCATCTCAGATCTGTAATAAAGTTACTGTGGTGCTCACAGTAAATCTTATTAAATCACTTCGTAAATGTTATATCAGTCTATGACTAAGTGCTGCTAAATCCTTTAGACAAACCTGGGGCTTAGTTTGGACTTGGCCCCTTAGTCTAAGGCTAAGTTTGGATTCAGTCACACCTAGGCTCCATCAGGAATTTAGAAAGCACGTGGGTTCTCTCTGAAACTCTTGACTCTACAGAAGGGTCTCCCCTAGCTCTTTATACCCTTTGCATCCACAGACTTCATTACAATCATTCTAGCTTGATTCTAATCTGGTTTTCCTTTCATGCTTCATCCATGTAGCCAGTGATAGCATGAATCTTGCTACTGAACTTGGTTGTGCTTTTGCAAATTTATATGAAACCTTCTTTTGCTGATATCTTT
Organism: Hirundo rustica; assembly: GCF_015227805.2. Taxonomy (NCBI): domain Eukaryota; kingdom Metazoa; phylum Chordata; class Aves; order Passeriformes; family Hirundinidae; genus Hirundo; species Hirundo rustica. The sequence continues at coordinate 34,582,875 of NC_053488.1, read as the reverse complement.
GCTGCTGATTCTTTAAGTGACTTAAACCACTCATATGTTACACCACGTTTCTCTTGTTCTGAAGAATATATATCTGAAACTACTTTTCTAACATCAATCCTAACATTTGAGTGCACCAAACGGTGGAAACAAGTAAATGACATCTAGAGTTTACTCTTGCATTCTTAAAAAAACAGCAGCAGGTATTGCTGAAACTGACAGTTCCACACTTATAACAAAAATATTAGTTATAATAATAAAAATACCTTTACATAAATATAAAAAAAATTAAAACATAGCTATTATAATATTGCCAAAATAGAAAAAGTATGTAAGAGAGACCACTGGGTGTGCTCAAGATACAATTAGGAAGTAGTTCCTAATGAATGATACACACCGTGAATAAAAGTAGAAGTTGACATTTTCTAACAGATGAAGTAAAGGCTATTTGCAAGAAAAAATCATAGAAAACTAAGACAGGACCACCTACCTCTTAATTAATACCATTGTTTGCTTTTGTCATTTATGAATTTAATGTATCTTAGGTACATAAATCATAGTTTCTTTTCCCTTAATAATATAACCTTACATACTCTGAACCATTTTACCTGAAAGAACCTATCTACAGTTAGAAAGAAACAATACTGGAAATCTGTTAGGTCAGTTACAACTCTGCTCTTATCTGTCAAAGACATTTAGCTGAAGATGGTCCATCTTTTGACAAAACAGATTGTCAAAAATTAGCTACTCCATTATTGTGGTAGAAAAGTCACTATCTAAGATATTCACTAGCACTGGACCCTGGTAACTACCACCCTGTCAGCTTCCCCTCTGTGCCTGGGATGATTCTAGAACAGATCCTCCTAGAAGCTGTGCTAAGGCACAGAGAGAACAGGGAGGTGACTCTAGACACCCCAGCATGACTTCATCAGAGACATCTCTTCCTGACCAAGCCAGTGGTCTGTAATGGAGTGATTACATCAGTAGACAGGGGAAGGGCTATAGATCTCCAGAACTGTGTAAAGCCCTTGACAGAGACCCCCACAACATCTCCTCTCTAAACTGTATACGGATGGGTTTAACAGGTGGACTGCTAGATGGATAAGGAATTGGTTGGATAGCCCCATCGAGAGGGTAGTGGTGAATGGTTTAGAGCCCTGATGGACGTCATTGATAAGTGGTGTGCCTCAGGGGTCCATATCGGGGCTCGTGTTAATATCTTCATCAATAACACAAAGGGACTGAGAGCATCCTCAGCAAGTTTGAAGATGACACCAAGCTGTGATGCTGTTGACATGCTTGAGGAATGGGATGCCATCCAGAGGGACTTGGACAAACTCAGGAACTGGGTCCATGGAATCTCATGAGATTTAACAAGACCAAGTGCAAGGTGCTGCACCCTGAGTTGGGGAAATCCCCAGCATAAACACAGGCTGGGGAATGAACAGATCTCTGCCCGTGACTTGCGGAAGCTGGTGGATGAGCCGTTGGACATGACCATGAGTAAAGGTTAAAAAAAGAGATTAAATACTAAGAAGTCACATTAAAAAAGTCTAAACCAAATATATCACACTTCATGTGATAGAAGGAAATAATTACATTTATATATTAATTTTAAGTTTTTATTTTATCTATTTCACCTGCTGCCAGCTGTGGGTGCAGTTTCTTTAAGGTGCTGAGAAGGCTTTTACATGGCTTTTTAGGAAATTGCTTCCAGTTGGTGCTCTTCTTATCATCTGATCTAAAACACAGGAGAGACAAAAAAAGAACATATAAAATACCGACAGTATAAAAAAGAGTAACGTCGACAGCCTTAAGTCACTTCATTTACAGAAGACAGTACCTTCAAATTATTTTGAAATCTTGTAACTGTACCTATTTGTTAAAAATTAAAAAAAAAAAAAAAAAAAAAAAGGGACTGACATAACTCAGAATTTCATTTCTTCAGATACAGAACTGTATATAATGAGTAAAATTTTCTCCAGCCTTCAAGGAGGATCTCTCTTCAGATTTGATGTAGACTTTATAGACAATTTCCCCCCCTGATTTTTTATCAGCCTTGCTACTATGATTTAAGCACACTCTTCTATATGTGATTACTATACCAAGTCTATTCTAGCATAAACCTGCCATACCACTGCTGATACAAATAAAGGCAGTTCTGAGTCCTGAAAGAGGCCAGATAAGTCTTGATCATCAGAACATGATGGTCGTACAGTACTTTGCTACTTGCCTGTGGCAGCCCAGTCCCATCTTCACAGTCTAAAAGGCACCAGAAAGACTGGGAATTCAGTTCACAGTTGGAAAATTATGTAGTTGATTAAACAGTGGGGTAAATTGCCTAAAGGGATGCTCATCTTCTTTAAGAACAATGGATACAATGCTAGACCTTCTTTAAGCAGTTGGATGTAAATGAAGAGTAGGGAATAAATCCTGAGAACTTCTATGCCTCTTTCTGGAAGGCAGAAGATAGGAGAGAATTGCTCTTACAGAGACCATAATGAACCTCTTTGCCATGAAACCAAACCAGTTATTACCACCCAAGCTGATACTGGGCATTAGTTGGTTTTGCACTCTGCAGCTGTGAAATATTTGTTCCCTTATTATTTGCTTTATTGGCATGAACACAGGGATATCTTAGGAAAGAAACCAAAGTTTCTGAAGTGAAAGAAAAATTCCTTCCTTTGGATGCCTTTGACCATTCTTCCTCCACAATAAAGCCATGCCTATAAACAGTACAGGCAGTGACAGGGAAGAAATCCTGCTTAGAAAATAATAAAACTCTCAAGTCTTTGCCCTAAAAAGCCTAGTTAACAATAAAAGCGAGATGTATCACAAAGAGAGTTTAAAAAAATTAAAAAGCAATAAGGAAGATGCAGAATGAATAAAAGTTCTTTAATATTTTCTGGTATAGCTTAAGAAAGATAGCAGCGTAGTTGCACTAGAAAGACACTAGACAGACTGATGTACCTGAAAATATCTAATTTTTCAGAAGTTATTTTTCTATTAAGCAGTCTTTCCAAGTCAGCAACAGTGCTGTTAAACGCTTTTATACCTAAACAAACAAACAAATCCAGCACTACCGCCCTTTTTTATTCTATTGCCATAGAATTAAAAAGGGGCAGTGCTGCGGGTTAAGTTTTCCTGTAGAATTTTTCCTCCCCGTAAGTTGCTAAGAGACTAAATATTGATAGTTAAAGGGTGCTTAACCCGGACAAAAGGAGTTGATCACTTAGTTTAGGGGGAGGAAAAGGCTCACAGGAGCTGAGGGTGGGGGTTGTTTTGTTTTCGGCTCTCAGTTTTCCGGGAGGAGGACGGTCGAGCGACAGTGGCTGCGTGGATTCCACAGTTAACAGAGAGGTTTGCTCCTGAGAATTCTATCATCTGTTGGAGCGCCCAGGAATTCGGATTTTTTTCACCTGCCCTGCTGGATTTTGGGTCAGCCCGGGTCCAGCCGCCGCAGCTTCTCCAGCACTGCTCCCTTCGCCTGCCAGGACACCCCCTGCCTGCGGGGACACCCCACCACTTCCAGCCATCAGCCCGGAGCTTCCACCGTTTCGGTTTGGTGCCCTCGGGGTCCCGAGAGATCAGACTGCCTGGGACTCGTGAGACAAAGCCCCTGGGGGTTCTTGGTTCTGTTTTACTATTACTGTAACTGCCGTTGTTGTTTGTCTGTCCATTTACTAGTAATGGACTGTTATTCCCTTCCCCATAGCTCTGACTGAAAAGTTTTGGTTTTTTTTTTTAATCTTCCAAATTATAATAACACAGAGGGAAGGATTTGAATTTCCCATTCCTAGAGAGGCCTGCCTCTCCCTAGCAGATACCTGTCTTTTTCAAACCGAGACAGGCAGAAACCAATGTGGACAAAATTAAATTTTAAAAAAAAATCTTTATTCACTAATAATACAGTATTTTCATAATTCTGTATTATCATCAATACAAAGTGCTTTATGGAGATTTGGGCTTACCTACACACCTCCAAAACTGAAAGATACATTGACCGCTTTCTAAGAAGTCAGCCATTAGGAGATTATTAGTTCAGCAACCAATCCAAGTAATGTTGGTACTTTGTCTTTCCAACAGTTGTAAAAGCATCTTGACATACTTATGTACCTGCAAAATCTCCTGGGTTTGTCTCTATTTTTCTGCAACACAATCCTCTAGTTCCACTCTACTTTTGAACAAAAATATGGAGGTATTTTTCCCCTGCAAGTATCTTCAAATGAATAAGTTATCTGTCATGACTTTCTTTAATATGCTCTTCTTTCACAACACCTATAATTATTCTCTTGCTGTCATAATCCTTTGTTATAAACTGAAATGCTTTTTTTAGTGTTTTTTCATGGAGACTAAGGGGAAGGAGAAAAAAAATCCCAGATAAAAAATAAACACAATTTGCTCCATTGTTTACCTTTTCCTGTGATGCTACTAACAAAACAAAGAATGTCAGTAATGTAGAGGAAACACTGGCATCAGAGTAGAGGAAGGGTCCTTCTGAGACAGTAAAAATCAAGCAAGCATTTCACTGATCCACAGATCAAATTACTAACTCTAATTCAAGTGATAAAAAAAGGTCAAGAGTTAAAAAATGACATGATAAGTAAAACTAGATTTTCACAGGGAAAGGATGTGCACTCGATTTAGTGATGATCACCCTCATCTTGAACTAGCTTAGATATGTCTTTCTATTTATGATCTAGTTAAAAATGGAAAGGTAGTTACTAAACACCTGAAAAAACTGATTTTTCATTTCCGTTATTTGTACTCACATTATAGAAACCCAGAAGAATTATTCTGAATTAGCCTCTCCTCAAGAAGGTGCAAAGAAACTGTTCAAGGAATACTTCAACTTAAGAAAAGTACTAAAAATACAATAATTAAGATATTTTAGAATTAATGTAGCAAAGACACCAAATTTTGCTTGATTGGTGTCACAAAAAATTTGGTCCTTGTAATTTCAGAAAAAATTCTTTATAAACACTAACATAAGGCAGCCCAAGTGCAAGACAGTATCAAGAGTTATTATGAAATATCCTGAAGCATTAGTGTTCATCTAGTTTGGAAAAGACCTTTAAGATAATCCAATGACTTATGTAACACTGCCATGACCACCACAAAACCATGGCTACCACTAAACCAGGAACTGCATCTACACTGCATCTTTTAAATACCCCCTAGGGACGGTGACTCAGCCACTTCTCTGAGCAGTCCATTCCAATGCCTGACAGGAGTGAAGAGTTTTCCTACTATCTAATGTAAAGCTCCCTCAGGGCAACTTGAGGCCATTTCCTTTTGCCTTGATTCTTGTTACCTGGGAGAAGAGACCCATCTCCACCTGGCTACAACCTCCTTTCAGGCATCTGTAGAGAGTGATAAGGTCTTCCTCAGGGTCCTTTTCTACACACTATGCAACCCCAGCTCCCCCAGCTGCTCCTCACAACTCTTGTGCTTCAGACTCTTCACCACCTTCTCTGGACATGCTCCAGCAGCTCAATGTCTTTCATGTTGTGAAGGGCCCTGAACAGAACATAGAATTTGAGATATGGCCTCACCAACGCCCAGAACAGGGGGACAATCCTTTCCCAAATTACTTACCCTTGTTACTAAATTTATAGCAAGATCTGCATCACATTTTTATAGGAATTACAAAGTGTTGATCTTTGACTTACAAAATTTTAATTTACTTTAAAGCTTTAGAAATGAGAAATAAAAAAAAAGGGACAGCAAGAAACAAACTACGTTGGATCAAACAGTATCTAATAATTTTGTCTTCTGAGCATTTCAGCAATCTCTTCATCTACAGAAAAACGTAAAATCTCCATAGAACTTACATGTAGACCATGTTTGTGTCTAAGTCAATGCACACAATATCCTGTGGTGGATCGTACAGATCAAAGTATCGTGAATCAACTCCAACAATAAATGGAAGAGGTGCACTGAGTACGGTGGCCAGAGACAAAGGACAGAGGGGGATATATGGACATTGCCACTGAAATGGAAATATCATCTGAAGGAAAAATTAAATTAAATAAATGCATTAAAACAAGACAGCAGATACTGTACAAGAAAAAACAAGAAGTTACATGCAGCACATTGAAATGAAATTACTAAAAGGTTGGTAACAGTATCAGAAAAAAAGTCACCAAGTTCGTCACTTTAATACAGTATAACTCTCAGTTACCTATACAAAAAATTATGACCTTTCTAAGAGTTACTAGCTAGGGAGATTGAACTAAATGTTATTGCTGGGAAAAAAGACCATTTAGTACACCAGTCATTTTAATTACTGTGGTGTTTAAATCAATTTCTCTCACTGCTGTACAGAACACTTTGTACTTACAGCTACCACAGCTTCAGCAACTCCTGTCAACACAGCTGGTCTAAGGGAATGGAGGAGGATCTTGCCTTCTAGTAATACAAAGAGTAACAGAGTGGCACAGTTTTCTGGTCCAAGATTCATGAGCAGTGTGCTAAAGTTTGCTCCACTAAGGAGTGGATGGGAAGCGGGGAAAAGAGAAAAATGTTACAGGGTTAAAAAAAAAAAAAAAAATCATTACTATCAATCTTCTGACAACTGTCAATGTTTGGGATCAACTAGTTGATCTAGTTGAATGGTGCTAATACACATCAAATACCTACCTATCTAACTAATAACCATCATGTCATTTTAAGTCTTGTACTACCCCAAAGATACCTAAATTTGAATTCTGTCACTAGAGAAACATACACTAAATCATGCTCTTGCTAAATTTGTGCTGTTTACAGCACTCTCTCTAAGAGATGCACTGGCATCTTGTATTCACAACAGTAAAGCAAATCTAATTGCTAATTGCAAAAAAAAAAAACCCCAAACCATCAGCAGTTTCATATGATGAGTTACCCCACACAAGAATCATGAACTAGAGTATCCATTTGATCTTAGAATCACAGTACCAAATTCTTGTATGAGTCAAAGTAATTCCATCATTCTGATGGCAACATGCTTATAGTTTCTACAGTTTAGCCTCCATTTAATTTGTTGGGACTGTATGTATTTAGGAATTGAGTACAAGGGTGAAAAATCTGTCCTTTAAAAAGTTCTTAAGTATTACTTTGCAATTTAGTGCCTGGCTGCAAATTTTCACCTAAGTGCCTGTATAACAAATGGGATTAAAGATGGGATTCTTCTGCATAATAAATATTATACAATAATGTTTTGGGGTGGAGAGAATAAAAAGGGAGAAGATTTTGGGTTTTAACTTGAAACAATGAACGGACACGTTGAATAAGACCATGTGTCACAATCGCAGGGAGGTCTAACCCAGAAGATGCAAGCAGTATCCACAGAGACTGCATCAACCTTCAAGCACAAATAACAATTTGTAGGTATACCTTTGAATTCCCAAAATGTTTGCACACTTGTGTATTCATGGATTTCACCTAAGTGCTTGATGTTACTGTCTCTCTTGAATCCAAAAAGAGAGAAAAAGCAAGATAGCAGTCTCCATGCTATTAAATTTTGCTTACTGCACTGGTTCTGAAAATACAAGATCTTTAAATACAGGTATTTTTTTTTCTCCTTACAAATGCCTTATTATTCCTTTAGAGTTCCTGCAATAATCTGGCAATTCAACTTTATTTCAAGATAATTAGTGATACGATACTTCCACAAGGGGCACACGTATAACATGTGTAACATTATAAATGCATATTGAACTACCTGTTTAGAGTACCTCTTGATACTGCACTAATATTTGACTTCTTTCTACAACTGACTCCTGCTTCCTTCTGATTTTTTTCAAGTAGCATACATTTAAAGCATTAATAATGATACCTTAATGGCAATGGTGTAGAAACTGGCTGTGACAATATTAATGCATCATGGGCAGAAAGCTGAAACACATAAAGTAGTATGTGACTGACACGAGCAACCCCAAAGGCAATACAGTATAACATCCCAATATAAATATATATCCATAGTCTCATAAACTGCCTGGCACACAGACACAGCGTCTTTGGGACTTGGGTTCACTAAGTGAACAGAGCTCGTATTAGTCACTGAGACAATTCTGAGAATTACAGGAAATGATCTGTGACTCAGTGTTGAGCATGTAACTGCTGCTAGGTGATTAAACAGTGCAGCAGAAGAGACAGTGCCCCAGGGGACTAACCTCTGACCCACAGCAGTGGGTGGACAAGTGAGGGGAAGAGAGAAAACAATCCTACTACTGAGGTAATGCAAATGGTGCCTACAAAATGAAAGCATAATACATGGCAGTTATTTCATAAGTGCAAGTAGGACACTTCTGCCATCCACACCACCTGAAGTATGAAATTGTTTCCTTTGCTAAGTTGTCCCAAGTTTGTATCAATGAGAGTGAAGGCCAGCCCATCCATCTCCTCCCCTCTCCCTTCCAGGAGGTGTATATTCAAAGCCAAGTAAAAAAAATAAAGGAAGAAACAAAAGGCAAGAGAGGGTTTGCTGTTGCTGTAGCTTAAAATGGATAAAAATGTTTTGCTTACCTGCACAAGAATCCTCGGCCTTTGTGGTGAAGGGAAAGGTATATTGTGCATAAAATGGGATATATGCCTGTAAAGAAGACAAGATATTAGAAAAACAGCACCAGAGAGTAAAGAAAGGTTGAAAACAGCATTAACCACATTTTAGAATTAATATAGTTGCATGTTTTAGAAAGAGCGTTAAGATTTCTTTACTGTTTTGATAAGTCTAAGATCCTATTTATGCAAGTCAAAATAAGAAGCTTCATTCACTCAGCTGCATGCCTGAAAATTAATACTGGCACCTTCAGATATGTAAGCAAAAGATAAGGACATATTGGCATTTAGGCAAGCCACTTAAAATCCCAGGCAGCCTAACCCCGTTCTATAGCTTCTAAAGAGATTCTGCTAAGAGAAAGTATATACTTCACTGCCAGATGTCTTAACAGTTTTGAAGGTAACATCATTTTTCAGCAAACTTTCAGGACCATAACAAGTATCATCTGCAGAGTTTGCACACGTATTCATAGACAATCTGAATTAGCTGCAGTGCTTGGAAGCAGACGCAGGTATTCACTACTAACGTACAGCATTCCTGAGCTTATATTTATTAAGCTAAAACACAGGACTGCAAATGTAGCATGTATCCCAGCTCAGCCTGTTCTGTGCTTGATGTAGCTGAAAGAAAGGTAAACAGGCTTGACATATTCTAAAAAAGACCCAGACTAAATCCAGCTTTGCTGGCACTGCATGAGCCAGTACCATAAGACAGAAGCAGCACTAATTTCTATCAGTACATCATAAGCTGAACAGGGCGAACAATATGATGGATCAACTATAGTAACTGAGTAACTGTGACATGCACAAACCACATGATTTCTTGAGCTTATAACTACATTCCCATATCAACTTGAAAAATGTTTTACATACTTCTCAATGGGAAGAGGATGAGGTCCAGAAACAGAGAGTTTGTAGATGAACATAAGAAATTTTCGAAATGCTTCAAAGAAAGGCCAGTGTGAGAGAAGACAGATGCATTTGTTTGCATTGATGGACTTGGAAGTAATCACTTTTCTCTCTACAGTCGTCAGAAGACCCAGCTGCGATTGCTGTTTTTCTGTTAGCAGCTCCCGGGGATAAGGCTCGTAAAACTGGATAGCAGCACCGTAAACCTACAAGATGAAGAAAAACAGCTAAGCAACCCCAGTAATTAACAGGAATATGGGCTAGAACTTTTGATGCATCTTTAAGTCTTTGCAGTTTGCACATGCTACAGTGCTTTTGCCGGTACCTTAAGAAATTACTTTATTTATGTAACATGCACAAAGCAATCCTATAAACAAAATGCCTTGAACTCTCTTTCTCATTTTCATTGCACCTTCCTCAACAAAGCACTCATACTCAATTGAAAGGGAAGGAACTAAACCATCATTTTATGACAAAACCTTATCCACTAATCATCTGGGTCAAAAACATCCCCAAAATTTCAAACCCAAACCCTCAGGAAATGTTTCTGTTCAGTAAATTCCCCTACCATTGCCAAACTAAACAATAAAAATATTTTAGCTTTGACTTCCCTCATTTTATCAAGTCAAAAAGACACAAACCTTTTCTAATATTACTTCCCTCTGTGTTTCATAACTGAGTTATTATGGCAAGCTTAGGAAAAAATAATAAGGAAAGAAAAACAGTAGCAGCTACTGCATTCCTCCTTGCAAAAGAAGTATGAATATTTTGGAGAAATGTGGGGGGTTTTCTGTTTGGAAATGGAGAATTATGTGAATTTTTCTGTTAGGGGAGTGAGACAGAGTGGAACTTGAGCTGTTATCACCAACGGAGCCAAACTGCTGTTTATTAGAGAGCTTATCGCATATTTATACAGAGCCAATCACACATCGCAATCACTCCCTCATACAGTTCACACACACACACAGTTGGCGAGCTGAAACAACAGCTGGCAGACCAACCCTAAGTAAGCAAAGGCTCCCTTGCTTCATCAGGAGTACCTCTATACTACCTTCCCGCCTGTAACCCAAGACGTACAACACGTTTTTGGCGTCTTTATGTGCTGACGGCCTTATACAGATTCAGCAGGCAAATCTGAATGTTAGAAGATAGAATTCAGATGTCCTGAATCTATCCCTTCATGCAAATTCAACAAGATTACTAGGTCTTGGAAGCTCATTAGACTATTTCACGTCCTACCTCTCAAGCACAGTTTTACTCTCCTTGCCTTCCTGACTCCTGGTAACTAGTTTTCAGTGCAGAGATATGTACAGAGCCCTACTACATAAAGTCACACACCCTGTTATATAAAGTCACATAGAAGTGTCTTTTAAGGTAACCATGTGAAAACTGTAACAATTTGCTACTTTGCTAACTCGTGTTCTCTTTAATACATAGACTACATTTCCATTCTCATTACATGAAACAACAGAGAAAGAAAGCCATGTGCTGTGAGATTTGGTTTTGCTTAAGTGTATGGGTCAGCCTACATAGGAGTAAAGAGTACATACTGCTCCAGCTGCTTCCTGTTTTAGTTCAGTTTCATCTTACATGAAGGGTTAAGAAATATAATTTTATAAGGGAAGTATTAGAGAATGTATTTCTCAAACACAGAAGAAACAATCCCTGTCCATAACAGCCATCTGAAATAAAAGCAAAAACACACTGTGGAGCCATACCTTTTCTGCAGAAGAGCAGGTCAGTACAAATGTTGAGAACACTGGTAGTGGATATTTGGTTTGAGGGTCCCAGCACTCAATAGTAGCTCCCATAGGAAGGCAGAAGAGAGGTACAGAGTCTGACAGAGGAAACGATTCATAGTTCTCTTGAGGATATCTGAAAATTAAGCCTCAAAAGCAGAAAAAATAAAAGTAAGCACATGTGCCTTGTAGACCCTAAATACTGCAAGGAATCTATTTTCCACAAAATACAGCTATGTCTGAGTTTATAACTTTTTTACTTGAACTTCATAACTGAGAATTACAGCTGCAAAGAGGCAGCTGCTCATTTGACAGTAAGACTAAGCCATCCAAGTAGCAATCATTTGAAAATAGCATATGAATACTGAAGTTATCCTTTGAGCTATTACACTTTGAGTAACTGCTCAAAAACAGTACATAATGAAGATTTTTATATCAAACCAGTTGGGAGGTACTTGTGATATTTAAATGTGCCACTGGAATAGATTTTAATAGAAAATACTGTGAAGAAACTGATAATTTACTGTAAAAACAGCAGTAATACCTTCACTGAAAACAGGATGAACTAGCTGTCTGCATTCTCTCCTACTTTGTACATCTAACTTGCTGGTGGAAAAAAGGCACACAACCATGGGTTTACTACTGCTGCTCATCTTGCTTGTTCTGCAGTACCACCAACTTCATTATCTATTCTTTCAACTCCTACTCAGTAATTTAATCATTTCAAAGTAATTTGGTGCAATTACTGTTCAACAGAAATACTTCTGAAAGTGTTTTTGGGCTTCTTCAGAGACAAAAAATAATCTGTAGCAGTTCATTAAAAAAACTTTTAAAAGCCAAGTTGTTATTTATTGTTCAGAATATTTTTCACTCTCCTCAAATAAGGAACAGGAAAATAGTTGTGGAATTGAAGGGAAGGAACACATTTAACTATCAAATTAAACAGAAGATATTTAGACATAGAATGAAATACAAGTAAGCTTGAACAGGATTTTAATTACTCCTTCTCTGTTATCACCAACACAAGAAATATGAAATCTTTTCTTACATCTACAATGTTTGCTAAGATAAAAGTTTGCTAAAGCTCCTCAGTTAGCAAGCCTGTCATGATAAGAACTAAAATAGTAAAGAAAAATGCTATTACCTTTTTTTTTCCCCTGTGGAAAAAATAAGGAGAGCAAAGAAGGCCTAATAGAAGCTGATTTCAACTGACATCCTCCAGGATCAATATTCTGACAGATACCAGGTAAATTTTAAAAATTATTATTTTATTTTAACAAGGTGTTTGAATCCTTTTGTTTAAATGTTAAGGCAGCTTCTAAAATTACTTACCAGCTTTATATGCTAAAGAGTTAGAAGCTGGCACAGACTTCTTGTAACAAAGGTATACACTGGAACCCCACTGAAAGACAAAAGTTTCATCTCAGAAACAGAGAAGATGAAAACAAGCAAGAAAGATCAAGCATTTTAATATACTCCCTTTACAAATAAATCAGACATTTTAACGAAAAAACATTACAGAGTAAAATGACCAGCTGGCTGCTGAGTGCATATAAATGACAAAAATGAGAATTCACCCTTCTGTCATTTTTTAAATTTCATTTTTAGATTCCATTTTTAAGGATTTACATAAAATAACCACACCACACACCACCACACTACTGTCTGACCTATTCCAACAGAAGAACAGGCAAAAGTGAAGCAGATTAATTTCCACCTTCATGTCTCCTTGGTTATTTAAAACAAGACTCTTATGAGGACCTCAGTATGGGAAGTCAAGTTCTAATCATATCTCATAATTTGAAGCTTTTATTGTATTTCTATAAACTGGTTATGGACATAGTGTTTTTGTAGTTTGTCTAAATATACTCTGCCATTCAAAAAAACTCACTTATTCCACTGCAAGGAAACTAGATGCAAAACAGACTAAATAAAAGAGAACTAATTAGACCAAAGCATACTCAGAAACTCTAAGCAGCAATTATCATCCTTAAAATGCCTTAGTAACACAGGCATTATGAATAACTACGAAAAAGGTGTTTCTGATTCATCCCAAGTGTTAGCATCCCGAAAGGGTGTGGGAGATATAATTTAAAACAAAACAAAACAAAAAAAAAAACAAAGAAAAAAAAACCCCAAAACAAACCAAAACAAAAAACAACAACAAAAACCCCAAACAAACAAAAAACACCACCTAAAACTTCATTGCACTACTCATAAAATGTATCTAGACATGAATATGCAAACCGAAGTAGTGAGTAATCAGTATGAAATAGTAATTTCCAACATGAAAGGAAATCAAAGCAACCAAACCTACAAACCTGACATCTCACACATGGTATAAAGAATGAAGGAATTGTGATGCAGTGATAGAACCCAATTACAATAGTGCTAAGAAGAGTTCAACAAGCTTCTCCTTTAAATATATGCATTGGATTAAAAAAGAAAACAGACAGAAAAAGAAACTTAAGCCTACAGATACTCACCATACCACAATTTAAATTCTTATCCACTTTACAGAATGTGTGAGGAGGGGTTTCCCCTTTGCTGGTAACAATAACACAGATATCTGTCACTGCCAGTGAATTCTGAGGTCGCACAGGAGGGGCCCTTCGGTAGGTGATGAAGATACGTTGTGAAGAAGCCGAGCTGTTGTTAACGTTAGCACAACGACCGTATGGAGTAGCTTGAATCACCTCACAGCCCGAAATTATGCGTTCCTTCCCCTCATAGAGAACTCTGCACATGGGAAGGAAACACTATTATGTGCATTCAAATAGATAGAAAGTTACTTGAATGAATTTGGAGAAAATATCTGTCCTTCAGCAACCTAGGTCATCATTGCAACATTTTCATATGCATCTCTTATGCTGTCTTTCATCATGCAGCACTTGAGGTTGAAGAAACTGCTCATAAATATTTAAAATTATACTGAATTTGCTGTGGAAACAAATCAGTTACAGAAAAATAAAACCAAGCTACGGTGAAAAGGATTTAGTTACAGAACTAGTTGGAATGCTGCACTATCAATGAGAAATAAAACAAATTCCACTTTAAATTGCTTGCACACATGACAGCGAATAATTTAATCATTAAAAGGCCTGCTAAGTCTTTTAAAGCTTGTATTTTTCCTGTGTTTTTTTAAAATATTTTTTGGCTTTGGGGTTTTTTTGTTTGTTTATTTGGTTTTCTCTTAAATAAAGATTTTTGGAAAAGCACAACAGAGGACAGAAGTCTGCTTCCCAGATGACTTTTTACAGAAAAAAAGATCCAAACCCAGTAATAACTGACAGTCACAGTTTGAAAAATAGCGCTTAAGACAATGAGGTAGGAAGATAGATATTTTGTCCACAGTAAAGGAAGAAATAGTAAGTACAGTTGACTGTACTCCTAGAAATCCGAATATACCTTACATGGCTGTACAGCAACATTCGTGTGGTGCATGGCTTTTTTTCTTTTTGCAAGATCACTAACTTGGATCATCATATTCTTAGGAAAAAATGAAAGATCCTTTACAGCTTCACAGCAGCTAAATAATCTATAACATTTCTTTACCTAACATGAAGCTATTAGAAAGTCACGGTGAGAAAAAATGTGGAAGTTAAAACACACACCTGAACATTTTTAATGTACAGATGCTATTACAGGGCAAGCTTTATCTCCCATTCCACACCTAAATAAGCAATGGCTCCATTTGCTTGGTTCTCTGCAGTATGTACTTAGTGCTTGCCACCTTCAAATCACTTTTTATCATAACATGATTTAGGATAAAGGTAACACATTAAACCTTTGTACTTTGTGATCTCCAGCTTCTCACTCATAGTTCCTCACAACATTAAAATAAAAAATAACCAGACAACATATATTTACTGTCCCAAAATACCTTTGGTTAAATGTTTGACAGACTAGTATTAACTATGTATTTGAAAACTTCAAAAAGTCACATGTCTAAGATAAATAGTCTTTTTCCATATCCAACAATCCTCAGAGCTTTTAAAAAAATGATTAAACTTCCAAAATTACTTAAAGACTATTTCCATCATTAAATTGGAATACACAAATATTCCTGTTTAATTATGATTCAACAGAAAAAAATATGTATGTCATAGTCATAGTACTGATGACAGACATGAATTACAGTCACAGAATACTTTAAAAAAGTAAGGAAATCACATGAGTAGGGAGCATGCTGAAGCAGCTGCAGGGCTGCCAATTTATTTAACTAGTTCATGGAGGACAATAATATTCAACAATCGTTTCAGTTGTAAAGACTCTGACCATCAGACTTGGTACACTGAAAGCAATGGGTACTCTCAAGTGCAAAACCAGCCTAGTACCAGCATTTCCAAGTTGCAACATTAGTGTTAATAAACTACTTACTAGTTCAAGATATTTACAGAGAGAGTACATGTAAGTGAACTACTTCTAAACTAAGTAATGTTCTGGAAGAACATGTACTTTGTTCTTTTTATTGGGTTACCTCCTCCATAAAGTTGAGAAACCTCAAACAAAACAGAATCCAAACAACTACAAAGGCAGCAGCTCTCAAGACCACATCCATTATGCGTAAGGAGTTTATATGAACTCTTTACATCACTGTCTTACATTAATCAGAATATGAACAGAGCAGTCTCCAATAAAAGTTTCAGATCAGTTTTATTTCAGTTTCATGTATTTTAAATAAAATAAAAATTATAAATTTACTACAGAAACATTTGTCAGCAGTCAGCTTATGATAAGGAACACAGCATCAATCAGACTGTTACAGCAGTCCAATTTAATAAGTTTACAAGTATGCTAAGAAAAATACTTTAAGTGTTCAAGACTTTATCCGTGGGGTCACCTCTCACCAAAAGAAAAAAGAAAATGAAAGCAACATGCACCTCTACATGTGCACCAGAGAAGTATCATTAAACCCACACCATTTCCTAACCTCATGCATAGTTCTGAACTTACAGCATGATACTGTACCTGCAAGCAAACAGAAGAAAGCCACCATCCATGAATCACTCAAATTAAACAATGGTTTTAATGATTCAGAGAAAACATTCAGAAGTGATGCATGAAATACTGAACATGACACCCTGCCTATACGATGTCCTCCCTGACAGGGTAAGTTTACTTCTACTTGTTTCAACTTCCAAGTGTCTGTCTTTGATTAATTAGTACTGATCACGGTAGGACTTGTTTCCTTCCTTTTTATATTTATAGTTTGGTCTCAATCCTAAGTACACATTATTTTCTACATTATTCTATCAATGCCAATGGAGTTTCACTTCAAGCAAAATGTAAACCAGTTTCCTCTAGATGCTAGGTCCTTTGCAAGAAAGACCAAAAGAATCTTATCTTATTTTAAGACTGTTTGACACTGTACGTGGAAGTTTCCTCACACCCAGTTTTACTGATTTAAAAGTATACTTCAATGCATCAGGTAACAGAGTTTAGAAAGAACAAATACAACCTTGTGGCTGTTGAGCTAAAACCCTTAAACATAAAAAAAAATTTCTTCTGGAAAACCATTTCAAAACAGTCAAACTTTCGTGAATTGCATTCATCTAAGAATGCATTCCAGTTTGACTCTTCCTTCTCTAGGTCCAAACACAATTCTGTCTGCCACAGCTTTTAGGCAAAATACGCCGTTATAAATAACTCTTCTTTCTCTCGTTTTGCAAGTACTGAATAAAAGACCTTATATAAATATTGTAAGATCAGAAAGGTGGTGGATCAAGCAAAGGGAAAAGACTGATCCACTGATATATCTTTTACTTCTACTGCCATCACTAGTGTTATTTTTCTGAACAAACAAGTTTTATTACCCTACACTGTTCCAAACACCCAGCTGCAGCTATCACAGTGGAACATTAAGGAGCAATTGAAGATGCTGGCTGTTAAGAATATCTTCCAGTTTCTTTAAATTTCTTTAAATTTGAATTCATTCTCTTTTTTGAAATACATCTCTAATGACGAGGATCATTTGTTCAATTGACATGCCAGCAGACATTTTCAGAAATCAGGCATATAGAATCACAAGGGTCCTTAGCCCAGAAACCCTAAGCAAACAAAAGCCTCCAATATCACTTTAAAAAAAAAAAAGACAAAAATAGAATTTCTTTACTTGCATAATGGAAGTTACCTAACTTTTGCATTACTTGGCATTACAAGAACCTCCACTTCAGACAAGAAGTCAGATATTCTTTCTTTTCTATACTAACTATTATGCTATTATGAATTTCAAAACCACACGCACTTTTAAAAAAAAAAAAAAAAAAAAAAAAAAAAAAAAAAAAAAAAAAATCTGTCAGGTTTTTCTTCCAAGTAAGAAAGATGTGCTGGACCTCTAACAGATTCCTAACTGAAGTGTAAAACAAAGAGGTGAGATTTTATTTGAAAATCTCACTGCACCTAAACCAAAACAGATCTCTAATCTCAGTTCTTGTCTGTTTCTGGAACATCAGCAAAAAAACTGTGAGGAAAGCAACAGAATGACAGTAACTGAATTATTTCATAGACATACAAGCTTAAGATATTAAATTTTACAGCTACATGTAGGAAAAGGATCTTAGAGATCTTTTATCCTAGGAATGAACCTTTATTTTTCCAACTAATATTTTTTCCAACTAATTAATCTAATTAATTCTGGGAAATGTAACATCCAGAGGCATGGCATATGGACTAACTATATGCAAGTAAGTAATTGCAGCAGGAATTCACTCTAGCAACTTAGAGACACTTGTATTCAACAAGCAGTGGACAAATAGGAAAGGAATGAGGACGGACGGCACAGAGATACCAAACGCAAGGACAGTGGCAGACAAACAGTACAGCATATACCTATCTCCCTCTTCACCAAAGAGCATTTGTTTAACTACTTGCCCCAAAAATAACACTGAAAGAAATACACAGACACAAACATTCATCAAGAATCACTTGAATGCTCCGACTATGACATAACTCAGTTTTATACACACACTAACAACCCTGACATTAGAGTACACATTTCACTCTTTCAAGGGTTGTACTCCTCCTTACACTTCCTCAATATGTACAAGGATCACTCAGCATGTCAGACAGGCTCAAAGGTAATGTTTTATTTCACAGTGGTTCTTTAATAAAATAATAGAAAACAGCAGAAAATAGCCTTCAGACTGTACATGCATCTCTTGCCTGAACTCTACTTTTATCTGAACACAATGGAATTCACAGGGAAAAAAAAAAAAAATTTGCTCTAACCATCTCTTGCACTTTGTTGCAAAGCAGGAGGAACAGCAGGGGGATAATATGCATCATTGCTCAGAGAGAAAAGACTGCCACGATGTGTTACATGTAACACCCTAACTAGATCTGTCCACAGCAAAATACAGAATAAATACTATTTGCCAAATGTGATCGTCTTAGCCAACAACTTGCCTATTTCGTTCACAAAATCTCCCGAAGCATTCAAGCTCCTAAGGTCGTGGGAGACACAAAATAAACATATGCTACCCAAATTGCTTCCTTTCAGGCACATGCTGAAGACTGATTTTTCAGGAACTCCTTTGAGGAAACACTCCCTGTAGAAATTCTTCCTTCTGTAAGAACTTAATGAAGTTTAACAAATCAATAAAAATATAACTTCACATTTTAGTGTCTCTTCTTGCAGTGCCAGTCACACACATGGGAAGAGATTATGCTAAAAATCACAATTTCACTGAAGACTACTGGAACGTAGGTTAGATGATGAAAATGAACAGAAGTTAGAATGTACGCACTTAATTATACAACTTGAATTATAACATTTAAAAGTGAACTGTCTTGCCATGATGCTGCTTTCTTTACTCAGATTTCACTACCAGTCTCCTGCTGACTGGACACCGTTTGTCAGTAAGCACGCAAATTGTAAGTCAAAAAACAGAGTATGTAGGCTTCATGCCCAAGCATTTAAGCTTATAAATGAAAATAACTGAATGTATTATAGCATATATATAGATGCAGGATTTTTACTCCCCACTATTTGTTTAATAACTAAGCAGGAGAAAAATACACGTTCTTTATTTTGTCATAGTTGTAACAGCACCCCACAACCAGGCTCTATTTTCTTTCTCATTATATCCCCAGTAGTTCTACAATGTCCTTATACATTTTTAAGTTGTACCTTTTACCATAAGCATTAAAGCGAATTCCACAAAGCGGTAGTTTTTGACTTCTGAAGTCATAATTTTCAGATTAAGCATGCTAATATTTCTGGATTTGAACTACATATTTTCTATAAATTAATTTCGTGCTATTCTATCATCTTTCATAAACCTTCAGCAAAGAACTTGATTCTCATATTTTACCAGCTTCATCTCTCTCTCCCATCTTTTAAACTAAAACATTATCCTTAATTTTAAAAAGACAAGTTCCTTAGAGGACTGACACATTTTTTGACATGCTCTATAAAGAAATACACATTAACCAAGAAAGATTCAAACAGAGTTTGAGTTTTTAAGAAGTTTTCTCATATCTGCTTTCACCCTCATCTACGAAGAGTAAGATTTTATCTTTATTGAAGGAGGAACTGAACTGCAATAGAAATCTCACCCGATGTCAGTAAGAGGTGGTTTGTCCCGGCCTCTCCTGTAGCAAAGGAAAAGTTCAGGACTCTTTAGACTTCCATAGTTTAAGTTGGCTTGGAGGGCTGTAGGGGTAGCCTCAATACAGGTATATCCTTCTGGGACAGTTTCACCAGCTGATTTAATTATCACAGCAATGTCAGTAATTGGAGCCTTGGGACCAGTTGACTTTGTTTCATGTCGGCTGATTTCTTGGTCCAGGAGGGTTGCCGTGTCTGTATCAGTGAGCCCTGCCACTACGAAATAGTCAGCCACTCGTGGACCTTTGTCTTCTATCATGGTTATGTCAGTACTTCCTGGGGAAAAGAAGGACAGAGAAATCAAACACTCTGCTTTCAAACTCAAACCATTCTCTCAATAGCTATGAAAAAATCCTTTTGGAAAAGATTTTTGCAAATAGAAAAACTCTTATATACAAAATTCATGGAAATTCTATGGAAGCTGCAAAACAAACTCTGACTTTCACTCCACAAAAAAGATACTGACAGATATGGCGGGTAATCAGATTTCAGTCTTAGCACCACAGCAGTAATGCTTTAGTGCAAGGAAGTTTAAGTGAGATATAGGATAACCCAAAGCTCTTCACATAGCAGCTACACAGGAAATTGCTTCATGTTATCTATTAAACTGTCCAAGCTCTTGACAGGCTATATGTTGAAGAAGGTATCCCAATCTATAAGCAGCCATATTTTTCTGCCATTGCTCATGAGCAATTTGACCACAGAATCATATTGTCTTTGCTTTGGTTTTTTTGGACAGAGAAAGAACAGTTGCAAGTACAGGCTCACCACTTTATCTTCTGCATAATTCATCCATTTTGTTTTATAACACAGACCTCACAGTGCAGTCTTGGGACATTCAGATGGCAACTGAAGCATCTGGAAGTTATTTATAAAAATCACACATCCAAACCCACATTTCGTCAGCTGATCAGGCAGTACACATCACTGCTCAGCTGCACATTCCAGATCTGGAAAGAGCTGTTCTTCCAACACCACTGATGTTCACTAAGCATATGATGTTAAAGCAGTGAAAAAAGTTTCTATTAAGAACAAACCCAACTGACAGCCTATGCTCCAGTATCTCAACTACAATTTCAAGTACCCAAATCTCATTAAATCTTTTATTTTTAGAAGATGAGTAAGACATATTTAAACAGTAGCAGCAAAGCAATGAACCTGAATACTGTTATACCCCTTCAGGAAGCTAAGTACGATATTCTTCTAGATATCCTTGTTTCCATCACCAGATTTCTGGGAATCCCATATAAAAAGCCAATGAGTAATTGAAGTACAGTTCCCATCTCTGAAAACAAGACTGCCATGGCTGCCAAGGTCCCACCTACCAAGGAGTGACGGTTCATGGGTATTACCACCAAAACAATTAGTGCATCAATATTGCAAAGTTTCTTGTATTCAGAATGCCCAAGTCTGGTAACTGCAGAAACAGTGGCCTCTGCTGAAAGGTGGTTTGGTGAAGGCAGTACAATCTTGTTCCTTGCAACCTGATTTACGCTCCTGTTCTTATCCTGCTCTTTCTTACTGACATTATATTCAAAAGGTATTTCCGATTTTCACAGCACACAAGACTTTTAAGACTTTTGATTGTAAGTGTACTAAGTACTCATCTGTGGCAAAAGTCAGTTAGCCATCTTGCCTATTTGCTAAGTAATTTTAGCATAAGATTATGCAACTGGGATGCCAAACACTACATTCCAAGCTACTGCAGCATGAGATCAAAGTAGGGAGAGGAAGGGAAATAACTTCAAGTAAATTTGCTGTACCTCTATATTCTGACTACGGTTTTTATTGTCTTACACTGAAATAACAACTTTTCAAATCCCTTCAAACCTGAAAGGAGACGTACCAGCACCCTTTAAAATATTTTTCCATAACACTTTTCACACTGTCACTACAATGTTCTTTAAACACTATGGCTAACAGCTTTGTAGGGCAATCCATACAGAGACACAGAAGAGTTTGGCTCCCTTGCGAAGGTGAAAGCCATGGGACAGTTATTTATGTGACTGAATTTATGCCTGAAGCATGTGGATGCCATATCAACAGGAACAATAAAGTGTTTATTCAATTTACCAGGGCATAATTTCCTTGTTCTTCAAGTGCCTAAGTCTCCAGAAGAACGAGGAAATTACTCCAGAGACATAGCTACCTGTGATCACCTTTAGGTGATCTTGCCTCAGTTTACTTTTACTGTCATAAAAAGCATGAAATCAGCAATAAAGTGCCTTACAGCTAAGCAAGTCAGCAAGAAACATGGGGGGTGTGGCTCCAACTCCATCTCTATAAACTGGTCTTCAGTTAAAAGATACCTTCTCACACTGCCACTGCTCGTTTCCACCTTCGCTTCTGTCCGGAACTATACTCTGTGCAACCACATAATGAACTGGAACAAGAAATTGCTCTGGTTGAATGCTAACCTGGCGCAGACTTAGTGTTCAACCAGAGCAGTTCTCCAGTGATTGCCTGTGTCAGCACAAAAGCAGTAGCAGTATGACCCTTTCGGCAGCAGCACTGACTTACACTGGATTAATCATAAAACTGTGAAGTCTAAAATGTTTCAGTTTGTCTCTCAGATGCTTGGAATTGTTCACAGAATTATAAAACTAAAGAAAGAAATAAAGAAATAAATCAACCACTCTCTGCTCCTCTTAAAAGAAAGTCCTGAGCTAGAATATCTTGCAATCTGTAAAATATCATTTGAATTGAAATCCAATTACTGGAAAAAGCTGTTAAAAATAGCAAAATGGTTAGCATCCTATATTTTTTATTTTTTTTTTTAATTCCAAAACATTTGTTAAATGTTCCAGCCTTTTATTAACTGGGTCACATTCACACAACTTAGTATCATGTTCTCTAAATGCAACATTAAAATCATGGCCTACATTTACTTTTATCACAGCAAGAAAAAAAACAAACAGTAACAATAATAGCATACATCAAAAACCTCACAAGAGTTTATATTTTTAATCACAGCTCAAGTTTCTGGAATTGCACTAATGTTATCCTCAAATATGCTTTAAAGGGAGAACTGTTTTCCTGGGAAAACAGAGGGAGAAAAATTTAAAAGCACCTGAAAAAGTAAACACTAAGATTTGGAAAATTTGAATGCAAATTAAGAGAGTCCATTGCTAAATTTTCATCAGTGGGGATCAATAAAACTGTAGCAATTAGTTGCAAGGTGCATAGACTTGTATCTCTTTGTGTACATTACACTTTTCTCTTAGACATGGCTATGTTTTACCTCATAGAAAGTCTGCGTAATATGTGGCAGGCAAAAGTCAGAGTCACCAGACAATTCAGCTGAGATACTTGGCACAAAAGATTTGTATGTCAGCACAACATTTAGTGAGTTTTGCAAAATGTTCTGGGTCTCTCAAAACAGTTCCTTTTCCACAAGGATAAGTAAGGTTTCAAATGAGCACTACAAGTCAGCTCTTCAGGAATTTGCTCTCCAATTTCAGAAAGACTTTTAAGTCTTTCTGAACAGGATCACTCAAAAGAGACTTGAAACTAATAGTTCTTAATTAAGCCATAGTGATCTTCACTAATGCAACATTTTTAGTTTTAGAAACATAATTAGACAAAGAATTAGCAGATAGCCACCAATACAAATAGAAACAGCAGAATTCATCAAGTACAAGGATACTCTGCCGTCTGAACTGCAGGGAAAAAAACCCCATAGGATTTGTGGGGAACAAGATGAATCCACCACTATTTTCCATTATTTTTGTGATGACTCACACAAGAACAAGCTCCTCTTAATAGACAGGCGAAGAAACATTCTTATAAGAGCCCATCTATTCTAAGTTTTATCAAAACAACTTTTCCAGAGAAGAACCTCAAAAGCTACTGTCCTCTGTCCATTTTCTATGAGCACAGGTCTGTACATCACAATACTAAGAGAAAGTCTCAACATTTAGAAAATATTGAGATTTCTATTGTAACACACAATAGTGTGTTTCTTTGCAGGAAAATACTTAATTAAAAAAAAAAAAAAAAAAAAAGTCCAAAATTAAAAGCTGATATCTTTACGTTGGACAATGACAATGCATGATGTATTAAAAAAAAAAAAAAAGTCAGCATACAAGTTCCATGACAAATCTTGTTTCTGAAGTCTACAAAGATACTTAACTTTAAGCCAAATAAACTGAAAACAAAAACTGGGAATTCAATTTTAAGAACATGAGCAATACTGTTTGAGGAATTACAAACCCCAATGTCTATATAGACCCACACGGGCTATGAAAAAACTGTTTAAGGGAAGTTAGTTTTCCAATTCATTCACAGTCCACAACTGGAAAGTTTGCTGTGAGCAGTTTAGGAATAAAATCACTTCTTTAAATGAAGGAAGGGAAAAAAAAAGAAAAAAAAAAAAAAAAAAGAGAGAGAGAGAGAGAGAGAGAGAGAGAGAGAGAGAGAGAGAGAAAATAAATAGTATTCAGAATAAAAGAATAAAAGATGCACTTTTAACCTCTCCTGCTCGCAATGTTTTTTGAAAAGGAATTCCCATGGGCAGTAATTAGTTTTGTAGATGAAAAACAAAAACAGTCAGCACAAAGCACACTTTAAGACACTTAATACATCCAGCCTAAGATGAGACTTGTTTATCAAAAATATGCAGCAGTGAAGAAAATAACATCTTTTCAATACTAAATGCCAGAAACATGACAAACTGTTCTCTCCCACAGTTCACTTAAGGTTGGCTGCTTTAAGAACATAATGGTCTTTCTCACAATCAAAATGCAACTTTATAACTCTTCACAAAATTCTAGCAAAAATACAGTTAAGTTGTTATTATCTTTAAAAAGGTCAAAGACCTTTCTTAAGGAGAGGTTTCATAGGGAAATTGCCTTAGCGAAAAGGATTCCATTTTTATAAAAATAACTTTTATATTTTTTGAAAAAAAAAAGTTAGAAATTTCTTCAATTATTTACTAGTCTCTAAAGCTCCATTTAGATTCTAAAAAGGTGGTAATTGTCAAATTATTCTCTAAAATTAGGCTAGAAAGTCAGCATAAGTCTACAAAGAAATGGTACTGTTAAATGCAGTTTTTGACAACTGTCCTAAAGAAAAGGAAGCATAAGCTTTGCAAAACTGCATACAGAAGCAACCAAGGGAAAGGGTCTGTTACAAACACTAATGTGATAATTTGTATACAAATAATAACCCCTTCTACTAAGAAGAAGGCAGCATACTTGGAAAACAGTATGTATATACTCACTTCAGAGTTAGAACAAGACCTGGATTCAGAAATAGCTATTTTTAAGGCCTATGTGCAGGCAAATGCTTGAGCATTGCTTAATCCTTTCAGCTCCTGGAAAGAAGTTCACTCCTAACTGGCAAAATAACTCATATCTAGAGTGTGTGTGGATATCAAGGGGTATTTTTTCAGTTCACTCCTAACGGGAGTGCTAACATTACGCATTCTTATGAAAACCCAGCACAAGGCTCAGGAGGCCAGAGAGCATAGCTTTACTCAGAAAAATCAAATTGGTCTTAAAAGTCTTGAATTTCCACTTCAGAAGGCACTCTATTACCTGAAAAGGTAGTAATGTTATTAATGGCTAACACATGACATTGCAATTTATTAAACCTGCATCTTCTTTCACATACTGACATTACACACAAACTACAATGTGTGGAAACAACTACTTAGAAAGTACTTGCATGCCTATAACATGCATACACAGATGAGTGAAGAACACAGAAGGATGAGTTCTTTCCTTCATAATAGAAATATTTTTGTAACCAGAGTGCACAGGAAATGAGCTTTACTCCAGACAAATAACTTCAGCACTTTTTGTTCACTGGAGTTGAAACATGTATTTTGTAAACAGCTTCTACAGTTAGAATTTTAAGCAAAGTAGATGTTAAGATTAACTCAGGACTTCTGTACAAATCTTTAACTTAGCAAGTGAATTATACTTGGCTGTTGAAAGCAAAGAAGTTTAAAAAATGCACATGCACTCTGCTCTGACATTTACTTTTAAAAAGAACTGACCTAAAGATCACTGAAAACACTGAATTTACTATGCTAATTTAAGAGAGAAAGACATCACTGGATAGATAGAAGATAGTGCATTAGGAGGTCATCTGCAAGACTTGGAAAACTTATTGGCTACAATCTGAGTAAGAGAGAAGCCTTGTTTCTCAACCACTCCCCTAGGCAAAACTCCATAGACAACACAGTGACTACCACAGGCACCTCACTCTTCAATACAGAAATACAGCTCTGTGTACAAGTCTTTATAGGGGCAAGTTCTCTATTTTTTCCAATGAATTAATAAGAAGAGAAAAAGGGTATACAGATACTGAAAATACAGAAACTTTCCCCGGAGTGCTAAAGAAGGGAGATATCTCATTCTTTCTTCACACAGACCATTGTTTATCTTGCACTGAGATTAAATAGCACTATTTGGGAAGGAATGGGAAGAACAATGTTTTCCCTTTGTATAAAAGAATCTTCATTGATGCCAACTAAATCTTTATTTTATAACAAAACAACCAGTGCAGAATTTCTTTAATCAGTGAATTTGGAAGTGTGCCTTAAAACACAAAAAAGTATTACACAGTATGCACATACACCTCGGAATGGCACATTAAGTAACAAGCAAGAGCTAGTTCTTGAGATAAACAGCATCAGCTATCTGTTCAAGCTGAAAAGAGAAAAAAATTAAAACAAGATTTGTAGCTTCCTTTAAATAAATGTTTGAAGAAGTCAAATCACTGTCATACCCAGCAAAGATATAGAGCTGGCTGCACTAAGCCTTCAGTTTGTCACTCTTTCTTCTGCACACATTTAAAATACCAGAATCACAAAATCATTTGGATTGGGAGCAGAGCGACTTTATACATCATCTAGTTCCTCCCTGCCACAGGTAGGGACACCTTCCATTAGACTAGGCTGCTCACAGCCCCATCCAACGTGTCCCTGAACACTTCCAGGGATGTGGCACCCACAGTCTGGATACCCTGATTCTCTAGACAAGCTGTGCCTCACCACCCTCATTGTGTCCTATGTACAACCTCAATGGCTCTTCTTTAACTTTAAAATTGTTGCCCCTTATTCTGTGACCTACAGGCCTTGGTAAAAAAATCTCCACACAGAATTTGACAACAGCGGTGAAGATAACAGCATGACAAAGCTGGTGGCAAGAAACAGATGATGACAGATGGCCAAAAAAGACCAATTTTTGTAGAAAATTCATTTTTTAGGCTCACTGGAATCAGAAAAATGAAGTTTAATCACACGGGGCAAGAGACAGTAGAACCTGAAGGCCTGAACATAGCAAATTTGATGAGCAGTGAGGATTTAGACACTAAAAAGTTTTGTCTCTAGGACTGCTAATAAAAATCAAATACAAATACAAATGCTAAAGGGCTATATTACTGGATATAGTGGTTGGTATTAATACTATGAATACAATTTTTTGAAACTTCGCATTAGTGAAACACAGCAACAGTACTGCTTCCTTTGGGTTTTTTTTAACTCTTTGGCTTTTTTTTTTTAACTCTTTCCTAGCAGTATTCCACAGCAACAAAAAGAACACAGTGAAGGTGGTTGTCAGTGTTAACTGTATTCAATAAATCTGCATGACTGTTCTTGTTCTAGTTGCCTCAATTTTTGTCCCTAGATTTCAAGGCCAGGAGATCAATAGTTGAAATCATTCTGAAAAGCAGTAAGGAATGCAACTATAGACTGTACCTGGCAATAAAAATATTATATACTGTTTTGTTTGGTGATTTTTTTTTCTAGACACGAAATACAGTCACAATTCTAACACACTCATGTACCCACACGGGCCTAAATGTACAGAACAAGTGCAAACAGTCCCCACTGTTACCATTTAACAATGAGAACGTTCTGCAGCTGGCACTGCAGTTACTTCTCTGTTTCAGCATACCTTCCACTGCCACTGCTCACATCATTGTGCTTGTTCATATGATGCTCACTTTTAAGCAAACCCATTTCTACTCAGATAAGTGTGCAACTCCAGCTTATGCATTTCGCAGAAATCAGATCTTCCATGTGCATTACGGGTAACTTAAAATTACAACAGAGCAGAACATTAAAATCTAGACCATCCTACAAAGTTAAGTCAGTTCAGGAGGAATTAGTGAGCAAGGAAGTTATCAAACATTAAAAATGGCACTTGCAGCGCACAGGAAAGTCACACGGAATATCTACATATAAGTCCTTTGAAGCATATTTTACCATGTGTAAGATTATAAAGTGCATCTGTATACACATATACACACCGTAACGAAAGACAATGAAAGGCAACATTACATCCAGCATACCATTAGCACTGAACAGGATTAAAATAGAAAAAAGTAGTCCACAAATTATTAGCCAGTCAGTCAATGGCAAGAGAAAACAACTATTAGAAATATTTTAAATACTTTCTTTTTTGGATTGCATATCAGATTATAATGAAAATTATTAAACAAAGTAACAGTTAGAGTCACTTGACAATTTAGAGATGCACTGCCCACCTTCTACCTGCTTTAACACAACAAGCTGTGGAACAGCAATGGCTGGATGTCACCCGCATTTTGGTCTGAACATGCAAATATGCAAATACAGGACCATTCCTTCCTAGCAGTTTTCAAGTAAACATTTGAGACTATTGTAATTACACAGCTGAAATATATTACAACCTACATTGTGATTATCTTACAGAGGCCTCTAATTTTATTTTTCACAGGAAAAATAAACTTAAGGACAA
The DNA here is from genome assembly GCF_015227805.2 of Hirundo rustica. NCBI lineage: Eukaryota > Metazoa > Chordata > Aves > Passeriformes > Hirundinidae > Hirundo > Hirundo rustica. The sequence goes on along the minus strand of NC_053488.1, from coordinate 34,554,370 downwards.
GGTGAAAGATAAAAAGCTTGCCCATTACATTTTAATGAAGCATTCCTACAGAATGACTTAGGACTGAGTTAATTGAACTTCATACAGAAAATAACCTGGATCAAGGTCTGGTACTGAAAACAATCTAGAGTAGCTTTTTCCATCAGATAGCTAAATTCTTGCAAATTTAAATATAGACAAAGAAAGAAAATGCTGACTCTGCAGCTGCTGTTTGTGTATCAGATTGTTTTCTGACTGCTTATGGACACAAAAATCAGGAAAAAATGCATGTAACCAGGCTTGATGGTGAAGATTTCTAAAGCATTCCAAACAGAATACAGACCACTACAGTAGGAAGTATCACAGCAAATCACCTCAGGTAAGCAACTCCTATGGAAGCAAAGGCACCAAGCCTGGAAAAAACCTCATGACACAGCAGGGTTTTTTTTTCCCTCCACCTGTACAAAAAACAGAGCAGAGAATTACCATAGTTAGAACCCAAATACCAAAGCCTAGAACATCACAGGTAGGAAATGCAAAGATGTTCTTCACACTTTACCTGTTATTCCCACAATCACCAAATAGAACCATTGTTTCTAAAAACTAGGATAGGTATATGCTGTCTATTTTTGGCAATTTGTTACTAACATTTTCGTGAGAGACACTAAAAAATACACTACTCATATAATGGGAAACAGGTGTCTGTGTTCTTCCAATGTAGACTTCCTTTCCAATTTGCTTGGAGATAATGCAAAAGTGTACATCACAGGAAGAAGAGGTGAAGATTAAATAAACTGACTCTGCAAATCCAGTATTCTAGTAAGTGATAATTATATAGCAATAAATATCTAGTTTTCTCAATCATACACATTTGCCACTCATGCAAATTTTTTTTAACTGAGAAGTCTTACAGCTTTTCAGACATGTTTTAGAAAAAATGGAGGGCACTTCAGCCTTAAACAAAATATATTACCTTGATTTTTTTTGCATTTGCATTTGCTATGTTTGCCTGTCCTGTGCGCAAAGACTATCAAAGAAATTGAGGAAACTAGCCAAAAATTTTCAGGCTTATATTTAATAAATTAAAATTAGTTAGAAAAGCAATCTACTAACAATTTAAGGTTCTGTCTTAAGAAGTAGAACTGTGCTTTTAGTATGATTTTTTTTCTGATTGCCAGAAAAAACAGTTATCATTCCTACAAAACAGAGGGGCGAAGACGTGATGATATAAATGGCTGTATCAAAAGTAACAAAACTTTCAGAAGCAAAGTTTTGTGATAGCAAGTTGAATAGCTACTTATGAATCCAAAATGGCTGAAAATATCACAAAGTTAATGGATCCTGTAATCCAGGACACTGAGGGGTCTGAAAATTTGCCCTTCAGAAAAAATCTAAGTTGAGAAGGAAAAAAAAAAAAAAAAATCCCTTAAGTTTAAGAAATACCCAACCTACTCCAGACCATCCAGGCTACTTCTACCATATTAATATTCAGCAGTTTAAGTTCTCCTAATGAAAAGTAATTTCAAGTTGTCCAATGGTATAAAAGTTGGAGCAGTTATAGATGTGAGAGGCCAAAACTCAAATTCTGAACTGGCCTACACAGTCTTGAGAAGCAGCTGGAACCAATGTAGGCAAGTTTGCTGCTAGTAAGTTAAGTTCTATTGCCAAGGACAGAAAACAGAAATGGAAAAGATATGAGACAGGAAGGATGACAATCAGCAAGCAGTCCAGCTACACTCATTTAATAAACCAGTTTAATCTTGTGTCATCAGTGTTGTAACTTTCTTTCACATTACAGAAGATGGCAACTACTCCAAAGACTGCAAAGAAGACAGCTTAAAAGAGAAAATTTTACAACAGTAATAACAACAACATAGTTCTCAGAGCAAGAGGAGTACTTTATAAAATGCACTTACTGCCCCAGTTGAAAGCTTTAAAGGTTAGCCATGCTCAGTATTATGTAATGAGTGAAACATCTGCTGCCCTGGAAACGTTCTTTGTTAGAGAACTCTTTCTGTAATTGGAAACTCCTTTGGAAAAAAGCCAAATATAGTAGCCTGAAACAAAAACAAAACAGCAAAGAAAAAGTCAAAAGACAAAAAGTCCAGTGGTTAAATTTCTTCTGGAACCACAAATCTCCAAGATTGCTTTTTGTAGTTATTTCAGTGCCTTTTTTTGGTTAGGTTGAGTGGGGACTATGATTTGGTTTTGGGAGGTCAAAAGAGAGAAGAAAGAATATTGTTTCAAGTTCGTCTGAGAAGTTGCTCCAAGCAAGCCATAAGAATCAGATATTTTCTTTCTCGTTGCTCTCTCTACTAAGCACTGAAATAGTTAAGTATTAACATTGAAATTATTTTGCCAGAGTCTCTACAAACAGATTTGCCAGATCATAGATTCATGGTTTGATTTGATTTCTGTTAGCCATCTACAATAAGCCACATGTCACTTGAAATCATCATCTAAGGGGGTCTACAAAACCAGAGTGAAAAACCCACTCACTGGTTCTGAAGAACACAATTTTCCTCATTTTCTGTCTTTTAGTAAAAAAACACCACAGCAGGAATGTGTCTTCTCTGTAGGTCTCTTCATTGACAGCTTCAACACACCAAACACAGGCTGTTTTACCGATACATTCCAAGCCCCGCGGCTCATCCCCACCCCACTGAACTCTTGTGCCTGTCAAGAGCTACGATTTTCATTTCTGGTTAGCCTATGATAACCAGCCTCAAACCACAAGGCTTCAGCATTTTCGTTCTTTCTCAGCTGCTGTTCAAGCTTGGTGTGAGCTTATTAACACTTCAGAAGTCTGTCTTTTAATCCCCTTGCCAGCTCCTCATTAAGAAATTCTCATTTGCCAAGATGTCTTAAAATTAAGTCCAAACCACACACTTGACAGCAGTTAGAATATTCATGCTTTTGGTCTTAAGCTGCAGCAGTGCACTACTTATACAGACATATGTGTCAATAAATATTTTCCTCAAACACGAAAAACAGCTATCAGGGGTAGCAAGCTTGAGATTCTCTGCCATGAAGTCCTAACACACACCAGACATGATAAATGTGAAGTCTGATATTACACCTATTTTGAGCCTTCTCTAAATATCATCATATGATACTCAAAATACTGTATTACTCAACACACTGTGGAGTCCTCAGACAAAATAGTTACAATGAACTTGATTTCCTGGGATAAACTACACAGATTTTAGGCAATAGATGAAGTCAAATCATTGCCAAGAGCATACCATGAATTTCTGTCATAATTTAACACATCCCATTGTCTTCCTATTTAAAATATTGTTCACACTTATTTTTTATGTTTTTGTGGGGTTTTTACTGTTTTGACACACAATATATTTCTGGATCTAGTAACTGATTTAGTAATGTTTAAAATAAAAAACCTGGTTTCTTAAAGCAGGCTACGACTATCATGAATACAATGTGCAATTGTTAACATTCCTATTTCCAATTTAACCATTTAGGAATGAATTAATCTGATTTACTTAGAGAACTGATCTCAGACTTCTCCAGATTTTTTTGAAATACCAAGATTTGATCCCACGTGACTAATAAAACAGGACAGTCCCAATGCTCATTTGTTGTAGCATGCACAAAACGTTTGAGATGCCTTAAATTCATTTTTCTGCACAGGGTGGAGTAGAATTCACTATTTCCTCCTTTGCAAAAAACACAAAACAAAACAAAAACCCAAACCAACCAAAAAAACCCCAAGCCCCAAAACAACAAAACCACCAAAACAACCACCTCAAACCCCCAAACCAACCCTCTCAAACCCTCCCCCCACCAAAATAAAACCCAAATAAAAAACAACCAACCTAAACCACTAAAAAACCAAACACCTATCCCAGGCCTTGCAATGTACTCCCAAGTATTCAGCAGTGGAACATCCTCATTGTCCTTCGATAATGCTCCACTGTACACTTTACCATACTAGGTAAAGGGGCAGGCAGAATGACAATTTGGAGTCAGAGGATTTACCTTAGAGATGGGCTACCATCATTTTTGTCCCTGCTCAAAAGAGAGAGCACAACCCTGTCCTCTATGATAGCTTTAATCTTTTACATGCTTTTTTTAACCTCTGCCAGGTCTAGGGCAGTATCAATTGTTCCATATAGAGAAGGGGAGTAGGAATGTAAAAGGAGTGATATTACTCTTGCACTTAACAACCTAGACAACTCAAATGCAAAGTATTTCAACTCAGACATTCAAATCAGAAAGCATGCTAGCTAATGGTGAGAATTTTAGAAAGCTACAACAGACAATTAGACTTGAGAATCAAAGGAGTTTCCCTCCTCAGATCTGTGAATCATCTGGCTACTAATATAACTAGCAAAACAGTTCAAAATTAGAGGAGTGACTGCGTAAATAAGATATTTTATTCCTAGCAGAATCAGTTGGATCAAAAAGACTAAAAAGAAGAGGTTTGAGATGTACAGTGTACATCTGATATAGTGTATATGTGAATCTCACAGAAGAAAAAAAAGAAAATCTGTAAATGTCTTTGAACAGGATTTGTTCTGTTTTCTTTAAAATAAACTAAAAAGTTACATTAGTCAGTACATTCACAGTGAATGAGTCATCATAATCCAAAAGAACTTCCGGCATTCACACAGAATTATCTTATGAGTAGATTTCTACACACAAAGTTCAAAGCAAAAATACAGGAAAGTGTATGTACCAGAGTTTGAAATGACACTGCCTTTTAAGAAAATATGTGTACCAAGAAAATTTGTGTACCATGCCTTTTTTTCAGAGGTGAACTTGATATTTTGTCTACCCAATCCTGAATGACATACTTCTCCCTTTATTGTGTGTTAGGTACACCTGTTTTATTCCCAGAATTGTACTAGCATAGCCAGAAGGCCACAAAAGAATTCTGCTCTACAGAGTCATATAGGTATTCCGATACAAGCCCCCATGAAAGAACACCACCACTAGCAAAACAAAATTTTGGTTTGCAAAATCTGTTCTACTTATGGCTTGAGATTTTCTTATACCAGTACAATTCTAGGTTTGCATACACTGTTGATTAGTATTGGAAAACTTTAGTGGTATGTCTCTACTTTATTCACAAAAAAAATGAACAGTCTTGTACAGGGAGAATTACGACTGACTTATTTACTACTAAGACATAACAAAAAGGGGGGGGGGGGGGGGGGGGGAAGCTAAGGAAGGATGTATCCTCAAGGTTAAGCAAGAATTTAAGGCAAGAAAAAATTCAAGTCTTTTACTGATTATCCTAATTGCAAGAATTCACTTTGAGTCAAATAAACACCATACGGGAGACATATGCACTTGCTTTTTCTGGTTTCAGCAAAACTTTGAGAAAATAGTAACACATTTATGCAGTTACAATGTTTGATCTTTTATGTCCTGTTGACCTTTGAATATACAGAACTGAAAACAAACCTGGATGTGACCTCTAAGAGGCAAACTGCTCCCAAGCACTAGCAAACCACAACACAGTGGTTTCATGACTTTGAAACTTTATAATAAAAGTACTTGTACTCTTTCTCCTCTGGCCAAATCCAAATTTTACTCTTAAATGAATGTGGTACCTGTTCAGAAAACTAAACTTCAGAGGGTTAGCCTTCCCATATTCCTTCTGCAGGAAGGAGGAATTTCAGCTGGTAATTGAGGGCACCTACAGTTAGGCTTTTATTGGGAATCACTCCCTAAAAAGAAGGTGGTGGATAACAGGGGAAGAAGAAAGCCTAGAAACTTGAGTCTCCCTAGGCTAAAATTAACTTCTGTCAATATTGCTTTTCAGTCACATCTTTGGCAGCTTCAGCACCTTAACAGAGTCAAATGTGTTTTATATATATTAAATATTTGTCAAGTTACCTATGTCCTTGAAAGCATATCCTCTGGCAAAGACACAGCTTATTTTTTAGGATTCTTTCATGAAAACCTGCAAAAGGTACTATCTATGCCACAAAAAAATCAATCTCAGCATACTTAAGCTCATATTACCTGCAAATACAACAATTTTCTGCCACATCCAGCTAGATACCTAGAATTTTACATTCTCACTAGGATCATTAATTGTTTGAAATGTTATTATGAGATTTCATTCTCAGCAATGAAAACACAGGTAAAATGAGTCTGTAGTGTAGGCAAGCTGCTGCTGCTGCTATTTTCAAGGACAGCTGACTGATCAGCTACTGAGAACTGGCCACACTGGTTTCCATGTATTGCAATAGTCCCTTTTGATTATTAGAGTGACCAAATGAATAATCTTTTGCTGTGACCCAGCATTTTACTTCATATTTCTTTTCTGTAACCTTCTCTTAGACCAAGATGGATATCCTACAGAAGCTTCAGGGCTTAACTATACAATTACAAGTGCCTTGAATTCTTGAATTTCCTGAAACATTAATTAAGTCCTTAAACTTCTTTTTCTTCATATGCTGCTCATAGGTAGCTGTTCTCTAGCTGTGTTCTCTTTCTCCCAACTTCAACCATGCTTTTATCTCTTCCTGAAGCAGAAAAATACACACATTATATAGACACAGCAGGAGTATAGTTTAATCACAAGACTTCTATCTATGTCAGGTTTCTTATCTGGGTGAGAGTATAGTTTCTTCCACAGAGAATAGCAACAAGGGCTGAAGCCACCTTACATGACACTAGGAACAGCAGCATTGGGTTGCTTCTCAACAGAGAAGAAGAAAAAAAAAAAAAAAAGAAGTCTTGCTTTCAGCAGTCAGCTCCTCCACATTGAAAAGACTTGCAAAAGGGAACAGCAGCACTGAAGAATGCAGCAGTAGAGAGACTTCAGTTTATGCATTACTGATCAAAGGCTGAAATTAATTATAAAGACAAAAGCTATCACTGAAATGTGCTGGTTCAGAGAAAAACCAAGAACGTTGTGGGTTTTGCCTCTCTGGTGAAAAATGGTTACATTTTGTTGTACACCTGCCCTTTGTTCACAACTGGAAAACACTTTCATTTCAAGATGATGAAAGCTTCTATTCCTTTGGACACTTGCAAATTGTAGCAGCTTTTGGTGCTAGAACTGAATAACTTAATTTGCACATCAATCCTTGATTTGCACTATTTTTAATATCTTTTAGGCAGAGGAACACAGGCTCTTGGTTTTTGCTTGAAAAGCATCAAGTCTCTTTAGAGACTTTTTGAGAATAAAGGAAAGGAACTGAAGTGTCACTAAATGCAAAGATGAAAGCAGAGTAAGGCAAAACTGGCTCACTGCATTTAACTGAAACAAAGCAAATGGAATGTTTAATGACATGCAAGCCAACATCCACCAAGAAACTATGGGTACATTTTTACTGTTCTCTCAATCAACAACTCTGAGAATGCTGTTTAAAAAGGGAGAAAACATTAAAAAAAAAAAAAAAATCAAACTGAGACCATAATCATAATCTTAGTAATTCTGAAAACTCTTTTCAACTTTCCTGTCTGCCAAAGCAAACAGTAAAGATCATACTTTATACCCTCAAAAAGTCTCTAAGCAGAAAAAAGGGCTAGACTGAGGTACTGACCAACAGAATGCTTAAGCAAAGCTTGGAATGCAGAGCACAGTGTAACTGTATTCCTGAAACTTCAGAATAAGTAAGTCTACAAGCTCTCATTTTGTGACAGATGCACAAGAATTAAGTGAACATGAAACAGTAACACTGCACCAGAAACTGTGTTGCACTCCAGAAACTGTCCTAAACTAAGCCATTTGATTCTAAGAACAGAGATTAGAACCGTGAGCCTTTATTTCCACATATTTGAAGAATGAAACATTCTCATTATCATTACAGGGGTGTAGCATTTCCAACAACACTACTTTTTAAATCAAATGGAAAAGAAGCAGCATCACATTTCTGTACAACCATGTGCAACAACTTTAATAGAGGGATTATTTTTGTAGCAAACCAGAAATTCCAAAGCAGATAAAAAAACCCTAAAACATTCAGTTTACTGTTTGAAGCACTACAGGAGGAAACCAGGTCTCATGACGCAAGTGCAGCAAATGGATTTTCATTTTACAGATCTGAATAAGCAGTATGGACAACTATCTGGCAAGTCACATGGGAAACAACTTCGTAACTGCAACTATGACCCCCAAGAACTATTTTACAGGTCACCTATGCCAAGATCTCCAGTATCTTGAATATCATCCAAGAAAGCAGCCTGTTGAAGGTGGGCAGTCCTTGCCTCAGGATGACTAGCAAGCACAGGAAGAAAAAGATAACCCTCAACAGTGCAAGTTACCCTTAGACTAAAAGACCTGATCTAGAGGTTAGAGGTACTTTTTGTTGTTTTTTCAGTCAGAAGGCCATGAAACTAGCCTTTACGCACACTGCTCTATACCTACAGGTGCCACTGAAATTTATCTGAAAGCTGAACAGTAAGACATAATAGTCAAAAGACTATCTTATCTTCTTCTTACAACTTTGTCAATATATCTTTCCTATCTTCCTTTCTACTGAGACTTTTCCCCTGTTGTATTTTTAAGCAAACCAAGATGGTGTGCCAAGATGAACACCTGAATATATTGTTCCTTAAAGCATATTTGTTGGGTTCGTTCTCCGAGATTCAGGTGGTTTTAGAGTCCTTTGCCCCCTTGCACAGCTCTTTGCCAAACCGATGAAAGAGACGGAGTCTTCACGTCTAGATTTTTCAAGGTTGCATGCTTCGTTTATTGTTCTTATCTTACAGTTCTCTCAGTCCAACAAGATGTTTGCAGCTGCTTGGACTTCTGACGACTCCTCCTGCCCAGGGCTGTCCCTTATCTTTTATACTAATTGCTACATATTCTTTATTTACTATTTCTTCCAAATGTCTATCACTAATACTGAAAAGGTCATCTCTACTCTGACCCAGTCCTCACAAACTACCTTGTGCTAACGTCACTGCCGAAGTGGAGTGAGGGAAGAAGAAAAAAGAAGAAGGAGACAATGCCCCAAATTCTCCATCTTGTCCCCATTCACTTCAATGCTAGAAACCCAAATACACTGTTGTTTCACCCTGTGATAAGCTAAACTACTATTTTTCACACTTTTGTGGCCTGTAAACCCTCTCGCAGTGTAGGAAGTTTTTCCCATGGACCGAGATCAAAGCCAGTGTCTCTCTGAGCTCTGGGCTGGGGTCCCAGACCCCCTTGCCCAGGTCCCTGACCCTCCAGGGCAACCAAAGAAATGCCCTGGACTCCAACACATATTGAGATTGAATTCCAAAATCAGTTCTCCACTGGTCAAACGCAGACCTAAATAAGAACTAAGCTTAAAAAGATACCACATCTGTATTGGAACTGTATTCCAACAATTGTAGCACTGCCACTCCGAATGTAAATTTAATATATGTTGAGTCAGAGCGATGTTATACATACCAATATTTAATATTCCAATTTTGCTCAAGTTGGTTTTTTGTTTTCAAGGAAAACCACGTAAATGTTGATTAAAGAAAGAAATCACACACAAGTAAGAAAATAAATATGTAAGACATGGTCCAAAAAGATGTCATTACTTTACTTTGGGCTATGGAGGGACTAATCTTAATTGAAGAACAAATAGCAAAGTGTCACATTATACTTATGGATAAGTACTTATGAAAATGCCCATCTTAATTTGTAAGATTTCTTTTTTTAAAAGATCCAAACATTAAGACTTTAATGTAAATCAGTGTCAAGTTGTGCTAGTAACTGTTTTAACACAGAAGTCACAACTCATGCAGACAAGCTAATATTTACATTTCTGGTTTCTACTAAACTTCCTTGGACTGCTCAAGACAGACATGCACTATTAGCACTTCATATCCACTGGAATGATAAAAAGCAGCCTGTCAGCCAATTCTTTAAAAATATTAATAATTTTTTTAAAAAAACATTTATAGTCACATTTATAATATAAATATTCACAAACTCTCTAACTGTTGTTATGGGTTTTTTTAGTTGGTGTCCTTTGTGCAAAGGATTTGAAATATGTATGTCAATATGGCTGGTTTGTAGTCTGGTTAATCACTTAAGTCTGGTCATGACTGCTTTCCAAGAAAAGAAGAAGAAAAAAAACAAAACAAAACAAAACAAACAAAACAAAACAAAACAAAAAAAAACAACACCCCCAACCCAACCCAAACCAACAAACAAAACCAAAAAAACCCCAAAACCCAAAACAAAACCAACCAAACATAAAACCCTTCCATTTTCCAAGCAGATAAGAAGTAATTTGCATTCCACCATTATTTTTTTTTCCCACAGGAACAAAACATTTACAGCCTTAACTCCTAACACACCACCTTAAAAAGAGTAATGCAAAAACTTTTACTAACTTCACGCTTGGTCCACACAAAGCAGCAACCAACAAAACTAAGAGCAAAAAAATTGTGCAGGCTCAAATCTACCTAAATTTTAAACTACTAAGAAGTTTAAAAATTTCATAGCAAGCCAAGAAAAATATTACAGAAGTCACATTAACACAACTTACACGGGGAAAAAAAAAAAAAAAAAAAAAAAAAAAAAAAAAAAAAAAAAAAAAAAAAAAAAAAAGAAGTCAAATGAAATGTCCTATTTGTTGTTTGTCTTGTCCTCATACAGAAGTAAAAGTTTAGCCACAGGCATTGTTTGACAGCAGCACAACAGTCCATGTCTCTGCAATGTGTTTGATCTGAACAAGAGAAGAGGACTTAACTTCATTAAAAAGATTGGTACAGAACTGACATTAAATTTAGAATTAATATAATGTTGTTCAGTTTTTGCATCCCTTCAGAGACTCCAGAATCAACAACTGAGTTGTGCTCCAACACTTTTGAGCACGGTGTTTGGCATTAACAGCGTATTTAATTAGCTTACATCAAATTTAAAGCTTCTGTGAATACTTTTTCACTATTTGACACACAAAAGCCCTAACCTATCACCAGATCTTTCCACTCCACAGGCTGTCTGCGCAGCAAAGACACACGAGGTATCTTCAGATGACGATATAGATTGATTAAAAGTTATGCATGTAGCTTTTCCTTGTTCTCACATTTTTCAGTACTTTAAGTTTCTCACTGATATGACCAGCTTCCAAAATATCAGCGTGACTTAGTCAGGACGATTCCTGTTATCCTAACACCCTTTCAACAGCCGGTGACGATCTCCAGTTCGGCACAGATCCCCGCAAGGGTTAACCCCCCTGACGCCGGAGCTGAGGGGAGGAGCCGGGGCATGGAAAAGGAGAGGAAAATGGAGAAATATAGGAGGGAGCTGCCTCGGACTCACCTGCAGCGCCTGCCACCTGCGCCGCTGGAGAGCCCCGCAGTCCCGTGGGGCGGCCGCGCCCGACGGGAGCAGGGAAAGTAACAATTATCATGGTAATAATTATAGTGAAAAAGTCCAGAAAGCGCCTCCGCCCTCCCGGCCGCGCAGAGCGTGTTAAGGACGAGCCCCGGCGCAGAAGATCTGCCGGGGCAGGTCAGGGCAGGAGCCCTTCCCAGGAACCGAGTAGGCGCCGGGGAACACTCCGAACCTCCCTGCCTGTCCGGCGAGGAGGAGAGTCTCCTCCGGACGTGTTAGAGGGGAAGGAAAGGGCCATGTAGTCGGGGGTAGGTAGGAGAGGGGCTCTCGGCCGAGCGCCGCGCCCCGAGGCGGGAGCGGGCGCCGGACCCGGCGGCTCGCCCGCCTCCCTCCGCTCCCGTCTGTCAGGCCGCCTCGTCTCCTCTCTGCCTCCCTCCCTGCCGCGGCCGCTCACCTGCCGCCGGCCCCGGCCCCTCGAGCGCGCTGCCGGCCGCGCCGCCCCCGCCCCGCCGCTTCGCCCCGCGCCCGCCGCCGCCTCAGGAGCCGCCGCGCCCGTCACCGCTCCCGTTTGGGGAGGAAGCGGCCACCATGTTACTTTCTCGCCCTCCAATGCCTACAGGCGGGTCCAGGGCCCGCCCCGAAAGAAGGCGGTGGCGGCGGCGGGGCCGGGCAGCGGCGCTGCGGCGGCCAGGGGGCGCCGGCGGGAGCGGCCGGGGCTCGGGGCTCGGGGCTCGGGGCTCGGCCCGCGGGGCGGACACCTGCGGCGGCCGGGCGGGACGAGGAGCGGCGCCTTGCCCCCTCGGGCAGACAGCTCGGCGAGGTGCGGGGGGTGCCCCGGCCCCCCCTGCCCCCGCCCCCCTGCGGCTTCGCCGAGCTGTTGGGTTGTACTAGGAAAAATAAAAAAAGTAGTAAGAAAGGAAACTTGGCGATCACAGAATATTCTGGTTTGTAAGAGACCCGCAAGGGTCATGGGAGCTTCAGCTTTTAGTCCTATACAGGACAGCCCCAAAAATCAAACCAAGGACATTGTCCAAATGCTTCTTGAACTCTGTCGAGCTTGGCGCAGGCTTGGAGAGCTGTTCCAGTGCCCAGCCACTCTCGGGGTGAAGAACCTTTTCCTAATATCCAGCCTAAACACCCTTTGACAGACTATCATACCATTGTCTGGGATCCTGTCACTATTCACCAAGGAGGAGATCAGTGCCTGCCCCTCCACTTGCTCCTCGTGGGGAACCTGTAGAGTCTGATGAGGTCTGTCCTCAGTCTCCTCCAGGCTGAACAGACCAAATGACCTAAGCTTATCCTTGCATGGCCGTGATCATTTCAGCTACTTACCCCAATTAGACTATGCATTTCATAGATGACTCTCATTAACTAAATAGTGCTTGTCACATTTTTTGAAAAATACAAAAGGGTAGTGGTATAGACAAGGTCAGAGGAGCTTACCTTGGGTGAACAGAAGATGGTAGGCACAGTTTTTCAATATTTTAGTGAGGTTTTTGGTATTTGCAGCATCCTCCTGGAGAAGTTGTCCAGCTGTGATTGGAGCAGGCTCACAAAGCAGTGGGTGAAGAATTGGCTGAAGGGCAGAGCTCGAAGGGCAGAGCTCAAAGGGTAGCAGTCAATGTGGCTACATCTGGCTGGCAGTGGCTCATCACCTGTGTTCCTCAGGGTTCAATTCTAGGGCCAGTCCTGTTTGATATTTTTATCTGTGATCAGGAGGCAGGAGTTGAAAGTACATTTAATATGTTTGCTGATGATACTAAATTGGGGGTTGCTGTTGGCTCTCTTGGGGGACTCTTTGGATGCAGAGCAATCTGTCTGTATCAGAGCATTTGGAAAATAATCAGTGTCATGATATCTGACAAAAACAAATACCACATTCAGCACCTGGGCTGGAGGAACACTGAACACAAGTACAGACTGGGAGAGCGGTGTGTGTAGAGCAGCCCTGCAGAAAGGGATCTGGGGGTGCTGGTCGGCAGCAGCTCAGGGTGAGTCAGCAGTGTGTGCCCGGGCAGCCAGGAGGGCAAACCCCATCCCAGGCTGCACCAGACACAGCAGCACCAGCTGTGGTTGGGATCATCCTGCTGGGTTCAGCCGCGGTGCTGCCTCGCCCTGAGTCCTGTGGGCAGCGCTGGGCCCCGCAGGTTGAGAAGGGTGGGAAGGTCCTTGAGGTGAAAGGGCTGGAAGGAATGTCCTATGAAGAACAGCTGAGGACTCTGGGTTTGGCTAGTTTGTCTAGTGGGGAGGAGAGGAGGCTGAGGTGTTATATTGTGTTAATTTGGTTAATAGTGAGTTTCATTTGAGTTGTAATGTTTCCCCTGTTCCCCTTGGAAACTGTATCATGTGGTTTGTCCGCGCTCGGCCGAGCCCATCCCCCACAGTGGAATGTAACCCAGCTCTGTTCCACTCCCACCTTGTCCCTGATTGAGCAGTGGCTTGTCCCTGCCTCTGGGCCCTGCCCCCTGGGGAAAAGCCCCGGCATGGGCGGGGCCTCAGGGACTCTGGCGGCGTGGATGCAGAAGGAAGTCCGTCCGGCAGGAGCAGGACTCCAGAATAAAGCTGTGATATCACCCTGGTGAGGGAGCAGGCTCTTTCCTTTTGCCATTGGCAGTCGTCTGGGTCTCGCTAAAGAACCGCAACGCTGAGGGGTGACCTTCTTATCCTGAACAGCTTCCTCAGGAGGGGATGTGGACAGGGAGGTGCTGATCTCCCTGGGGCCTAGCAACAGGCTGAATGGGAATGACTCAAAGCAGCACTAGAGAAGTTTAGACTGAACACTGGCAAGCATTTCTTTGCAAAGAGGGTAGTCAAACACTGGAACTGACCCCTTAAAAAAGTGATCAATGCCCTAAGCTTGTCACTGTTTAAGAGGGTTTTGGGTGTTGCCATCAATGAAGGACTTGACCTTTTAGTCAGCCTGGGAGTGGTCAGGCAGTTGGACTAAATTATTGTTGTAGGTCCCTTCCAAAAGGAACGGTACTATAATACTCTGTTTGGTTTTACCCTAAGCTGTCTTCCTTTCTGGCTGCAGATTTCTACCGCCTCTCAGCAGCTCTGACATCCATCAGATGTTCCGCTATTCTAGTTTTATTCAATAACTGGCTAGGAAGCTCAAGGGGTGTTTTAATATGTTCTTCTCTTTTTATTATTATTTTTTTCCTGAATTATTGATTGAATAAAGTACCCTGAAAAGTCACTGCGTAGTAGATCTGCCATAAAAAATGAGATGACCATCCTTTTGGTAGCACTTAGTCAAGGTATTGCTCATGCCATCCTTAAATTCCACCCACCCAAAACAAAGAATGAGGCTAAGATAAAGGCAGTTAATTTATGTGTTTTTAACCAATTTCACCCAGAGTGGTTAGCTCTGATCCTTGCCTCTGAAGAAGTAGTGGATATGGGATTTTGTTTTCCTGGAATACCATGAGTTTCTAGATCCATTTTGCCCTCCTCTAAATCATGCATATGTCAGGCAGCTTGTTACTGACCCCCCAAACCAATAATTTAAGAATTTAATGTTATAGCAAATAATTTCTATCTAAGTTTAATTTCTATCTAAGTAGCAAAAAAACCAACCAACAAACAAACAACAAAACCCCCCCTCTGTTCAATGTAGTTTTGGATAGTTTTCAAAAATTGTCTTGACTTTGATTAATCACCAGTTACCGAAGTTATACTCCAGGTAGGTCTGATCCTTTAAACTCATTGGAGCAAATAATTTGTTTATTTTGAATCCTTGGGAATAAAAGTACCTTCCCTTTTCATATTTCTGACAGCACAATTTCAAATTTCTTCATAATTGCTGGAAGATTTAATTCCTTAATCCTGTTGTTGTCTCTTCCATTGTCATATGAATTATGGAAATGACATCAGAGACCACGTCATCTTCTCTGGCTTTTGGAACTGACAGACGGAGTAGGAGTTGGGTCTATAAAGGTGGAAGTGAAAATTAATAAAGGGATGGTTGCTTGCTGCCCCAGGGAGTTTGGCTGATAGCAATCTGTTAGAAATTGTTTGAGTAATATGTGGAAGATCACTGTTATCATGGGTTGGCACAATTTTGTTTTAGAAATGTGAAATTTTTTTTCCTGCCTTGACCGTGCAGTGGTTTGGGGGGGGGGGGGGGGGGGGGGGGGGGGAGAACAGGGACCTATCAAAAAGCTGGCCAGGATATTGGCAGCTAAGTTGACCAATGGGAAATGTCAATGCAATTTTGGTAGGGACATTTAAAACTAATCTGCTGCTGATCGGTCTCTCTCTTGCTTCAGAATCAGCCATGAGGTAACATCACGAGCAGCGGGCTGGCCCGGGTCAGGCCTTGCTGCCCCTCTGGGCGGCTGGACCGGGCTCAGCCGGCCTCCGAGGACCGCTGCCCGCACAGGGAGGGCCGGGGCCGGCTGAGCTCTTCTTTCTCTGCTTGCCAGCAGGAAAGAAAAGCAGCTGCACTTCGGCAGTGCTGGTCATGTGCTCGGGACCGTGGCAGAAGGGGCCAAGCCATGGCCCAGCTTAATCGCCACTGGCAGCAGAGAAAGAAAACCTGCAGCTTCATAACCACTCCAAGCCGAGCTGCCCTGGATGAGACTGAGGGGTGGAAAAAAGGACATCTACCAGCTTCCTCCATCAGCACAGCCTTGCATTTCCTTCAGCTCATGCAGCCTTGGCACTTGCACGTGGCTTTTGCAGGCCTAAGCGGATGTAACCCTTCCTTAGCAACACAGAACTTTTAAAGTTCAATTCTTCCTTAAAAAGAAAAAAAAAAGAAAAACAGAAGGTACATAGAAACAGACACCACATGAAGTCAGTTAGGTAAGAAGTAAAAGAACTAATAATATTGGAATAGGATTGAAGAAGTGGGCATTTTTAACCGGACTTCTCTGGGGTAAACTATGGAGAAATGGACTGTTCTTTGTAGCATCTTAGTGTTGTTGGAGAGAATGCTATTCTAATCAAAATTGAGGACTGCTGTAATTGAGATTTATGTGAGAACTTTAAAGCCCCTGCTCCTGGGTTAGAAGGAGGTCTCAGCCTTTGAGGCAAAGATGATTTTAGACTAAAAGAAGTATTTGTAAATAGTACCCCAGATACACTGAGTACAGTGTAACAGCCTTACTAATAGAACATCACAATCTGCAAAAACTCCGGGCGGCAGCAGATGTGTGGCATTAGGAGCACTGGACTATTTTGTCTTGTAGCAAGTGTCTTCATAAAATTTTAGAGAGGCTCTTCTAAAAAGTTATGAGTGGTTATGTCTAAATAGTGAAACTGACTGAAAATCGTAAATTGTGTTTTTTCTATATTGTTCAATAAGAAAGTTAATAGTTTATAAAAGGAGAGAAGCATGTTTTAAAGTGTAATTCAGTTTAAATTTTTTTTTCTCAACTATTTTTTCTTTCATTCTTTTAGTGTATGTTAATAAAACTATTTTTGTTCATTTTTAATCTTAAGCCTGCTTTAGTTTTTTTTCTCCTAATCTCTCCCTCCCACAAAAAGAGAATAAATGCTAAAACCCCTACATTAATTTGTGTTTCTACCCTGTTTTATTAAATTAAAACCATTACAACTGTTTACTTTTGAACAGGTTTAGCTGTGTTCTGCAATTCCATATAAGACAGAAAGCTCTGAATCTGAGTGTTTCTCCTTATTGTGCAGCTGGTTATGGTTTCACAATTTATTTGCTCCGACTGTATGGTATGGGTGGGAGCTGAAGATTCACAGGCTCTCTCTGGCTTTAGTAATTTAATCAGTGACATACAGAGATGGGATAAATATAAAATCATTGTCATATGTATCTTCAGCTTAAAACTGTAATTTGCAACTGTATTTCAGCAAACCCATCTGTTGGAAGACCAGCATATTGGCTGAAAGTGTCATGATTTCAATCCACTATTATAAATTTTTTGCTAGTTGTTACTGTGTTATGAGATCAAAACCTAAGTTAGGTTAATCTTTCTGGAAAGGTCTTCATGAATACCAGCAGGGGAGGATAAGGATCCCTTTCTATATATTATTTTTAAATTAATAATATATGCTGCTTAAAATACAGGCTTAAATTCAAGAATACTTTGAGATTATTAATTTAAAAAATCTGGTTATCTTGATCTTTTCTGCATAAGATGTGTCAGGATTTTTGAGATACTTATCTTTCAAAGGCTTTCTCAGTATATTTTTCTGAAAAATATTTTTCCCTTTCCTTGTAAAAGCTCTCAGTTGGAGTCTCTCTGTGTCCCGCTTAGAAGGCAACAGGTCTTAGAATTGTTTTCAAAATGCTTATGATTCCCTCAAGTATTATTTCTTATGTAAGTCCTCAGCATTTAGAAAAAAATAGGTTATTCCTGGTAAAAAATAGTGAGCACGATACCTCTTGGTTTTGGCTGCACGTGGAAAGTGGGGGTTTCAGAAAGCACAAGATTGTTGCAATGTCTTTTTGCTAGGACTCGCTTCTGTCTGTTTTTTGCTGTTAGATTTGGCTCTGCATTTTTTTAGCAGGTTCCTGGGTTAGCTGTCAGACAACAGTCACTTCTTTATACTCACAGAAGATTCTGTGTGCTGTTGCATGTTGAACCTGATTAATCAGTCCATGTAAGCAAAAAAGCACAAAAGATAGTAATTTTTAAGTACACTCAGATTTGTGATTTATGTGATTTTTGATCCCACTGTAATAGCTGAGATAATTGATCCTATCCTGATAGGAGTGTCTCTGAAAATAAATTGTATTTTAAAGTTCAGGTCAGTTTATGCTGACTCACTCTGTCCTCCACTTACCTACCTCTCTTCTTATCTCTAGGTACTTACTTAGGTATTAATGGCTGGTTTTAGTAACATAACCTCATTTTAAAATTTATTTTCCAAGGAAACTTATTTTTTGGAAATGAGAGAACTCTCTTTCTTGAGCAAAAACTTGCTCTGTTTATCAAAAGATCTGAGTTGACTTAATTGAAATAAATAGGTACTTTCACAAAGATTAAATAGGACCTTTTGATTTAGAGAAAATAAATAAAAAATAATGTTTGGAATATAATGCCATACAAATTTCATCTGGGATGGGGAACCCCCTGGTATAAATGCAGGTTTGAAGATGAACAGGTGGAAAACAGATGGATGAGAGGCTGGACATGACCCAGCCATGGGCACTCATAGCCCAGAGAGCCAAACGTGTCCTGGGCTGCCTCCATAGCAGCGTGGCCAGCCAGATGAGGGAGGCGATTCTGCCCCTCTGCTCTGCTCTGGTGAGACCCCACCAGCAGTGCTGCATCCAGCTCTGGGGTCCTAGCACAGGAAGGACATGGAACTGATGGAGAGAGTCCAGAGGAGGTACGGAGAACCTCTCCTAAGAGAACAGGCTGAGAGAATTTGGGTTTTTCAGCCTGGAGAAGAGAAGGCTTTGGGGTGACCTAATTGCAACCTTCCAGTACCTGAAGGGTGTCTACAAGAAAGATGGAGAGAGACTATTTACAAGAGCATGTACTGACTGGACAAGGGGGAACAGATTCAAATTGAGACCAGATTTAGATTGGATATTAGGAAGAAATTCTTTACTGTGAGGGTGATGAGGCACTGGCACAGGTTTCCCAGATAAATTGTGGATGCCCCATCCCTAGGAGTGTTTATGGCCAGGTCAGGTGGACCAACCCATTCTAATGAAAGGCATCCCTCTCCACAGCAGGGCATTTAGAAATAGATGATCTTTAAGGTCCCTTCCAAGCCAAGACATCTTACCATTCTGTGAAATTCAGGTGTGAAATAAGACACAGTTTCTTACTGTGTAATAAGTGATGGAACCCACTGAAAAAAGGTGGATATTTAATTTCTAGATGCTTTTTTGAGGCAGCATTGTTTATTTATGTGTAGTCTAAAGAAGGCAATATGAGCTAATAACTTTTCTTGGTTTCAATATCTATGATTAAATCCAATGTTTAGCTCATTTATTTTATGAAATAGATCCTACCCAATTGGTCTTTAATTGGTCCTCTGAGCACTGACTGGAAATGCGTAACACTGAGCCAAAATAATTTGTTATTTTATCCATGCTTAACAGAAAGATAAAAGTTAGACCTTGTCAATATTAATAGTATGTTCCTTGTTCGTTGTTGAATCTCAGAGATATTGCTGGAAATGGGCATGGTCCTAGAAAGCTGAACACGAGACAAAGAGAACACTGGAGAAAAGGAATTGGAAGCAAGTAAACATAAACGATATTATTCTATTTCTGTTTTCATTTAAGAATTAGAGAAGCAACAGTTCTTACACTGGGGGAGTGCAAAATGCTTTCTGAGAAGAGTGTAGGAATGTGGCTGGGGACTACTGTTGTGAGGATCTTTGGCTAAGAATGTAGGTGTCTGGGAGCTACGTGGCACCAGTTAGCCTCACTGGGCGTACATGGGGGTTTCTTCCTGAGAGTTAACCACAGATCTCTGTTGCTTGCCTGTAGCTTTCTCAATACTTTGTCCTCTGACTTTACCCCTCCTCTAGTGATTTATTCCCAGTTAACTCCTGTTCTCTAATCTCAGTGGCAGCTGTATGTCCTCAGTCATCTCACTCCATGAGGATACATATGAGGAGGAAAACTCCCTCCTAGGTAAGGATAAGCAAGGATATTATCCTATTAAGCAAGGATATTATACAAGAATCCTTGACTATATACTAAGGAAGACTAAGTTTACTATGTCTACAGAGACGGATGTCTTAATGCAATCTGAGACCTATTAACTCAGATTATGATTCTACAAAAACTTCAAGCCAATGGAGGAGGCCGAAAAGCACAGGTTTAGCATTCTTGTGGCTCCACAGATGCACTTCCTTGCAAAACAAAGACATCAGCAGGAGCATCCCTTTCCCAAGCCACTCAGCCTGCTTAAAGGGTTGTTCAGAAAGTACCTTCGAAAAGTGATTGGAGACTCATAGTAGTTCTAGTCATAGTCAAAGCAGGTAAATACTGTTTGAGGTGTGGGACAGCCGGTAGAGTTGCCTTATCCAGACCATTTGGGTTTCTATAAAAAAAACTATTTACGTTTGGTGTAAGTGAACTTAAAGCTAAGTGGATTTAGTAAAGTCCACGCTTAAGACTTTAATCCTGGAAGCACTTATCTGAGACCCTGTCTCAAGGGGAAAAATAATCACATAGTATGACTAATAGAGTTTGGTCCCATGTTACAGAGCATATGTAAATACAGCAAATGGGGGTGTATATTTGGGGTTGTTTTTTACCTTTCACAGTTCTTTTTTCATTTATTAGGTGCTTTACAGGGAAAAGGATGGGAAGTGAGATGAGACAATACACTATGTACAGAGGCTGGCTTGTATACAGAAATAGGATATTTGATTCTGTTGGAGGGTCCCAGAGCATGGAAGTGATTCTCTTTCAGGACTCCACAGGTAAACAGTTAGCTACATTATTGCCTAGCCCTTTTCATTCCTGAGCTAATGGTGTTGTCTTTTGAACACAACAGACTTCAGCATTCCCAGAGGTGTCTCTGTTCAAGTTTTATATCTCCTGCTTGAAAAAGCTGGAGTGAATGACCTTGTAACATATTTCTGGCATCAGATGAGTGAGAAATGAGATAGGATATCACTGTATGCTACCCTACCCATTGGCTCAGCAGTGACTCAGCCTTTCATATTTCTGAAGTAAATAAATAGAGCTCTCTGCAGCGTACCATGGGTGGTGGTTTCAGTCATGACTTTGTGTTCTCTTTGCTCCATGTATTCATCTTCACTCTTTTTAGAAGAGTAACTGCTTATTGTACATTTTTCCTGAATCTTTGTTACAGTTCTCCACTTCTTTCCTAAATTTGCTACATATTGCATATCAAAGAGAAAGCCTAGATATATGATCAAATCAGTGCTATTTGATGGTAATATGTGCAGATATGTTCCAGATGCATGCTGTTCATTTATATTTTTTCAGGAAAGAGGAAAATCTAGTAGCCAGAGTGTACCACAAAGGCACAAGTAATATACACAGCCCCTGTATTTCTACTTCTTCCCCCAGGAGTTTTAACTACCTTTTAGGAATTCCTTAATCTCTCTATGCTATTCATAATATTGTGTAAATAATATTTTCTGTAGCATTGTGTGAAATCAGGATAAAAACATATCAAAATTGTTAACTATTGTTATAATTTTATATTACTGTTATATTACTAACTAAAACCCCTAATAAACAGAAAAACATTTCTCTGCTAGAACAATGTTTTCAGACTTCATTTAACTGTTGCATATGTTTATAACTATGGAACATTGCAAAATCCTGTGAAAACTTTGTTTCAGTCAGAGATAATCCAAACAAACAAGATTTTCCTCAAATTGTCTGAAAGCAAAAGGTTATTTTAAAAACAGAAAGTGTAACAATAAATGTATAGTTAGCACTGGGTGAAAAACACTGACATGAATTAGTTCCAAAACAGTTGCCTGATGAAGTAGTCAGCCTTGCTAACATGTTGCCCAAGCACAGCTTGATGTAACTGCGAGCATGGCCTGTTACGCTATGATTTTTGTTATTTTGACTATATTTAAAACAATAGAGTGATTAATACTTGATATAGAGATTTAGTCTCATAACTGGATACTGTTGCATAGCAGCAGAAGCTGGTTCTCTGATCTTTTACGTTACAAGCATATATAAACAGTTTAATATGTGTATACTAGTATTAATATCAATCAATTTCAGAATAGCTCTGTACTGTAGCATAAAGTCAAAAATTGTGTATTCATACACTAAAATACATACATTTCCAAAATACTATTTGCAAAACTGTAGCAATAGAAGGGTTCCTTACCATGTTTAAAAAAAAAGTAAAGGGGCTTGACTGGGATTAGAATCTGGATCACTAGATCACAAGTGTCTTAATGAGAAACCAGTATTGTGCATTCCATACATTCATGTATTTCTATTATGAGTTTTCTAAACATGATATTTTGCAGAATAGTAAATTTTAAAGCAATATTATAAAATCTAAAAAGTGATAAAAAATAGATAATAAATATTTTTCTTTAAAAATCGAATAAAAATTTAGTTGGAGTAGCTGATTTAGGTACAGCAAGAATTCTTCTCAATTCTGAGCAAACTAAGAATTTTTAGTGGTGTCATGGGTTGGCACAGTGTAGTTTTTAGTTAGGGAAGATTGCGGAGTGTTACCCTGTCAGGGTAACAATTCCAGGACCTTGGAATTGCTTTAGAGAGGACAAGGACCTATCAGAAGCTAGGTTGAGATGTTGGCATCTGCTTTGACCACTGAGAATGTTGAATACGATTTTGGGAAGTACCCATATAAATCCTGATTTTGTTCAAATCCACCCTTTTCCTCCTGGCCAGCGGAACTGGTAACATCAAGTTGGGGCCTGCTGCTCTTCCTGCCCCCTTTTGTGGGAGGAGCTGGTCCCGAGACCTGGCCGGGCTCCATCGGCTCCCGGCGGGGGAGGAGAGACTGCAGCTTAACATCAACTACTTTGAAAACCTTCCCGGAGCAGGGAGGGATCTCTGCCGGGCCCCAGATAACAGCCACGGGCCCAGCTGGGCTGAGGCCGCCCTGATTGTCACTGAGGGCTGGGCAGAGCTCCCTCCCGCCCCCAACCCCTCAGGTGATTCCCAGGTAGAGAGAAAAAAGTGAGGGGGAGAAACCCAGCTGATCGGAGGTGCAGCGGCAGAGAGCCTGCTGCCCAGCAGAGAGCACATGGCCACTGCAGGCCTGGGCGGATTTAACCCTTTCCTGGCAACACAAAGCTTCCAAGGTGTTGGGAGTTAGGTTTGTTCCTTTTTGTCTTAAAGAATTTTTCCCCATAAGTTGCTAAGAGACTAAGTACTGGTGCTTAGATGTTACTTGAGTAACACAAAGGAGGGGGAAGATCCGTCAGGTTTTGGGGCAGGAAAAGGACAGGGCTGGGGAAGCTGGGGGTCTTTTCTTGCTCTCGGCATAAGAGAGGACAGGTTTGCTGTGGGGCAAGTCCACGGTCAACAGAAAGTCCGGTCTTGGGAGATTACCATCATTTGCTCGTGTGCCCAGGAATTCTGAGCTCCTCTGCCTGCCCTGCTGGAGCTGGGCCAGCCCTGTCCAGCCATCGCGGCTTCTCCAGCACTGCTCTTTGTGCTACGCTGTAGCCCCGCACCCCCTGCCTGCTGGGACATCCCCCCTACCTGCCAGGGACATCCTGCCACCAGCCCGGGAGTTTCCACCATTCCAGCTTGGTGCACTCGGAGTCCCAAGAAATCAGACTGCCCCAGTTTGTTTCACAAAGCCTCTTGAGCTTCCTGGTTCTGTTTATTATTAATGCTGTAGTTATTGTTGCTTGTTTGCCTTGTTATACTTACTAGTAAAGAACCGTTATTCCTTAGCCCTGCCTGAAAAGCCTCTTTAATTTTCTAAATTTTAATAACTTAGAGGGAGGGGATTGTAATTCCCCATTCCTAGAGAGGTCCTGCCCCTCCCTAGCAGATACCTGTCTTCCAAACCAAGACACAAGGCCTAACCCTTCCCTGAGAGAGAGAAGAAAGAGACAGAGTGGATATAGATAAGACATTGCATGAAGTCAGTGGAACAAGTATGAAAGAACTGATAAAGATTATTAGAAGGAGGGATTGAGGATGTGAACATTTTTATCCAGACTTCTCTGGTGTAAACTATGGAGAAATGGACTGTTTCTTGTAACATCTTAATGTTGTTTGGGGGAATGCTGGTTCTAGTCAAACTTGGGGATTGATATATATGAGATTTAAGTGGGAATCTTAAAGCCCCTTACTCCGAGGGTAAAAGGAGGTCTCAGCCTTTGAGACAAAGATAATTTTAGCGAGAGAGTGATTTGAAGCCCTTGGCTCCTGGGGTAAAATGAGTCTATTTCTTTTGAGATAGAGACAATTTTAGAGATAGAAGAAGAGAATCCTTGTTTTATACTAGAAGAAGCATTCTTAAACAGTACCCCAGACACACTGAGAGGTCCATAAGTAGCCAGGGAAAAGGCTGCTAATGGGTGGAACTGCACAATCTGCAAAAACTCCAGGTGGTTGCAGATTTGTGACATTGTGAGCCACCAGACCATTTTTGTCTTGTGGTGAATGTCTCCATAAGACTCTAGAGACTCTCCTAAAGTGACGGAAGAAATATGTTTAAATGGTGAAACTGACTGAAAATCACAATTTATGTCTCTCTATGTTGTTTGTAAGAAAGTTAACAGTTTGTAAGTGAAGGGAAGAGCATTTTGAAGTTTTGTTTGTTTGTTTGTTTTTCCTTTGGTGTTTTCTTTTTTTTTTTCAACTTTTCTTTTCCATTATTTTAGTATGTGTTAATAAAACTATATGTTTATTTTTTAAGCTTGACCCTGCTTAACTCCTCCTGATCCTCTCCCACAAAAAAGAAAGTAACCACTAAAAGCACTGCACTAAATTTGGCAAACAGAATTTGGCGAACGTGAAACCACTACATTCAATTAATGTTTCCACCCAGTTTTAACTAAAACAATTACAAATGTCCTATTAATTCTGTTAATCTACTTTTTAGAGTCTTCTCATTCCTCTTGTCTATTTAATACTGGTTTTCCTTACATCTTTGTGCTTGGAGGGGTGCAGTTGTTTGAGGGTTTTTTCCTGTTTTTACATTAGTTCCTGAGGAGTTTCCATTTTGGCTGTTGTAATAATTTGCCAAGCCAAATTCAGTAAATCAAAATTTAGAATTTTATTTTGAGACTTAAACACAGTCTCCAGTAGCCACAAGTAAAAGGGACAGTGTCGAATCCCGGGATTTTGGCACTGGGTGAACACGGTAACTGACTCTGTCAGCCTGTCACCCCCTCTGTTCACAAATTGGGTCCAATACCGCTGGTTTTTATACAGTCTTCTGCTGAGAGCGAGCCGAGACTGTAAGACTCTTGCTTCATGGTAGCTTTATTAGATATTCATGATCATGTCCGGGGATCCGTTGAATGGATTCTCAAAGCAGAACAATGTCATGATTGCCCTGTCCGGAGAAGGTTTGGAAATGTTAACATCGGGCCGGAATAGAAAAGATATCGATTTGATTTAATCATTCGGTGGTCAGGGCACCCATCTCCCTTTTCCGTCCTTTTGTGTCTTCCAAAGCGGTTCCCGGCAGGAATTCCTTGTGTCCCTCTGTGCAGTTTTAGTCTCAGTTAACCCTATACACACCTTTAAGTTTACTGATCTTAAACCAAACTTAAAGTAGATCAATTTTACATGGTATATTATTCCATTTTACAGTGAATCAATTACATATCATATTGCTTAACAGGAATTAACTTTAGGATATATATCACAGCTGTGTTCCAGTCTTCATAGTGTGATATGTAATATAAAGTTAATTCGTGTTCGGTCTGAATTAAGCTTTGTAAAATATAAAACGTACTTGGGGTTTGAAAGCGGAATGTGAGAGGGGGACACGAGGATTGAGAAACAGGGAGGGTCTCTACTGGGAAGCCATCAGAACACTTGTTCACTCAGTGAGTGGAAGAGATGATTAGATAAGACGTGTCTCCCCCGGAGATGGACCTGCTAACAACGCAGCGATCAACACCAGATGAGTATCTTACCTGCTCCAGCCGAGTTTAACATTTCTAAACACCACTCTGGAGTAAGCAATCACGACATTGTTCTACCTCAGGAACCTATTCAACTGACCGGAGACATGGACATGAATACCTGATGAAGCAAAAAAGGGACAAGAGTAACAGGTAGCCCTCCACTCTCAGCGGAAGACTGTATAAAAGCCAGAAGCTCAGGACACACTTTGTGAACAGGGGAGATTTGGAGTGATAGAGTCCGTTTCTGTGTTCACCCTGCGTCGAAACCCGGGGTTTGACCTGTTCCTTTTAATTGTGGCTGTTAGAGACTGAGTTTAAGTCTCGAAATAAAACTCTATATTTTGATTCACGAAATTAGGCTTGATCATTTATTACAATAGCAACTTTTTAACTAAGACCAATTCTGCCCATAGTTGGTAACTTAGTATCTAGAACCAGAAGCACATACTGTAGGGCTAAAAGGTGTACTATCGAAGGTAATATGTGTATCTTAGTAAAGGTATGGATGATTTGCATATTATAAGTTTGAGAACAGAATTATTTTTTGGGAAAAGACAAACCTTCTTTATTTCAAATCTTCCGTAGTAATTTATGGTGCTTTGAGAGAATTTTTTGTAGCTTATTATACATTGCAGTGTTCATAGGACAATTCAAACTGGATTACTTGCTATAAGAATCCTTCTTATCCAGCCTAAGGCACCTTCACATTATTTTTCTCAAAATGTGGAAGAAAGGTGTTTTTAATTATATCCACTGGAGTAAATACATAGTTTTTGCGTATCTGCATAAGGAAACCCAAAATCAGATCCACAGGTTGTCACTGAATTGGCCTGATTGTCTGTGCTGCGGGTTCATACCTAGTGGGGGAAAAAAAAAAAAAACCACCAACAACATACCACAAATACCTAATGAATTAGTGCATAGATCTTTGAGTGGCATGTAGGAAGGAGTTTGGTTTTCTCTGGAGAATGCATGTTACACGAGTAATTGGTACAGTATGGAACAAAACTTCAGCAAACATAACATAAGGATCAGATCTTCACCAGTGTAAGTTCAGATAGTTCACTCAACTGCTGCCAGTCTTTAAACATAAAGGACCTTTCCCATTAATTAATGTACAAATGCAGCAACACTCAGCACATTCTCTGTTCTTTGGAAACTACCATGATGCCATTGATCTAGTTCCAAGAATAGCAAAAATCCATTAGCTGCTGAAAACATGAGATAAAATTGCTGATGTTTCTTAGTTATTGCTGCCATAAATCTTACTTATAGTGTTATTTTGATATAATTATGTTTATTACTTTGATCCACCCTATTCAGTTGTGTCTTCAAACAGTGATTGTGTAGCAAGTAAGTGTACAGAAAAACTTTTTCCTTTCTGACCATTAGGTGGAGCTAAAATTCTCTCCTCAAGGAAAGTTATTTCATTTATTTCCATCAAATTGTCCTCACCTCTATTTGGTTTTGTTGTGTTTTCAGTTTTCCATGACAGACTGTGGCAGTATTGTATAATCTTCTTTCAGGAGATTTCAGATACCGGAGCTGGTGTTACTTAAAAAGCTGAAAATTTTCAAAATTCAGCAATAAAATCATCATAATGAAGACCCCAGTTACGGATGTTGTCAAGCTTTTAGGTTAAATGAATGTTTAAGCACTTTACTGGGTTGTGTCTTATATATTCCTTATATGTCTGGATTGCTGCACTAAAATATTGGGTGAAATAAGCCTATTCATCACATGGACCCTAAATATCTAATTACATGTCTTTCTGATATCAATATTTAAAATTGCTAAAACCAGCTGAAATTTGTGATCTGGGAGGTCCTGATACTTAAACATAACTTGAAAGTGTTGTGTTACGCTGGTGTTGCATGGACTTTGTTTAGGCAAAGTTCTACTACACACAGATACAGTTAAAACTGGACTGCAAATGTCTTAATTATGTTTGTAATTCACAGAGCATGCTGCTGTCCTGACCTGCGTGAGGAAAGCAACAACCTGTGGTTTTATAGGATTTATTCTCCTTTGTAAAGATGAAAGAAAGCACAAGAGATTCTGAACACGTTAGCAATAGTGTGAATTTTGTAAGAAGAGAAGGAAAAGTATTCCAAATTATAGCTACTCCTTCTGAAAGGCTGTGCAAAACAATGACATTGCAATTACTCAGAGGCAGAGGTCAAGGAACAGCCACATAGAAAGGACACTGGACATTGAAGACGGACTCCAAAGAATCAGGTAAAGACTTCTGATAAGGGGGGGCACTATGGCAAATAAAGTCAAATAGGTGGGGATAGCTAATGAATATATAATCAGTGTATATTATAAAAACTCTGTTCACTTGATGCTCAGGGCTCTCAACTGGAGGAAGGGTCCCCCGAGGGACCAGCATGCTTTCTAATACTCAAACTGTGTTAGAAAATTTCTATCCAGTCAATTTCAGTATCAGACATACTAAGGAATTGGAAGAGCTTGGTGTTCCCAAGGATTTTGTAAATACTTCTTCTCCTGGTCTTCAGAATATTTGTTTGCATCCTGTTAAAAGTTAAATTCTAAACTTCATGATGTTATACTGATGAAAGTTAGCAAAAATACAGAGACTGCTTTAAAACTGTAGTCCTCAGTGTATAGATTTCTTCTTTATTCCTGCTCTTATGATTGGCAAAGACATCTCAAGGGTTTGAGAAACTATAAATTCCACTTAATACAGAAAAGATCACCAGTAAATTTGTGAGGCGAAAGTAATGGCCAACATTTACAGTAAGTTCCTGTTTTTTAAAGTAGACACGGAATGCCATTTTTATCTATATCTATCTATATCTATATCTATATCTATATCTATATCTATATCTATATCTATATCTATATCTATATCTATATAAAATAAATATTTAGCATATGGTAATGCTTTCATAAATGATGTGGAGTTTATTCAAGAATATGTTAGCTAAGTGTTTGTTCATGAGAAGATACCAAGAATCTTTTTATGAAAAAATTGAATGCATTGCTCATATCCAACTATGAATTTAGTAAATATATATATATAAAACTAATATTGTTTACTTATGAACAGCCTTGGATTGTGATAGATCCACTGCCTAAACAATTTGGCAATAGTACTTACAGGTATATTAAATGATGACTTGTTGCTGTGTGTTATTTGTTTTCATATATTTCATATTTCATTTTTATATTGGGTTTTATGTTATAACAGTTTGTTCCGTATTTCCCTGTTCTCCTGGAAAATGTTGTATCCCAAGGATTGTCCCTGCCTCTCCTCCCTGTCCATTCTCCCACACTCCTCCCAGTCCCCTCCTGCGGGCCCTGTCTGTCATTTGGCTGTTCCTCCCAGCTTCTGGAGAGTTCGGGTAAGGACATCGAATGATAGGGCAGGAGCCGAGGAGGTTCCTCCCTTTATGTTCCCACTGGTTTCCTTGAATGTCCCTCCAACCCTGTTCCACTGCCACCTTATCCCTCACTGGGTGTTGGTTTGTCCCCTCCTTTAGCCCCTCCCCTGGATATAAGCCCAGAGCCCATGGCTGGCCACGTGACTTAATTCGGGCTGCGGTCTAGGGCAGAAGCCCAAGTGGGACGGGAAACAGACTGGACTAAAGACCTTGGATTCACCCCCGGATCAAGTCTGACTCCTTTCCTCCACTGCCAATGGGGGAGTCTGTCTCTCGTGATAAGGGGAAAAACCCTCCACTGCCTCCCGGGTTTTTAGGACCCAGGGCAGTATTCCGGTCTTGTCGCTGTCTTGGGCTAGCCTGGGTAAAACGGAGCAGGTAGCTCCGACAGAGACAAGCAACAATGACTAGTGGAGGAAATTTAAGTGAAGTTACAGCAGTAAAGCAGTATTAAGATGCCAGCTGAATGAGGTTAAACAAGGCCAGGTGCCACGTCTCTCCCTTGGGGTACAACAGCCCCATGTAACACCACAAGCTGAGGTCAGTGTTCCTGGAAATCTTCCCGATGGGAAAGGACCTGCCAGTGCTGGTGACAGCAGCTGAACACAAGCCAGCTGTGCCCAGGTGGCAAAGAAGGCCAGTTGCATCCTGGCCTGGATCAGCAATAGTGTGCTCAGCAAGACCAGGACAGTGATTGTCTCCCTATATTCAGCACTGGTGAGGCTTCACCTCAGATTCTGTGCTCAGTTCTGGGCCTGTCACTTACTGTGGGACAGATACTGAGGTGCTGGACCATGTCTAGAGAAGGGCAATAAGGCTGGTAAAGGGTCTGGAGCACAGATTTTATGGGGAGCAGCTGAGGAAGCTGGGGTTATTAAACCTGGAGAAAAAGAGGCTCAGGGAAGACTTTATCACTATCTATGACTGTGATCACGACACGCAAAGCAACCACACGGAGACGAGAGATTTGCAGGGCAGAGAGAGCCCAAGGCTGAGCCAAGGCCAAGAGCCCCTCTGCCTGTTTATTTCTTATTTTTTATACATTTGTGGGTCTGGCTGTGGATTGGCTTCTGGAGTTATCACCTCCCAGCCGAATGGCCAGACCAACTGTCAGTTACAATTGTTTTCAGGTTAGAAATATGCAAACAAAGGACAGAGAACGAAAAACAACGGATTTGTATATGTTACATGTGTGAGAAAAGGCAGAAACTGCTCCTAATATTGTACAGAAGCTAAAAGGTCTGACTCCATCTTATGAACAGTCTTTAAAAGGCTTTAAAAAACTCAAAAAAACCTGTGTGACATCTCACCCTTTTAACTTTACAAAAAAAGAAAAACAGAAAAAGAAAAACTAACAAATTTACAAAGGGAATATATACAAATTCAGTCACTGAATTTGTCCCTGTGGAGGGATCAACCAAGTGATGACTGGAGGATTCATCCACTTGATGACTTTCAAGTTGGTCACGGCTTCCACCTTGCCTGTCAGCTGAATTCTGCCTCTGCGGTCGCAGGTCAGGACTTTGAAGGTAGCCAGTGTGTCCCAGTATCTGTGGACATACACGCATACCCACGCTCCATAGCGATTAGGTCATAGGGTCCTTCCCATTGCTTGGTGACTAAATTTTGGACCCGTACCTTCGCTCGAGGCTGTTGCTCACCGTCCGAAGCCTGCAACGACAGATGATGGTTCAAAATGACAGGATTATTTGAGTTCTGCGGCACCGTAAGGTGATTGATGGTGTACAAAGCCTTTGCCAACTGACTGTGCGGGGTCTCACCCTGCATTCCCCATTTCTGCTTCTGAAGAACATGCTTGACTGTACTGTGAGCGCATTCTACCATCGCCTGTCCCATCGGAGAATGAGGGATGCCCAAGTTATGTGACACACACCATGACTGTAGGAACTGCCGTACCTGCTGTGAGGCACAAGCAGGACCATTGTCGGTTTTCACAGCAGAAGGTATGCCAAGAACAGCAATGGCCTGCCTCCAGTGGGCAATGACAATGCGTGCTTTCTCTCCAGTGTGAGCAGAAGCCCACATCGCAGAGGAGAACGTGTCCACCGTGACATGCACATACTTGAGCCGGCCAAACTCAGCGACCTGGGTGACATCGGTCTGCCAAAGCTCCAAGGCTTTAAGGCCTCTGGGGTTAACCCCTGCCGGCAATGGCGCACCAAGGGCGTGACAGTCGTTGCACGACTCGACAATCTC
Source organism: Hirundo rustica (assembly GCF_015227805.2). Taxonomy (NCBI): domain Eukaryota; kingdom Metazoa; phylum Chordata; class Aves; order Passeriformes; family Hirundinidae; genus Hirundo; species Hirundo rustica. The sequence continues at coordinate 34,522,990 of NC_053488.1, read as the reverse complement.
ACGAGCCTCAGTGGCCGTCAGTTGGAACTGCTTCTGCAGCGTATGCGCATTTTGGTGGAAAAACCCATGCGATGCCTTGGCCTGCGCGAGCACGTCAGGCTCAGGGGCTATCCACGCTGGATTAGCCAGCTTGTCAGCCCTTGTGTTACCTTCCGCTACAAATCCTGGCAAATTAGTGTGACTCTGTACATGCAGAACGTAGTATGGATGAACTCTGGCCTGAATTGCACACCACAGGGCATTCAGTAAATCAAACAAGGCAGGGCTACTGACCTCCTTCAGAACTGAATAACCCAATCGCTGTGTGATGTCGGCAACATAGGCGGAGTTCGTGATCAAGTTGAAAGGTTCCTGGGAAAATTTCTCAAATGCTATGACAGCAGCCCTTAGTTCAACCAGTTGGGCTGACACATCCTCATGGCTTTCCAAAACCTGCCACTCAGGTCCATCCTGCCAGGTAACAATGGCTTTTCCTGTTTTGCCCGAATGGTCAGTGAAGATGGTGGGTCCTTGCACTGGCTCTTGGCTATTTTTGGGTCGTAGAGGAAATTGAGTATTTTTCGCCACTTGCAATAGCTTGTGGCTAGGCAGATGGTAAGTGATCTGCCCTGAAAAAACCCTTGAGAGCACTTTGCAGCAAAACATTGTTCGCATAGCTCCAATCAAATTCCTCCCTCTGAACCGGGAATATGATCTTTGAGGGATCTGCACCCATCAATTGGAAACAGCGTTGCCGGCACTTGATTATCAAGCGCCGGCAATTCAATTTGATCAATTTGATCAATTCAAACAGCGCTGTCACTGTCTTATAAAGCTGATGAGGCAGGAAGACCCATTCCAAGATGTGCAGAAGATCAGTCCAATCATCATTCCATTGGCCGATGATACCTGTAGGATGTAAATCAGGAGTGGTAATGAACACAGTGACATCAATGGAAGGTTCAATGCGGTACACCTGGCAAGCCGAAATAGCTTGCTGAACCTCCTCCAGCACTTTTTGTGCCTCAGGGGTCAATTCACGAGGTGACTTTAAATCAGTGTCCCCTTTCAACAATTCAAACAAGGGAGACAGTTGTGCGGTGGTCAGTCCCAAGTAAGGACGTCACCAAGTGATAACACCTACCAGTTTCTGAGAATCATTCAGTGACTTCACTGATTGCACAAATTGCACCTCCTGGTGACAGATTGTCCATTCCAGAATTTTGACCCCCAAATATTTCCAGGGAGGTTGTTGTTGTACCTTTTCTGGAGCCACTTGCAGTCCATGTGAATGCAGAGCATTCAACAACTGAGGCTGTATCCTCAGCAGCTCATCCTGGGTGGGCACAGCCACCAAAATGTTGTCCATATAATGATAGACGTGAGCACCAGGAAACTGCTTGCAAACTCCAGACAAGGCACGGGCTACATACCATTGGCATAACACTGGTGAATTTCTCATGCCCTGAGGCAAAAATTTCCATTGATACCACTGTGCAGGCTCAGCATTATTTATTGTTGGTACCGTGAAGGCAAATTTTGGTCTGTCATCGGGATGCAGAAGGATTGTAAAAAAACAATCCTTCAGATCCACAATGAGGACTGGCCAGTCTGCGGGAAGCATGGTAGGCAATGGCATGCCCGCCTGCAATGTCCCCATGCCTTCCATCACAGCATTGACCTTTCGGAGGTCTTGTAGCAACCTCCATTTCCCAGACTTCTTTTTGATACAAAAGACAGGAGTGTTCCAGGGACTGGTAGATGGTTCCAAATGCCCCTGGTCCAACTGCTCCTGTATGAGTTCACGAAGGGTGACTAGCTTGTCATGAGGGAGGGGCCACTGGTTCTCCCAGATGGGTCTGTCCACCAGCCACCGTAAAGGAGGCGTGGGACACTCCGCGCCCTTCATCACAGTGGCCCCAATCAAAAATCCGTTCCCATTCACACCCCCCACGAGGCCAAAACATCCCTACCCCAGAGGTTCTGAGCAATCTCAGTAACATGAGGCCAAATTATGGCTGTCTGTCCCTCAGGGTTCGTGATGGCCATGGGATTCTGGCTCACATAGCATTGCTTCATTCCTCCTAAGCCCGCTATGGATGTTTTTGCCAGGCTCAAAGGCCACTGCGGAGGCCAAGCAGCCAGGGAGAGAATGCTCACGTCGGCCCCGGTATCTAGGAGGCCATGAAGGTGAATCTCCGACGGCGTGGCACCAGGCATGGACACGGTACACAGTGTCTCAGGACGGTCTTTGGTCAGGACAGCAGTCCAGCGCACCTGAGGCGGCCCAGTAGAGCCGAAGCTGCCGTCACCTTGCGACCAGTCCTCGGTTCTGGAAACAGAAGACTTAAAAGGAACAATTTGAGCAATTTGTGTGCCTTCTGGGATAGTCAGAGGCGAGGTGGGTGTGGAGACCATTGCGTGAATTTGCCCTGAAAAATCTGCATCAATCAGTCCCAGGTGCACCATGATACCCTGAATGGTGGCACTGGACCTCCCCATCAGGAAGGCACTCATGCCATCACCCAAGGGACCAAAGGCATCCAGGGGAACCTTGTGTATTTTGTCCGAATCAATCACGACAGACTCGGCTGTGCAGACATCAACACCTGCTGAACCGCGGGTGCTGGCTGCAAGCCTGCTGAGCACATCTCCATTGGTTGGGGCTGAGGCAGAGACATTTGTGTCGGCACGCGTCTCACCTTCACGCTCTGCGTTGCGTTTCCCGAACTGACCAACGAATGACCATTCATGTGCACTGTCGCCTTACACGCGTCCGCAGCGTGATTCGGCCATCCACACGTGCACAATAAAACAAGACAGCCATAGACTTCTGTGCCTTTCTGCCCTATTTCTTCCTGGCCCAAGCACCCCACTGCTACTGGTGCAGCCCCTGGGGAATGATCCAGGCAGGCTGCCCAGTAGCAGCCACAGCCGGTTGTACGGCCGCAGGCATGGCCGGCTGGACCGCTGTAGCCACCGTCAGTTGGACAACTGTAGTCATGGCTGGCTGTACAGCCGTAGCTACGGCAACCATCTGTTGGCTGGAAGGGGTTACCTTTGCACAGGCCCCAACCATGTCCGACATGGATGGTTCCCCAGGAAGCACCTCAATTATCCTCTTGCAAACAGCATTACAGTTGCTTCGAGCAAGGGACTGAAGCATGAGCTTCCTTGCCGCACGATCACTCACCTGCTTCTCAACCGCAGCAGTCAGCCATCCTGCAAAGCACAGGAAGGGCTCATCAATTCCCTGGACGATAGTTGCAAAGGGCTGCTGTAGAGTAGCCAGATGTAAGGTCTGAACCAGGGCTGCCATGCCTGTCTGCTGGCACTGCTCCTGGGCCAAGGGCTCAAAACCAGCCTGCCCTTCGGCCCTGGTACAATTGCCTGTTCCCAGTAGCATATTGGTATTAACCATATGCCTAGGATCACCCTGACCCAGTGTTCTATTCCGTTCCACCGCTCTGACTGCCAGCTGAATCCATTTATGCTCAAAGAAGTCATATTCAACTGGTGGGAAAAGGGCCCAAGCCAAGCTCCGAATGTCAAAGGGCATCAAAAGACTGGCATTAAAATAACAGAGAACCTGCATCACCTCAGCTGAGCCCAGACCATACTTCCTGACTGCATCACGCAGTTCTGTCAAGGCCTGCCAAGCCAAGGGTTGATAGGTGTTATGAGTAGCGCCCTGAAGAACAGGGAAGGCCTGAAGACCCTCAGATGAAGCAGCAGCACCTGTCATATCCTGCCCTGTGGGCCCCACAGGGTCAGAGGCAGGCCCTCGGCTGGGGACCGGCTGAACACCAGACACTTCATGTCCAGCACTAGGATCAGCACCATTGCTCAGTCCTTCAACCTTAGCTTTCACCTCCCCCCAGAATTGCCCGTGGTCTGTTGAGCGTTCAGACACCTGCCGGGGGGAAGCATCCACCAGGTTGTGGAGGAAGAGCCAATGGCGCGGGGCCCTTTGCTCTTGTCAGAGACCGGCCGCATTCCGGCCGTGTCCCGGTTCGCGCTGAACTTAAACACTCCGGCGCCCGCAGCCGCCGTAACGCTCGCAGTGGGAAGCGGAGGCGGGGTCAGGCCAGCCACTGGTGCTGGGCCCGCCGCATCCTCAGCGGGGCTGGAGCCCGCCAGCAGCGCCGCGGCACCGGCCGCCGGAGACCGGTCAGATGGCTCCATGGCGGGCACACATCCCGGCGCAGCTGGGGAGCTCGGGCTGTATTGAGGCGAAGACGGCGACCCCGTCGCCACTGCCGGGGTCACGCCGCTCCCCTCCGGCAGCCCATCAGAGCTGGCCGTGCCGGAGTCTCTCCCCACCCCACGAGCACCGCCCCCAGCTGCAGCCCACGGGGCTGGCGCAGGAAGCGGAGTGTCCGGGACCCCCCCGACAAGAGTCCCAGTGCGGGGGCGGAGGCCTGTAGGCACCGCCACCCCAGAGCGGAGCGGAGACCTCAGCCCGCCCGCTGGGGCGGTGTCCATCGAAGAACCGACCAGGACCTTGCCTCCAGCAGCGTCCCCACCCGGCGCCCCCTCAGCAGGCGGCGCGGGGACAGAAGCGGCCAACGCAGCCCCCTCCGGCCCTGGCCCGGGTGGCAGGGCGGGGTGCCGCTTCACCCGACTCCATCGGATAGGTGATGGTTGTGCGGCAGCACGGACACCACACAGTGACCGAATCCCGGTCAAACGACAGTGGGGGCCGCACCCCCGGGCCGCCCCCCCCACCAATGCCGGAAAGGCATGGAGGGGAGGCGGCCCCGCCCCGCTCCAGCGGCTCCGTGGCGCGGGGACAGGAGGGATCGGCGCCAGGCTCGGCGGGGTCCCGCTCCCCCACTGCCCAAGCAGCACCAATGGGGTCGGGACGCGCCCCTCCCCTCGGAGATCAGTGCCGGAGCCCAAGGGGGAAAAACCACCCAGTGCAACGATTGGGGAGGGAGGGGGAGAGTCCGTCTCACAAGGGAGCTGAAGTTCGGGCTCAGACAATACTTCTGGGTCTGATATAATGGCCCCACCCCGCTCCAGCTCCCCTTTCTGCTTCGAAATGGGGGAGGCAGCCCGTGAGGTCTGCGAGCTGGGGCGGGGTCGACCTCCACACAGCCCTCTCAAATAACTTCCACTGCAGCAACAAGCGTGCAACCTCCTCATCATATTCTGTTTCATGGGCCTCCATGAGACATTCCTTCAGGAGGAACCACACCTCCCGACTGAGCACAGCATCTGTCGTGGGAAAGAACCCACGCAGTCTGCCCCATGCAAACAGATGCTGAAGCCCCTCCGGGGAGACCTGAGCGTGTTTCCGCTCCAAGAGGTCCCCCCAAAGATCCAACACTGGAGCGTCCTGCATAGCAGGCACACAACAGGGAAAAAGGGGAAGGAAAAACCTCACCAGACTGTTTCTCTCACACGTCGAAGGGTCACCACTTGTGATCGTGACACGCAAAGCAACCACATGGAGACGAGAGATTTGCAGGGCAGAGAGAGCCCAAGGCTGAGCCAAGGCCGAGAGCCCCTCTGCCTGTTTATTTCTTACTTTTTATACATTTGTGGGTCTGGCTGTGGATTGGCTTCTGGAGTTATCACCTCCCAGCCGAATGGCCAGCCTAGCTGTCAGTTACAATTGTTTTCAGGTTAGAAATATGCAAACGAAGGACAGAGAATGAAAAACAAAGGATTTGTATATGTTACATGTGTGAGAAAAGGCAGAAACTGCTCCTAATATTGTACAGAAGCTAAAAAGACTGACTCCATCTTATGAACAATCAAAAGGCTTTAAAAAACTCAAAAAAACCAGGGTGACATATGACTGTCTGAAAGCAGGTTGTATCAAGGTGGGAATTTTCCCCTTCCCGCAGGCAGCTAGTGACAGAGCAAGGGGAAATTGCCTTAAGTTGCACCAGAAGAGGTTCAGGTTAGACATGAGAAAGAATTTCTACATGAAAGGGTTACCAAGCATTGGAATGAGCTGCCCAGAGAGGTGGTGCAGTCACCATCCTTGGAAGTGTTCAAAAATGACTGGAATGGTGCTTAGTGGTATGGTTTAGTTGTCATGGTGGTGTTTGGTCAAAGGTTGGACTCCAAGATCTTGGAGGTCTTTTCCAACCTTAATGATTCTATGATTCTACATCAAAAAGCAAGAAAAGAAATTTACTCATATTGAATTATATATGTACTTTGAAGCTTTGTGAGAAAAGCTTGGAATATCAGTTCTGGGTTAAGACTATCAACAGAAAAATGCTGAAAAGCTGATAAAGCCGTAGCTGTTAAGGAGGAAGATTAGTAGGCTTAAGAATTGTGTACTTAGTGACTATTACTGTCCATAGATCACACTCACTCATTTTTTATTCAAATACAGATACTCTAGAGTTTACCTAGAATCCACCAAAGCTGAGAAATTTGAGTAAGTCAATAAGGGCTGTCTTTAGAAGAGGGATGAGAAAGTGAACATGAGGGCAAAGTCATTCTATGAAAGCAAATACAAGACTCTGTGCCTGTTCCACCTGAGGGAACAGAGTGCATCAAAGCTATTAAGTTGCATGTTCTCTCATGGTTTACACTGATGCTCTGCTTACAAATACCAGCCATTTTACAGCACCATGCTTTATTTTTGTATTTTGATTCAGATCTGAATGAACCATTATCAGCCAATAACCTAGGAAAACAGGAACTTTTTTTGTCAGAAAAAAGACTGACATAGAAGAGTGTTCTCCAAGCCCTGAGAGATTTATTCAGTACTTGAACTTTTGTCTGCTCATTAAGGGATGTTAGACAGATCACTTGCATTCTAATTCAAAGTCTAGTGAAGTTAATAGCAAGTTTCTAATGAATTTTTTTAAGAGAATTTGGACTGTCAGAAGTGGAATGCTTGTTTAATAATAACAACAATTTTAAAAAACCCTTTTGCTCCTAACACTTTATTAATTATTGGAGCAAAATCATTCTGAATATCATTATTATTTAGTGTTATTGCCAAAATTTCCATGAGGAGCACATGTTTTGCACTTCAAATAATGTACATTTGAGAAGGTCATGTGGTTTTAGAAAGTTATTATTCTTTCTTTGGAATAACATTTTCAGATGTCACTGTTAGTGGTTCCAAAATTTCAAACGTCTTATGAAGCAATAGCACAGAGCTGGGTTCTTTTTTTTTTTTTTTTTTTTTTTTTTTTTTTTTTTTTTTTTTTTTAGTTGTTGTTGTGGTTGTTGTTGTTGGTTTCAGCTGCTGTAAGAAATATTACATGTCTGTAAAGGAAGATATGATGTCTGTTCTCTGACAGAAGCTCCATAATTTTGCACCTTTATCAGAAAGAGAGCTTTATAGATAGGCCATGCTGAATGGCTTTAGCAAAAAGTGAGGTACTGACATGAATTACTTAGAGGAAGAAATTAATGGATTTCTGCTACCTTACTAGTTCTGTCCTTAATATTTGTGTAAATGTGCAGGGGGAAAATGGGCAACTGAGTAACAGAATCAATATGATTTCAGCAGATGCCATTTATTGTTTACATTAAACTCCATTTATAGATTCTAGCACTACTGTCCATGTGTACAGGTGTCTCTTGATTGGCTAAGCCACTTGTTCATGAGGCGCTCTAATTGGTAGAGCGTCCATCATCACGTTGTGTGTCCTCTATCTAGGTTTTGCATTTTTTGTAGACAGTCTCTTAGGCTCTACATTTCTACTTTTAGTCCTGTTGTTATCTCAGTAGACTTGATGAATTCCTGAGAGCTCTGAAAACAAGAGTACATGCGGCTTGCTATCTACAAACATTTTGGCTGGTACCCAGAATGGGCTAAGTTATTCAGGTACATTGATACATTGTCTGGGTTTGAAAAGACAGGTATCTGCTAGGGAGACGCGGGGCCTCTCTAGGAATGGGGAATTCTAATATATTCCCTCCAAGTTATTATAATTTAGAAGATTAAAAAGGCTTTTCAGTCAGAGCTATGGGGAAAGGAATAATAGTCTTTCACTGGTAAATATAACAGGACAAACAAACAACAACAGCAATAATAATAACAACAACAACAATAATAATAACAATAATAATAAACAGAACCAAGAACCTCGAGGGGCTTTGTCTCATAAACCCTGGGCAGTCTGATCTCTCGGGACCCCAAGAGCACCAAGCCCAAACGGTGGAAACTCCGGGCTGATGGCTGGAAAAGGTGGGTTGTCCCGGCAGGCAGGGGGTGTCCCGGCAGGCAAAGTGAGCAGTGCTGGAGAAGCTGCGGCGGCTGGACCCGGGCTGACCCAGCTGCAGCAGGGCAGGCGAGGGGCTCCAAATTCCTGGGCGCTCTGGCAGATGATAGAATTCCCAGGACTGGACCCTCTGTTAACAGTGGACTCCTCACACAGCCAGCAGTCGCCTGACCATCCTCTCCGAGACTGAGGGCAGAAGAGAGCACCCTCAGCTCCCGGAGCCCCTGAGCCTTTTCCTCCCCCTCAAACTAAGAGATCTACTACCTTTTGTGTGGGTCAAGTACCCTTTAAGCATCAGTATTTAGTCTCTTAGCAACTTATGGGGGGGGGGGGGGGGTGGGGAATTCTATAGGAAAACTTAACCCCCAACACACATAAATGTAGTTATTAATCAGAGGAATGAGCAAGTAAAAAAAATCAGGGAGAAGATATCCTAATTTGTGAATCTGTTGTCTTTCCTTATTTTTAAAGTCAAAAAGACTATGAATGTACAAAAAGAAAAGAAAGAGAAACTAGAGGAAAGGTCAAAGATGAAGTATTTAGCAAGTCTGGTAAATACACATAGCAGTCTGGCAATCTTTGTATGACACACCCCACTGTATTACAGAATAGAAGGGAAATAGGGACCACTGACTTCACTCAGGAAGCTTGTTGTCTGCTGACACATTGACTCACTACTGTTCACTTCCAGAAAAAGTGGTTCCATATGAGAAGGCTTCACAATTAGCCGAATAGTTCTGAGGAAAGTCAATGGAAAAAACACCAAGGTTTTGACTGTATGGAGTTTTTTAATTCCACATGATAAACTTTTTTTTTCTTTCTAAAAGGCAGCCTAGCTAGAATACAAATGCTGCCTAAGCCAAAAGCATACCTACTTAATGCAAATAAAACCTGATTGTGATAAAGTAAGAAAAGCTTGAAGAAACACAAGCTTTTGGTAGGTATCAGGAAAAATGACTAGAGATATTTTTGAAAGTAAAGCTTAAAGTAGGTTCCACTTGCTTAAGGTACTAAAGACAGATGCTTCCCTTATAGGGAGATGTCCACAGATGTTAAGAAAAAAGGTTTTCAGAAAGTAGTTACCTTGGAACTCTCCCACTGCTGGAGTAGGAAGGGCAAGGATATTCAAATTGCTCTTTTCATGCCTTTAGATTCAGTTCCTGCTTCCTGGGATTTTAGTGAAAAATCACTTGTAGAGGTCTCTAGTTGTTTATCCTTACATGATGCTAGCAGCAATTTCATGAAATAATTGTTAGTGGTTATCTGTCATAATTCTTGTTTGAAAGAGGAATCACAGCCTTAGCAGTATTTACTTATTAAGCAGATAAATTGGGGTGGATTTATAAACCCATTGGTCTAATCTCATAAAGGAAGAGACATATTGTTACCTTTTTTTAGCAGGCATATAGTAACTTAAGAGAATTACTTTCTGTTTTCTCTTTGTATTATCCTTCTGCTTCTAAGCTTAAATATAGAAACCTTAAGTATCTTAAAGGAACCTTAAGCAGAAAGAAGAAAACCAAAGAAACATAGAAGGAGCAAGAAGTTGGCTTGACAGTAAAAAGAGCTCTCAGCCCCTGAGGTGTTTGGGATTTTTTTGGTTGGGTTTTTTTTTGTTTGTTTGTTTTGGTGTTTTTTTGTGGGTTTTTTTTGTTTGTTTGTTTTTGTGGTTTTTTTTTGTTTTGGGGTTTTTTGGGTTTTTTTTTTGTGTGTTTTTTGTTAGTTTGTTTTGTTGTGGGGTTTTTTGGCTTGTTTTTTGTTTTTTGTTTTTTCTCCTCTCAGATGTTGTTGGTTATTGGAGCTATGAAATACTTGTTTGAAGGGCCCTGAGGCCTTCCTCCTGGAGGTTTGGCTACCTCAGGGCTAATTAAATATTTTTGAGGGCAGACAGCACCACAGAAAGTCCTTACCTTCCTGTGGGAACTGACCTAAGGTGCTGCTCTAGTGATTGGATCTTACCTGAGCTACAGGCACTACTACATCACAATCCTGTCTATGCCTGGCATTTAGCCTGCTAATCTGGTCGAGACCCCAGGGCACAGGATGGTGTCCCATCCTGACCCTGGACCTTCCTCATAACTATGGCCCTGTCTGGTGATCAATTGTTATCCTTACAGGGCCTCGTCCTAACTGAATTGCTGGCTTTTCCCAGCCCTGTCTCATGATCTTGACCTTGCCTGATATCCTGGGCTCTGGGCAAGCTTCTGGGGCCTACTTCAGCTCCAAGCTTCCCTCCCTTATGGAGTCACCAGCCTGTGCAGCGTGGTGACCTTAGATTTTCTTGAACTCAAAACCCAGTCAGCCTGTGAGGAGGGATGCACTTACAGTACTTACATTGGCATACATTAGTGTGTGAGTTGACACAGAAAGGCAGAGGGAACAGACAAAAACTTGTGGCTTGAACACAAAGGGTGAATCAATTTCTGTTACCCTGTGAACTGGGTTATCCCCAGATCAACACATGGCCAGAGGTTTAGAAGTGGACATGCAGGCAGTCTTAAACTCAGTCCATGCTAGAGGATCACTGGCCTGCTCTTCACATATGCTTATTCAGAATTATTCCCAGCTGCTAGTCACTTGAGCAATCTATAATCCTCCTCTCCAGTCTTCTGCTTTTTATTCTATTTACCACAATAATTAGTGTAAATATTACACTATTCAGTGTGTAAAAGTTTGACATTTCTTTTGGCATTTGTAGCAGTCATACTGATAAGTATCCTGGGAGAGAACTGTGAACATTCCTAACAGTCAGCAAAATGAAAGGTGTCTACCCAGACCCAGGAAATTAGGAACCAGATTTCAGTCTGGTTATAGAAAACTGTTGCCCAAAGAGGGGAACTAAAACAGTCTGTAACTGCTACCAAAGGCACATATGCCTTCCAGGAATATCCAAGATTATCTAAGAAAAGATATATATATTAAAAAATCCATTTGCAGTCTCACCTGGCATTAATACACTCTCTTAAAGAGCCTGGTGGTCTTGATCATTCCATCACATTCTTTGCTTCTGTAGTCTACCCTTTTGTCCTTTGCGTGTTCCCTTGCAAGAATAGAAGATGAAGTTCTAACAAATGACCTTGTTCTGTACACATAATTCAAGCTGGACTAATTACTTTAGCCCTGGAACCTTTTATGACCACAGTTTCACTGTCTTACTGCGGAGTTTTTTACAGGCTCAGTACTTACTGTCCATTTGGTTACAGAACAGGGCTTTACAAAGAGAGTATCAAGGTACTCAGTGTACCAAGAGAGAGTACTGTACCAAGAGAGAGTACCAAGTCCTCATTCCAGCTGTTTCAGAATTAAACCCTAGGAGACTATTCATGTATGAAATTATACTTTGGCAAGAACATAATTCTTTCAAGTTCTCTTCTGTGATGATTTTACTGCATGATTACAATAGTGTACAGGGGAGATGCAGCTTCTTTTTGTTTCAACAAAGCTAATGGAAACAGATTGTTATGCTCTACAAAGTTACAAGAGTTCCAGATCTAGAGGTTGATCTTCTTGTGTAAATTATTCATTTATTAACCCATGTGAGGCAATGTGAGATGAGTTAGCAATGTTATTTAAGCTATCTGAAATAACCAAGTGTTATTTGATGGACATGGGCTGGGGAGTATTGCACAATTCTCTCCTTTGGCAGATCTGAGAAGTTGTTGACATCTCTGTCTACAGAAATGGAGATACATGGGAAATGTTAAAGTAGCGATTTCTTCTCTATTTCTTTGTATCATTTTGTCTTTGCATTTAACCTGCCAGGGCGTCAGAGAAATAAGAACGTAGTGGTTTTATGGACTTAAATGCCTTTCATTTCCTCTTCAGTGAACTTTGTACAGGCTTCAGAATATTGTCATCATACCCTCAAATAAATATGGTTGTTCCTTTCCATAACAAATGAAGGATTATTATCCTTTAATTATTTGTGAACTTGATACAAGTGGATACTTTAAGATAGGTAATTGCTGAGCTATCCAAATTCTGAAGGTTTATGACTGATGTAATCCTGCCCTGGTGGGCACATGGGAAAGAAGACCAGATTTCCAGATTTTTTAACCTTCAGAATATACTTAAAATCGATTCAATATCTATTGATAGATATCGATATTGATAGTGCTGAATATCACTTTCAGAAATTCAACTAAGTCTGTCAAGATACTTTTTAATTATTTATATATATCTATATATTCTATGTGCTTTTCTCCACTTTTTGGATTCCATTTCAGTTTCTGTTGCAGGTTTGGAGTTTGTGGACTGCTGATGTGTGTTCTTCTGTTTTTTTAAGTGGAAATAGAACTTGGTAAAGAACCACCTTCATCATCTGCCTGTTTTACTAGCTTTCCTTGAACTTCAGATGACAGAACATTGAGAAACATCATCCCATGTCCTATTGCAAGTTGCTTGTTATCTGCCTTGAACCTGTCAAGGCAAGTTTAGCCAGATTTATCTGGCCAGAAGTAAATTAAGAAATACACCCAGGAAGTCCTTTGCCAATAAATCTAAGGAAGAGGTAACTGCATATAGCGAGAAAAGAGATTGGGAAAGTTACCTTTTCCACATGCTTTTAGAAAGAAAAGGAAAAAAAAATATTCTTAGTTTTGCCTACTGAATGTACAGTCAGTGAAAGTATAGGTTTCACACAAATTTACAGATTAACTATCAGGCTTCTTACACTATCCCACTGATATGAACTCAACAAACATTTTTCCTTCATTAGGACTTTTAGTTAGTCAGTTCAGATGAAGAATACTTTCTTACTCAGATTAAGAAAACTTTCTCCATCCAGTTGTAACATAAAGATGTAAGAGTGCTAGATTAGATCCAGAGCATAAAATCACAGAATCATAGGATAGTTTGGGTCAGAAGGGACCTTAAAGATCACCTAGTTACAAAGATATAGGGCTACAGATCAAAACTCTCCCAGAGACTGGGGGTCACTGAGTGCATCTCATATTTATTTGTTAGTAACACGTTGAACTCATAATTTTATTTTTACAATTGGGAAAATTGAAGCACTAAGAGAGCTAGAACACAGCTTCTAAGGCAACTTGATTTTGAATGTCTGAGTTGGACGTGCCTTTCAGAGGCACTGAATATCAAGAAGCTCCTGATAGAGCTGAGGAAAATTTGCCTTTGCTCACAGCCATGTCAGCTACCAGTTCAGGCTTGCTAATTTGAAAGAAAAGAAAACACTACGAGATTATAAAGCATAGTAGGATATGAATCTGAAACCAGTTACATTAACATTCCTGAGTTATTAAGTCCACTTTACTGCTGGTTTTGAGCACTGGGAGTGAGTGACTCCATTTCTGACTACAAGAATAGCACTCAGAAATAAGCAGTTAAACAGCAGTAAACAGCAACCCTGTGAAGAATGTTTTTAGGTGATATGGAGAAACAAAGTAACTAGTTATAAATTCTGTAACTTAGACTAAGTCAACACTTACGGGCTCAGTTTCCATAGCTTTGTGCTCTAGTCTAATGGAAAGCCACGTGCCCCTGTTAATAAAATCAGATACCTAAACTCTGCTTCTTACTGGAGCTGGTGAATTTGAAAGGAACAGCATACTAACACAGCAATAAAAACTTCAGAACATCTGTTTTGTGTTTAGCAAGTGTGGAATCTAGGGGACAACCTCAGTGTTACCAGTGGATTTTGAACTTTGATCTGCTGCTTTTCATTCCCCTGAATCACTGACCAGAATACATAACCTTGTGTACGTGCATTGCACAGTACATTAAGCAAGCACCTAATAGCCTGATTTAATAGTAGTGTTTGATTTAGCAGGTTGGTGAACTCTACACGGCAATGATGAGTCATTTTTATTGATTGTGGCAAAACAGCCCAGTGGGTCTTAACAGGAGTTTGTGAACATTTCCATGCATGAGTTGCATATCAGTAGCACATATTCAAAGCAAGTATCTCGTGAAGAGGACAATTTCCAGGGCTACCCAGAGATGCTAAAATGCATCTAAGAGAAAGACATTTAGCCTTGTTCAAGAAAAACAAAACAAAACAAAGCAAAACAAAACACTAGGGTGAGGAGTTTGTGGAAAACTTAGAGTATCAAGACTATCCTCTACAAATATGGCACAGTAAGAGCAAAGCTTCCAAAAGAAGGGTTCCAAAAGAAGAATGCCATCCACACTGTCAAACCTGACACTTGATTCTGTCTCCAAAGGCTTTTGCCACAGGATCTTTTGCAGCTAAATCAGGATAGAACCCAGAAAGTCAGTAATACCAAAATGTTTCCAGCAACTGTCTGGCCCTATTTTCCCTTTTTGTATCAAGTCGAAATAAATGTAAGTAGAGAAAGTTTGGATGTTTTGTAGTGCATTCATTTTAGATTCTTATGTAGCATGTAAGAATAAATATACATCTAGCAAGGAACTAGATATTTTGAAACTTAATAAAAGAAACTCTCAGATCCAGATTAAAAAAAAAAAAAAAAAATTAGTTGCTTATAAGTGGCTTGTTGATAAAACATATTAAAAAAGAAAAAAGAATGTGGTTTAGGTGTAGAATAACATGAAGTACCTCAGATTTTGTGGTGGGAAGGTCTCATGGTGCAGCCATTATAGTTTAAATAGCTATATTTTTCTAGCTAAATTTTAATTAGTATTTAGTTATATTAATAGTCCTAGAACAGTTCCTTAGTTTTAGAACAGGACCTGGACATTTTTGCCCTGTGCATTTTGTATATACCCACAAAATCCTTATCAATAACTTCATCTCCTGGCTGTTAATAAAGTACAATTAAACAGTAACAGGATCTTGTTAGCATAAATACAGTACTTGTTGTTTAACTTTTTTTAACTTTGTTAAACTTTGTTGTTTAACTTTGTTTAACTGAGGGTACCTAGGTAATTGCCAAACAAGGACTTTTTTCTTTCTGATGGTAAGTTGTTATGAAATAATTTGTCTTGTAAAATAGACTGCTTTATTGGTAACTTCTGTCATGGCCTCATCTAGTGTGTTTGACAATGTAAAGTGTGAAAACGAAAGGGGTACACATGGGCTGATGGGAATTAAATGTCACATGAGACATGAAGGCCTACTGTTACCTTTCTGAAGGGCGGCATGACACCATGGCAGTAGTTTGCTGTCTAGCCTTATGATGACATCTGGCAGTGTTATAAATGATCTGTAGCCAAAACCAACCAAACAAACAAACAAACAAACAAACAAACCTGTACAATATGTAAATATCTATAACTGACTCCCTCTCATTATCAAGCCAGCAAGAGTTAGTCTCATTCCTTCTTCTTCTGTCTTAATTAAACACATAGCATCTGTTATGAGGGTGGGTTTATAATACCTATCTGCCTGAAATTGATGATATTGTTCCTTGTTTTTGCCTTTCTTCAGGTGTTCAGAGGAGAACTGAGTTTGACCCAGTTGGTCTCTTTTGAAACAGGTGTCAGGTTAATTCTGTTGCAGCTAAAGAAGTAAGAGGTAATGATCTTTGGACAGCTAACAGAATACATACTGAAAGATAAGTACCTTCCAGAAAAAATTGAGTATGTTATAGAGAAAACTGCAGGTTGTGTTATTCAGAAACAAAAGGTGGAGTCTTTACTACTGGACAGAGTAGAATAAGGATGCTATTCTTTCTAAATACAATTAGTGTGGACTTACCAAAGGAGGATCATGTCTCACAAATCTGATATCCTCGTCTAGAGACAGGAAAACTAAGAGAGTCACTGTAGGAAAACTATTGATATGATTAATCAAGACAAGGGGAAAGTGTTTCACACAGGAACATACAAAAGGCTTACTCTCAAACCCAAGAAGTAAAGCAAATAAACAGTTTAAGTGAATAAGATGCTGGTTGCAAGTTCAAAGACAGAATGGTGCAAGACAGAATTACAAAGACTAGAAATTAATTACTGTGAGACTGAAAAGAAAGGAGAACGGTGAGAAAGCTGAGCAAAAATAGTCTTTGACAATTATGTTATTTCACAATTAGCAGTCTCAGGATGTCCAACACAAGTATGTTGATTCCTAGTTCAGTAGAATCATTTGCATCTCAAATTACAAACACCTATAAACACATAAAAGAAAAATGTTCTTTGAATATTAGACACCTTTGAGGTCAGATTAACAGGTATAATGAATTGAATTGATTATTTATGTTATGGACCCTGAACCATCCATCCTTCACAGCTATAAGCTTCCTTTGTGTCCCTACAGCATTCCTGACTGCTGGGAATACTTCAGTGCTGGTGCTGAAGGCAAGAACTTGAGGCAGAGAAGGCATGTCAGTTTTTTTGTGCTTCTAGCTACCTACTGAGAGCCTCAAAAACTGTCTGGAGACAGTCCTTCAAAGCCTGCTGAAATACACTCCCTCTAGCCACCCCCCAGGCTCTAGCTAGCTCAGTTTTTCAGGGATTTTAGGGAAATATATTTCATAGAGACAGAATAAAGATTTCAAAAGAGTGGCTCTCACCCCAGCTTCAGTCCAAGCTTTATTCTCAATGTGATGTTCCAAGAGAGCGAGGAGAGAGAGAGTGAACAGGAAGAGATGAGGGTTTATCTCATTTTGGGCCAAGGAAAGATATTGGCCCTGAGCCAATAGGGTCAGGAGTAGGTAAGATAGGGAAGAAGGGTTAAGCTACATGGCACAGGCTTCAGGGGGACTCTGAGGGGAAAAACCATTCCTCAGAGGAACACAACAGCCTGACAGCTTCTTTAAAGCCGTGGTGGACGTAATTTGTTGACAGCTCCAAACAGCCAGCCTTCTCTGCTCTCTGTTTCCAGGCCAAACAGATAGTTTTTGGATAGTTTCTCATAACACGGTTAGGGGTATGACAGCGCTTCACTGTTTGAACAGTCACCCTAAAGACTGAGAAAATGCTATGGCTAGCTATCTCAATGTGCAAGCATGACTACTTTTAAATAAAAGTAGATCTGTTGGAAGGGCTCTCAGTCCCCTATTTTTTGAGTGCCCAAGATATCCCTCCATTCACTGTCTGTGAGGCCAGGTGAAGATCCCTCCATCAGATCTGCTTAATAGCACTCTAGTTGTCAGTCAGCCTGACATCAGCATATTAGACTACACCTGTTCCTAAAGGAATATCAGCAGTCTACTCAGATCCCTTCAGACTTAGCACTGCTCTCCCCTTTGGCCTTTCTGTCACCTTGTTAGGGAACAGCTGATAACCTGGTCTCAAGAAAAGTGGAAGTACCTGTCTCCAGCCGGAATTGTTGGTCAGGGCCTCGATGGCATAGATGGGGCTTACTGTCCCTGCCCACCCTTCCCTAGAACATTCCTGCATCCTGCCCTCTCAGCTTCCCCGGGGCTGCCAGTCCCTGCCCCAGTTATGCCACAGCAGGGATACTCTCTGGCTCCCCTGAGCACTGCTAGGCCCCGGGGTTGATGTTCCAGCAGTTCCTCCACTTGGCTGTACTAAGATGGTAAGAAAAGCTGAAGGACCCATGTTATCTGTTGCTGCTATCTTTGCCAGAGCTGTGTTACAGAGATAGGAGGCTGAAACCTGAGGTGCTCTGGATCATGAGGGACATTATAATGAGTTTAAAAGTGATGTACAAGAGGATAGATAGGTTTATTGTCTGATCAATTAACTCATATATTTTTTTTTCTGCATTAAGGATACATAGGTGGACTTATATTCTAAAATGTTAGTTAAACAGATTTGGATGAATGAATGTGCTGATGTATTACTGTGAGTTACTTCTTGAAAGAAGTACTTATTTCATTAGATGCATTACGTGACCTTAAACATCTGCCCTTGCCTCATGGAAGAGAAGGGTAGGGTGTACTATTATTGACTTCCTCTTTTAGCAAGCGCTGCTGCATCATGCTTTTATGTTATCTGTTGCTTTTCTTGATGCTGTTCTGCCTTCCTCTTCATCAGTCTCGACATGGACCACACCACTGCTCTCTCTGTTTTATGATATTTGAAGAATTTGATCGATCCAAGATGTAAGGTAATCCTCTCCCCCTTCCTCCCCCTGCTTCTCCCTGGCTGCCTGCCACTGTAACAAAGGCAATGTTCTCAAGAGGCAAGTTTGTAGATTTTCAAAACTTCTGATAAGCCTGTCCAAGTTTATAAAATACAGAAGGGCACCTAGTTGTAAAGAAAAACATGATCACAGTCTATGTTCTTAGCCTGCCAAGGACTGTCAGGGGGTTGGTACGATCTCTAGTTACTCCATTCTGGCAGACTGCGTCACTGGGCTGTGCGAGTCTTGGGTGTTTCTGTACTATAAATAACGGTGCTACTCATTAGTAAATAAACCCCTGGAACAGTCTAGAATTCCCTGTAGAGACGCTCCTGTCGAAGGGAATGTAGCCATGGGCACGATAATCTTGTGGTAGCCACGGGCACGCTGAGTGGTTGACACTTGAGAAGTCACATGACCGGGAAAAGAAACAAAGAGAGCTCTCAGATGACAACAGTGTAATGGAAAGAGCCGAGCGCTTGTAAGTGTTTGGTGGGCGAGCTAGCAGAGGTGTAACAAATCTGTTCAAAGAAGTGAAAGGTTCTGGTTTGCTTCATTTATTCTGCTCTGCTGTCAGAGGAGGTTAAGGTTGAATATTAGAAACAAGTTCTTCACCTCTGGGGTGGTTGGACAGGGGACCCGGGAAGTTCCCCGCTCCCCAGGGAAGTGATCACAGCGTGACAGAGTTCAAGAAACGTTTGGACAATGGTCTCAGGCACATGGAGTAACTTTTGGGGATGTCCTGTGCAGGGCCAGTAGCTGGACTCGATGATCCTTTTAAGTCCCCTCCAACTTGGCATACTCTGCGCTTCAGTGACCCGACCTTCTGCAATACCGGTTGCACCCGAGCTCCCCTCCCCGACGTTCGCGGACAGGGCAGTGCCCTCCCGCTGACCGCCGTGTCCGGCCCCGCCCCGCGCCAGCGGTGACGCGCGCCGGCGGTGACGCCCCATAAATAACGGGGCGAGGCCAGCGCTCCCCGCTCAGCGGCGGCGCCCGTGCCTGCCACCCTGCCCGTGCTCCAGTCGGCGGCGGCTCCGGCTCCGGCTCCTCCTCCCGGGTGAGTACGGCCGGCCCGGTGCCCCGGCGCGGCTCTCGGTGGTCGCGGCAGCGCCGGGCGCCCGCCCGCCCCACGGGGCTGTCTCCGCAATATGGTGGAGCCCGGCGGCGGAGCGGACGGGGGCGCGGCCCCGTGTGCGGCGCTGACCGCCGGGCCGCCCCCGCTGCTCCCGCCCCCGCGGGCCCCGCGGCCCGGCGTTGTTTCGGTGCGCTGGCCGAGGTTGTCCCGGGACCAGAAGGTCCCGAGAGCCTCGTCCGCCCCCGGGAGCGGCGCTGGAATGCCCCATCCCGGAAGCGGCCCGTGGAGGCACTTGGGAAAGCGGTGCGCCTTCCTGCTTTGGGTACCGCGGCGAGCCAGAGCAGGCGCCGCGGCTGGTGTGCGTGGTTCATTGCGCTGCTTTCTTGCACTTCTTTCATCGCGATGGGGGAGAGTAGGAGTGAAGTTTGTGACGTAGCCTGTGTGCTTTCCTCTCCAGAATCTCTTGCTGTCTCTGAAATATGCTTGGACTTGGATTCCAGACGTCTCACTCACTCATTTACCTGCTCCAGAGGGGTGCATCCGACTTTTGCTAGGTCTGAACCTATTCAAGGGGTCTCTGAAACCGTGCAAGAATCTAGTTACCTTCCTTGTCTTTAGGAGCAGGAATAACTTCATAGGCTGACTGACTATAAACCTTCATAGGTTTATAGACTGAAATTCAAACGCGTGCCCTGTGTGGATGGATCTTATGAGACACACTACGAATATTGAATAATCCTTAAACTAACGGCCCTCCTTCCTTCAGAGGCCAGATTCTGTGCTGTTAGCATCTTCTTCTATAGCATGCTTTGCAGTTCATGGTGAAATTCAGTTGTACTACAAGCGATCTAACTTGTTACGCTGTGTGAGAAACATAGCACGTTCTTGTGGGTATTTAAATTCTTGTTAAATGAAAGGAGAACTTATTTGTTACCACTGTAACCGTTGTCTGTTACTTGTTTGCTTGTGTTCCATGTACAATGGTTAAATTTATTACAGGCATTAATTTATGGCACATGTATATTAATATGTGCAAATCTGCCTGCAGAGTCTTAATAGGCTGCCTTTGTGCTTGTTACCCGTTATGTAATGGGGAAAAGTTTTACCTCAGATGGAATATTAACACATTCCTTTTTTGCTGTCATACATATGAGACAGAAAACTGCTGTTGGCTCTTTGACAAACCTAGCAAAAGGCCTTGTAAACCACAATCCTTTTGAGGATGGACTCCTAATTTGGCTTTTTGTTGCCTTCATTCATGCAGAATCTTCTGGAACTTAAGTTTTATGTGGAATAATTAATGGAACAGGTGCTTTTTGCAGATTTAGTTCAGCCTGCACATGTGTACAGGTTAACAGTATGCTTCAGTGTGTTCCTCTTACGTGTTACTGCAATATCCTGCCTCTTCTATATGGGTCTCGTGGGGAGTGCTATTAGTATTTTCTCCATGGGAATACATCTTGGAATGCATGTTGAATGCTGTAGATTTGTTGACTGACTGATGTCTGCAACTTTTTTCAGTGGGGAATGTGTAATAATTTAGTCTAAATCAGCATAAAGGAGATTTATTTTCTGTAGTATGGAAATCTGATGCTTTCCGTGTCGCAGGAATGCTAACTCCTTAGCAAGCAGAACAGTGAGCCTTAGGTGGGCTCCCTAGAAGATCTAATCTGATTAAAGCTATTGGTGGTGGGTTCTTTGTCTGACTCGGACATTCTAAACTAGATTTTTAGTGATTTATGGGCTGGCTTTTGTTTGACCTGTTTCAACAGTTAAGTCTGTCTTAATTCTTCTAGAAAAAACAAATTACTCCACCACTTGCATCAATGAACTTCTGTATCTCAAAGCCTGTCTTGTGCATATGCTTTACTTGCGTTACCTAAACCAAGTCTTGGATTTGTAAATAGTTACAGTACAATCTAATTCCTGTATGCATGAACGTGATCCACCCAGTAAATGGGGTGGATCACAAGAAGGTTGTTGATTTTAAAGTTTGGCGCTTAGATGAAGTAGATATGATGCCATAACTCACATATGCTTCTTTCACAGGCTGTGTAAGGTTCAAGACCTGAAAAAATGGCATTGGCAGCAATTGATCCACAGCAGGTATGTCTGAGTTAGTCCCAAAATTTCTTTGTCTAGATCATAAAAACCGGTGTCAACTCACACCTTTCTCTTTTTAACAGAACGTTGTATCCAGGGTTGCCAACCTTCCTTTGGTGAGCTCCACCTATGATATGGTGTCCACAGCTTACATCACCACAAAGGATAACCATCCATATCTGAAGTCAGTATGTGAGATAGCAGAGAAGGGAGTGAAGACGATTACAGCAGTAGCCATGACAAGTGCTATGCCTATCATCCAGAAACTGGAACCACAAAGTAAGGCAAAGATGAAGCTGTTGATAACTTTAGTTCAACTGATTGTTTTTTATACCCAGATGCACTTATGGTTTAACGTGGTTGTGCTGATCTTGAATGCTGTTTTGGGTAGCTAGCTGAGCCTGTTGCCTGACTTGTTGTGTAACTGATTGCACAGTGATAAGACTTAAAAAAAAAAAAAAAAAGGTAATCCAGAGTGAAAGCAGATTCCAGCTCTCATGATACTAAATTGATGGATGACTTTTGATATGTGAGATGATTACACAGTCTCTTGCCCAACACCTTCCTCACCTTTCACCTGGTTTCAAATGCTACTATTTTACTTTCTTATACTGAGAACGGGTTAAGTTTGGAAGCTGTGTCACAAGGCTGTTGTAACCAGAAGCCTAGTTTCATAGAATGGCAACAGGCCAGGTATTTCTTCTTCTTCTGCCAGTTGCTTGTAAATTATCAAATGATTTTTCTTTGCATGAAAGGATTTTTTTTTTCTGGCACTGTAAAGTTGCCTTGTTCTTTGGCTTCAAATCTCACTGAGAAGTGGAGGAAACTACTTCAAGGATGTTGCATGAGTTCTTTTTCGAGAGGAATTTTCAGTTTGAGTTGTTTTACTAGGGGGAAAATAGTAAAAACTAACTCTTGTAATTTCTTTTTTAGTTGTAGTTGCCAACAACTATGCTTGTATAGGTCTAGACAAAATTGAAGAGAGACTGCCTATACTGAATCAACCCAGCGACAAGGTATGTTCTTTCCATTTATGTATGCAGAAGAACCATACACCTTTCTTTTCTATTATCACTAAAACCCCAAGGAGACAGATTTCAAAAAGCTGTGCCTGAAGCATGGCTTGGTAGCAATGAGAAAGTCAAAAGTCTATTGGTAGAACTGTTAGTTACTATTGAGAGACCATTAAGTTTGGTGTATGGGGGGTTTTTTTGGGTTTTTTTTTTGTTTTTGTTTTAAATTATTTTAAATTGCCCACCACTTTACAACATCTTTCTATGGGTGCAGTTCCCTGGTGGGTGTCTTTTAAAACTTAAGTCTATCTCTTTCTTGTACAGTGTGAAATGCCTGGATTACATTCACTCAAGTTTTTTGAGCTGAAAGCTGTGTGGCAGTCATGTTCTTTTTTCTCTTGTACATTTTTTCAGGGCATATTTTCTCCTAGATAACCAATACTTGTACAAGATTTAGCATAAATTTATTGTTTCATGGATTATGTAGCTCTCACTAGTTAATACCTTTAGTAAATTTGCGTATGTCCTACGGCAGGTTGTTGCCAATGCCAAGGATGTAGTTGTTGGAGCCAGAGAAGCTGTAACAACCACTGTGACTGGTGCCAAGGAAACTGTTGCTCACACGATCACTGGAGTTGTGGGCAAGACCAAAGAAGCAGTGCAAGACAGTGTAGAAATGACCAAGTCAGTTGTCAGTGGCAGCATTAACACTGTCCTGGGAAGTCGTGTGGTGCAAATGGTGAACAGCGGTGTGGACAGTGCTCTCACAAAATCAGAGACCCTTGTAGACCAATATCTTCCACTTACAGAAGCAGAACTAGGTAAGACCAGTTGAAGGTTTGATTTTGTTGAAAAGCTTATTTTGGAGAGAAGCAAGCAATCATTCATTTATTGCTTACTCATAATGGGTCCCAAACTGCCTTTTACCTTGCTGATCGTAATAGCAGCATCCTCAAAAGGAAGCAGAATGAAAGTAAGGATTTCTCTGTAAAGGTAGTCTATCAGCCTAATAATGGTGCTAAAGGACTACTCAACAAGCTCTATATTCAGCTGTTACTAGGCAGATAAAATTGTCTTAGATCTCTTAAGTTTTCCTGCAGTGATCAATTTGCTTTCTTTCTACATACCTAGAGAAAGAAGCTGCAAATGTTGAAGGCTTTGAAGTTGGAGTCCAAAAGCCAAGCTACTATGTTAGACTAGGATCCCTGTCTTCAAAGGTCCGCACACGTGCCTACCAACAAGCCTTAAACAAAGTTAGAGATGCTAAACAGAAAAGCCAGGAGACAATCTCTCAGCTCCACTACACTGTTAGTCTGGTAAGTTTAAGCTTTCATTTTATGTGTAAAAAGCATATGTTGGTCTTGGTTTAGAGTGAAGAAAACAGCCAAAAGAGCCACGGGAAAAAGGGGATTGCTTTCTGACTAAATGCATGAATACATTATTACGTGTATTACATTAAATACAAAGAATTTGCCATTAAGAGGTTTTCATCACCATTCATGAGAGTTCTAAATCAGGCTAAGCTGCGAACTAATGAACAATTTCTTGTAACTGCAAGCACTGCAGAAGTAGAAGTGACATGTTTAAATTTATTCCTGTTTTGTAGTGCTGCTTTTGACACATACTTCATTCAGTGAAGAGTGTCATGCAATTTAGAAACACATGAGTCCTTTTTTATTAGTAAAATTTCAAATTCTCTTGGGACTTGCTGTTTTGCTGCTTCTGTCTCTGAGCTTTTCTGGTACTTCAGTAGTCTTTTCCCAGCAAATACCTTTATGTACATGACAAACTGTACATAGAGTCATGGCCTTCTATACACTTTCAATTTCTCCTATAGAATGGAGGGCAGGGGAAATAGCTGAGGCAGAGAGGAACAGTACGTAACATCTTTACACTGCTTCCGGTTTTCAATTCATTGATGAGACTAAACACATTCTTATACTCCCCAAAGTTGCTTATCTTGATTTTCTGAAGTATTTTAAAGAGAGGTTACAAAACAGTCAAGGTAGAGTAGCCCTAAAGGAACTGTTTGGATTCTTGGCTCTACTTCCTTATTTGGCTGTGTTTCAGATCGAGTATGCCAGAAAGAACGTGAATAGTGCCAATAAGAAACTTCTTGGTGCTCAGGAAAAGCTTTATCAATCCTGGGTAGAATGGAAGAAAAATACAGGCCAAAATGATGGTGATGATCTGCATAGTGCTGAGGTAAATAGATGTAAATGTACACCAGAAATAAATGTATTGTATCCCATCAAGGTGACAGCGACCTAAGAGTTCCCTGAAGTGTGCAACAGAAAGGCTGGATGTTGAAGCTAAGGGCAGCTGAATTCTGAGAAGCAGGGAACCCAAACTCTTTAAATGAGCTTACTTCCTCCAAACACTCTGGGGTTCATTCTCTCTTGAAAATGCGCATCCTGTTTAGCATGTGAGCCTGTGTTGGGATACGTGTATGTAGATTAGCTAGAAACCGTTTATATGATGTGTCCAGACCAGAATTACTGATTTGTCAGCAGTCTTAGGCATAGAATCACTGAGTCCTATATGTAGCTTTCAGGGATAGCTAATTGATTTGAATGTACTTACCTGCTGTGACTTGTTGTCCAGAGTTGAAACAAGAATCTGCTTGACTGGCGCTCACTAGAAGCTATCAGTTTCTTTTCACAAAGTACTTGAGTGTTGAAGAAATATCAAGTACTTCTAAGTCTTCAATGCTTCAGACTTAAAACCTGGTTTATTATCTACTATAGCTTTATTTCACTTATATCCCCATTACTTCGCTTCTTTAAGTATCTTGATCAACATAAAGGTGCGACAGTCATAAAAAGAAACTAATGTGCTGTTATACTTGTTCTTTCTAGCACATTGAGTCAAGAACTCTAGCTATTGCACGGAGCCTCACTCAGCAGCTTCAGACCACCTGCCTCACACTGGTCTCAAGCCTACAGGGGCTGCCACAGAATGTACAGGATCAAGTTTACAGTGTTGGGTCAATGGCAGGTGATGCCTACCAGAGTTTTCGGTCAGCATCCTCCTTCCAAGAATTATCAGACAGCTTTATTGCAGCTAGCAAAGGACAGCTGAAGAAAATGAAGGAGTCTCTGGATGATGTGATGGATTATCTTGTTAACAACACACCGCTCAACTGGCTGGTAGGTCCCTTTTACCCACAACTGCCTAGCATTCAGCATGCTGAAATCAAAGGTGAAGGGAAGGAAAGTTCCAGCCAGAAAGACAAACAGCCTGAACACACTACTGAATGAACTGCATAGCATGCATGTACTCTGCTGACTGACTAAATGAGTGGCCTTGCTAAGAGTAGCTGTCGAAAATATAAATTTTCACTGTTTTTTGGTGAAAATGCAGGAATAGGGGAATCTACAGGCCACGACACTTACACATGGGCTGTATTGTCCAGTGTAAAGCCACTCTTTTAAATTTCAAAATAGACTCAAGTGCCTAAGTATTGTCAAACACCTCATCATGCTTCAGTGGTATTAATGCCATTAGTCTAAATGAAACCCCCTGTAGTTGAAAGCCTTTGATTTGTTGCTTGATCTCTACCAGAATAATACAAAAGCCTTACATACTATGAAATGCATTTAAAAGCTCTACAGTCTAGCTATGTATGCTTAAAGGCTATGTTTGCTGCGGATCACGCATTTGATAATTATGCATCTGACTATCTCAGACTGTATTGCTACATAATTCAGGACAAAAGTTCTGTGAGTGCAGAATGCCAAAACTGAAAGTGGGGTTTCTGAATGAGTCAGCTGGGGTTAAATGCTGTGACAGTGTTAACATTAGCTGTATAAACTTAAGTATTGGATAACACAGTAATTTGACCACAGAATTATAGAATATCTCCAGCTGGAATGGACCCATAAGCATCATCAAGTTTGACTCCTGCTCTTTGCAGGACTACCTAAAAACTAAACCATATGAGTAAGAGCATCATCTAGATGCTCCATGTACACTGTTCCAGTGACTGACCAAATAATTATCAACACATTTTTTAATATGCAGTATAAAGGCATGATTCATGCTGTTTGTACCCAGGTGCCTGCTGTTGTTCGTGTGTGTTTTTGTAGCCACTGTTTTGTATCTCATTTTTGTATGTTAGTAATAAATGCTTTAGTAGCTAAAGTCTGTCTCCTTTGTTTTAAAACAATCTAACTTGCTCTTCTGTGACTCCTCAAACTGGGTCCAGCAAAAGGCAAGTTTGACATGCAAATGAAGTAGATGTGCATTGAAAATGTTTGTGTATGTACTGATAGATAAGATACTGCTGCAGCAGTATCCTCCCTTTTGAATTTGTATATCCATCCATTGAATCTTAGCTTTACTGCTGCTTTTGCTGATCCTTGCTGTTGTCACCTTTAAAGATGATCTAAGCTGTGAGCTGCTGGATGTTGTAATACTGAAAAGAGATGGATATGGACAAAAGAACTCTCTCCTCCCTTCACAGTAGGTGTTGAGTGTGCATGACATGGCCATCTACCTGCTTTGTCTTCTGATTCCCTATAAACAGTGTTTACTTCTCAGCTGCATCGATAGTTTTAACTTTATCCTTTTCAACAAGTGATGAATGTATGTTAATACTCAACTACTTCAGTGGAATTGTTTTCAGTAAGTCCTATGAACCCCTCCACTGGAAAAGAAGTAGTAACTAAGGAATAAGCTTTCTTGGGTTAGTGCTGTCCAGGTAAGTGTTATCGTTTTTTCCTGATGCATGCCCTATACAACTTTGGGTTGCAATCATCTAGTGTAGCAATGCCAGCCACCATTTTCAAAGAAGTCACCAAATAGTGTGAGGCGAAAATGCAGTTCAAAGAAAGCTTATCACATTCTCACACATTGCTACATGGAACAAATACCTCCACCTTGCATGATGTAGGCACTAAAGCAAATTACATGCTGTCCAGCCTTCTAATATGAGAGGGTTAGTTCTTAGATCAAGGTTGGCCTAGAAGTGTGAGGAAGACTTTTAAGCACAGTATTAAACAAAACTCCAGCAAAACGGCATTTCAGGTAAAGATTCTGTAACTTACAGCTTTTAATACTCCGTTTCTATAAGGGAGGTGTTTAACATGAAATTAACATGAGATGGTGAGATTCCTGTGGGAACCGAGCTAGCTGGGATGGCTAATACCTTAGCCCAGGTAGCTTATGCAGAAAGTGTAAACCTGAGACCATGGGAGGTGGGGAATATTCAAAGGATGGGAATTAGGATGCTAATGGCATCATTCCAAAATAGGTCATGTCTCTGGTTCTGGTTCTTCATTGGTTCAGGACCTTTGACATATGAGGTAATGTTGCTGTCCTGCATTTGGGATTGGGCCCCTGCCCTTGGGTAGCCTTATATATTGTTAAATTAGCCCTGCCCCTTGGTCTTTGTATGCTGCCCCTTGGACCATGCAGTCTCTGCGTTTTTTTGGGGTTTTCTTTACAACTATTAAAGTTTTATTTTTTGGGCGCTCTGTCGTTCCTGCCCCTCTATTTTTGCCACACTCCCCTGGCTGGACTGGATCTGGAGTCACAGTGAGCTGGACTGTGATAGGCTCCTTTCCAGCTAGGGCCTGAGTTAAGACATGTGGAGACAGCACTTTCAGGAGTTAATTTCTTTTTTTAAGTTTATTTTACTATTGCATGGGTCCAGCAAGATTATCCTTTTTATCTCTATTTGCAATAGTACTTGTAGAGTGCATCCACTGTTGTAGATGTCCTCAGGAACTGAATTGAACTCATTAGGTGTGGGAACAGTGGGCTGTTCAAAGAAGGGAATACCCATTCTTCTATACGTGTTTTAAAGTCTAATTGCTCTGGTGAGTCTGATTGCTGGGGTGATCAATCAAATAAGGTATTTAAACTTTTCAATGTCTTTTAAGGCCTGAGAAATAAACAGCATCATCTAGCATTAGTGCAGGTTTAGTACATTGTTTGTTTTGTCCTGTGTTACTCGTTTATATTCTTGCATGGCTGTCCAGCTTTACTAAATCTTGGCAAGCATATGAAGTAGAAAGCAATGAAAACTTGTACCAGCCTAGACCTTCAAAGCACTTCTTCCTTCCCATGCACTGTTGGGTGGCTTCTGTTCAAAAGTTACTTGGACTTCCAGCAGCTGACCTACAACTGGTGGCTGCAAACAAAGCAAGATGTGGTTAGATGCTTACCTAATGGCCGGGCTGGACTTCTGTGTCATGCTGGGCAACTACATGCTGTGTAGGTGCTTGTTTTGTTGGGTGCTGCCCACCCCCCAAAATGTTTTTAAGTTCCTATTCACACACAACCCCCCACTCCCCATCAGAATTAGGAACTCTTCCCTAGTGGAAGAGATAGCTGAATAACAGCAAATTGGTATTTCCCTGATTTTTTTATATAGAATAAAGTTCTTTGATTAAGATTATTAGACTCTGCTAATAAGGAGAGCATTGAACATTTAAACTGATTTGCAACTATACTTGCATGGGTATCTTATTGCAGGTAATTTAGCATAGGCCATGCCTCACTCCAGTCTAACTGCAGCTCTACAAACAGAACTTCTGATTTTTCTCTAGTGCAGCTAGAGAGAGTGACTATTAATACGTCCACTAGAGGGAAGAATGATGCTTTCCAAAGGGGTTTTTTTTTTTTTGCCACTTGTTTTTGACTGAAGGTGAGGTGCTTCCTCACAAGTAAAGAAGGGAAATCTGAGATATTGGCATCTTACCTGTTTCTCTCTAAAGAACTGCATGTATTGAACAGCTCAGCTGCATTGTACAGAAGCTTGCTTCCTCAGTCCAAAATCACGTTTGAGGATATAGCTTGGGCTAGAAAACTGTTAGGTTTCTCTGGAACCTTTTCAAAAAATTAAGACTGGATGTGTTGAAAATGATAGGAAGTAGATCCAACTATTTTCAGCAAGACAAGTAAACTAGAATAAATGGAAGAAAGTCAGAGTCACACAAAACATAGGATGGTAAAGGTTCATTATCACCTGTAAGGTTATTTAAGGTTTATTTAGAATTCAGAAAATCACTTTGTCAGAGATCCCTCAAAAATTTTTCATGCTAGTTGACACTTCCTCCTACCAGTTGCTTTTAACAGAGAACTATTATTCTATCATTGTTAATAATTTTTAGAAAAGCTTACAATATAAGCACTTGTAAATAGCTCCATATGGTATGCAAGTTTTGCAAACATATTTATAGTGTTAGCTAAAGCCAAGTTACAAGATTCATATAAGGCCTGTAGTTGCAGCATTTTGCTGCAATCTAAAAAGGTGTAAAGCTTTGGAAATGTCTCTAATTCTTCAAGATTAATATTTTTGCAATAACCTTTTCCAGAATTCAACTTAGGGTAATATTTTATAGCTAGTAAAATAGGTGAAAGAATTTGGGAAGAACTGATGATTTATTTATTTTTATTTAAAAAAAAAAAAAAAGGCTACCACCAAAATATACAAACTCTAATTAAAAAGGTGAAATGGAACCAAACTTATTTTTAAGCATGCTCAGTTTGTAATTTGCACGATCAGAGAGTCTTGCATGCAGCAACTTGCTGGAGGCATTATGCACAGTGCTTTGCTAAATGAATTTATTTATTGCCAATTCGTGGCAATTTAATTTCCTTTGGATTACGACTAAAAACAAGTGCTTGTTTTGGAAGTTCACAAAATGAGAATGTTATGTCAAAATGCTAGTGGCTCAGTTTTAAAAACTTAGCAAGAAAAAAAATGGATTGAAGTTCTTAGTATTGACATTAACACTTGTATATGAAGACAGCAAAATGCCAAAGTATTTTTTGCACTGTGCTGTGTAGGGGTTTTGCCAATATTACAGCTTTGTAAATGGTTTACTGAACCATACAGAGAAAATGCATGAACAAGAGATATATCTGGTCTTTCTCTTTTATTGCAAGAATTGATAGGAAGTTGAAAGCAGGGAGTCAATGGTGAAAAGTGATGTGGAAGCAAAGGTCTTTTACATAAGCAATCTCATAACACTAAGTGCTTTGCATTGTTTCTGGTGCAGATGTCAGAATTTGTAATTCTAATAAAATTTAGCAAGGTCAAAACTGAGGTGAGTCATACTGACATCCTGTTTGTTTTACTCATGCTGAGATATACTGCAATTTGAAGGTCTCTCATAGCTATGAAAATCTTACTGTTACATTAAAGGAGTCATATTCTTCTACTGCATGCATTAAACAGATGAGCAAAGCAGAAACTTAAATTTGAGCAATTACTCTGTTGTCACTAAGAACAAAATGGATATAAGTAGTAAAAAACCTCTTAAATGTATGATAGAGAAAATTCTTACGAGTCAAACACACTTACTGAGCATGGCAGTGTCCTGGTCAGTTTAAATACATAGAACCATCCATTTGAGTACATTTTTCTTAAAAATTGCATATGGACTACTTAGACTTATTAGGGTGCCTGTTTTATACTACAGTATGAAATACAAGGTCATGTGCTGATAGTTGGGGAACTTGTTGCTTTCTCTAAGTGCAGTAATGAGAGTTTTAGGAAAACTGCCATAAGCAGAAAGATGCAAGACAATTACTGCTGGTAGAAAGATGTGGTTCCTGTATTCCTAGTGCCTTTTGATCTTTTGGGAAACAAAATTACTGATCTTATTTTGATGAAGCTTAAGTTCTCAAAGTTGTCCATGCATTTTATGGTATTCACAGTAGTGCCTGGTTAGCTACACACTGCTTAAGTTCTTCTAAAGATCAGTTTTGATAAATAATTAGTATTTCAAAGATCCCTGGTGTCTAATGACTTCCTATTCTGTAAGACCAGTAAATTAACATGCAGTGCTTCTGTGTTAAGTACAACCTGGTAGCTGAAGCAGTAGTCTCTTTATTTGTTATGTTGTCCGTCCTTCTGACCTGTCTTCATAGCAGGCAAAGCATAGATTTTTCTTGCTTCATTAAAGTAAGTCATAAGGTGTTTTGCAGTTAGGGGATGCATTAAAAATGCCTCTTCAGTCCGTGCTGAGCTTCAGTAACAGAAATGCCTACAAGCTGCTGTTGCTTTGAATGTGCAGATCCAAAGTCCTGTCAAAATGCAGCAGTAGTTACTTGCTGATACTGTGTCTGGCTCCAAGTATGCCATATCACCAACATTAAAACTAACTATATGTCATCTTACAGATGTGAGTATTTTTCACTTAGGCCAAAAAACTTATGAGTAAATTGCTTAATTTTCCCCCCATTTTTCAGAAGTCCCTAAGTAATCTAAGTCCTACAAAAGGGACTTAAGGGTTGGGACTTAAGCTCCTAAGTGTATTAGCCAACATTTTTAGAAGTCTGTAACATCCACTGATGTCTCTCTGGCAATTCCTGAAACCCTGTGCTGCTTAGCAGTACAGAATAGTATACATGTATTTAAAAGAGAGGCCATAGTGAGATTACATTTCTGGGTATTTGTTTTGTCAGAAAAGGTCTGATGCAGTTGGCAGGTAGAGGAACACAGCAATCTGCATCAATCTCCTCAGGGCAGATTACTTTATATAATCTACTGCTTCTATGAAAAGAAGAAAGGCAAAATTAGTTTAAAAACCTCCTTTCTTAATTTTCCATTTACCAGTTTCAACAAATTCAGTCCACTACATTCAGCTCTTTTCTATCTCTACTATAAAATCCTTCATTCTAAGCAACTGATTTCCATTTTGAGCTGTCTTAATGGTTTGTGTGTCCTATGTGTCTGAGCACATTTCACTCTGTAATCAGGATGTTTTGTCAGATTTCTAGAGGTACTGAGCATCTTTGTGTCCTGTCTTCAGTGAAGGAGTACTGCACAAACTTGTTTAGTTTTACTTTTAAATTGACTGAAATTTCATTCCTACACAGGTTCCAGATTTCACTATTACAGACCTGTCTTCAGAGTCAGATGATGTCCCAGATATTTTGGATTTGGATGAAGAGGATCAACAGGATTTTTCACGCACAAATGGCCCTTACACTACGGGGCAAAGAGCTGAATAGAGAAGCATAAAAATATCTTTTTGATATGGTGTACCTTTGCCATGTTTAATTTAGATTTCTCCTTTTTAAAGATGAACCTGCCTAGCTTAGGGATTATGGGGATATTATTATTATTTTTTTTTAATCAGTACTGTTTCACTTAGCTGCATCAAGAATCTGGGTTTTTCAATGTAAGGAATGCATGCTACATTAATTGGTTAGCATGGGTGTCAGGCTCCCATTCTACAAGCCAGGTATAGCCTAACCAGTGTATCCAACTAATATAATCTTTGTTTATGATGGTAGCAGCCATGAGAACACCCCAGTGCTTTGCATAAAGGGCTGCCAACAAAAGGAGTTCATGAGGATTTGCCCACAAAATTTCCCCTTTCAGTCTACGTGAAAAGCAGTGCTGCATCTACCTCTTTGCTGCTGGAAGGGGTAAGAAACTTCGTCTATCTCAGATTTTCTCAGGATCTTTCGTTAGGCTCTACACCTACGGAGCTTAGATGCTTAGAGCTTTTTTTTGTCAAGAGTGCTTTACGCACAAAAGGACTTCCTTTCTTTCCACATGCCTTCTGAGTACAAATGCTTTGGCTGTCATTATGCTATCAGATGTGGTGCCCGAGACCAAAAAGGGAGTAAATACTTCAATAAAAGTGTTTTGGGTATAAGGGTAGCATTTAAATAAGAAAAGGGAAGAGACTGTAAAAAGAAAGGAAAAAATAGCGTAAAGAGGTAAAGACTTTGGACAAAAGAAAATTTGGAAAAAAAGGGGAACTGAATGTAAGGAGAGTTCTGGTGAGTGATTTTTAAAAAATGTTTTAATAAAAATCAGTTATTTGCGAAGGACTGGTGCGTCTGCATTTGATTGCACATAGTAACTTCTCTAGGAGTTGGGGAGAGTGGGAAGGGGACTGGAGGTGAACTTCCAACGTTTCTTTCCGAGGACCAGGCTAAACTGCTATCGCAGAGGTCTCTCCGGTGTGATTGCAGCGCAGCCACGGGAGTTGCAGCAGAGCTCCGATCTGCACCGCCCTCATCCTTGGACTGCTATCGTGTGGGCCTGGAAGTCTGGTCACTGAAATGCCTTAGAATAAAAGTTTGAACCGTGCAGCCTGCTTGCCGATGCGAGTTTTTCTTGTTAGGCTTTTGTTGTTGTTGTTGGTTTTGTTTGCTTGTTCCCCCCTCCGCCCCCGCAATCTGTAATTTCTGCAATCCATTTACAAAAACCCTATTTTAAGGAAGGGCCCTTTGGAGGTATAGAGGCACCCGGACTACAGCTCCCGTGAGGCAGCGCGCTCTGCTCGCCTCATATCGGGCGCGGGGGCGAACGGGAGATCTCGCGAGGATAGGGGCGTGGTGTGAGCGGGCCCGCGCGCGAGAGTTTTTGGCGGGCTCGGGAAGATGGGGCGGCTATGAGGCGCGGGAGAGATTCACTGCCTGCCTAGCCTGTCCGGAGAGCTGCCATGGACGCCGCGTGGAAGAGCGATCACCTCTGGCTCTGTTTGCTGGCCTTGGGCTTCAACCCGACGCTCCGCTCTCTCGCAGAACTAGGGAGGTTAGTGCTAGGGAGATCCGGGGAGGGCGGAGGCAGGGGGTTCGAGCGGGGCCGCGGATCTCACTCGGGAGCGCGAGGTGGGAGCGTATCGCCATGGCCGCATAGGGGCCCGGTGCCCCTGGCGACATATAGTGCCCGGGAAATGCCCGCTGTGCCGCCGCAGTCCACATTATCTCAGGCTTTCTGAAGAAGTCAAACCCAGGAATAGTAAGAACTCTCCCTTACCCGCACAGTTGGGTTGGGGAAGGAGGAGTGAGGGGCTTCCTGTCGCGTGTTTTGAAAACTTTCCTGGAATTGTTTCGTTGCATCGTAGATTGTTAGGGGGCTGGAACGAGCCTTAAAACAGCACACAGATCCTGCCTCCGCCCCACCGCCGTGGAGCGGGACATCTTCCACTAGACCAGGCTGCTCAAGGCCTTACCCAGCCTGGGCTTCAACGCTGCCAGGCTCGGTGCATCTGCAACCTCCCTTGGCAGCCTGTTCCAGTGCCTCACTACTGTCGCAATGAAGATTCTTTCCCAATTAGCCAACCTAAATTTTCCCTCTTTCAACTTGTACCTATTACTCCTTGTTCTGTCACTACAACTCCTGACGAAGAGTCCCTCTCCAGCTTCCCTATTGGCCTCCTTCAGATACTGTAAAGGTTGTTGTAAAGTCTCTATGCAGCCTTCTCTTCTCCGGGCTGAACAGCCCCAGCTGTCTCAGTCTTTGTGGGGGAAGTGCACCAGTCTGCTTTTCAACTTCGTGCCCCTTTTCTGGACTCGCTCCAACAGTTCCATGTCCTTGTTATGATGGGGGCACCAGAATTGTATGCGACCTGACTCCGGGTGGAGTCTCAAAAGAGCAGAACTGAGGGGCACTGACCTGCTGGCCACAACGTTTTTGTTGCAGCCCTGGATTTCACCCGTTTTAAGTAGAGGTGTATACTTTTGCATAGGAAACAAAGCATTCAATTAATTACTCTGTAACATAACACTGTTTTGTAGTCTTGAGCAGCCAGTAAAAATGCTCAGTTAATTTGTCACCACTACTTCTGATGTGGCTGTCTGTTTGTGTATTAGGGATATGTTTGATATACCAAACAGCAGAGCATTTTCTGTCATTGCCCGCTTCTTGTTTACTAAGTTGGATGAACGCCGTGCAAGAGAAGCTTTCAGGTAAGTGTTTGGCTTCTTAGTGTTGGTTATGCCCTTAATTAAGAATATATTTTATACATTTGCTGGAGGGGAAGGAGGTTTCTTGGGGAATATTTTGGAAGAAGAGCATGCAGTCAGAGAATTTGTTTCTTTTTGATCACAACTCAGTCAATCAAACCTTGCCTTATTCTGTTGTTTCTGTTACTATCTGTTCCTTGGCAACTATGATATAAATTTTAATAACTGAGAAGGAATCTACCTGTCCCATTCTTTCTGACCAAACAGAAAATAACATTCGCTATTTGTGGATTGTTGCCAAGACCTTCAACATGACAAGAACCCCCTGTTCGTTAATGGTTTTCTTCGTATAGCATAGTTGTTTCAGCTTATGCATTTGAAGACATGGCAGAGGAAGACCAGTGATATGAAAATGGTCAGGGTTCTGGCCTCTGTTTTTTTCCTTTTTCCCTTGTCCCAAGTTAGAAAGAGCTACAGACAAACCTCTCTCTGAAATAATCTGTAATTATCTTATAGAAAGAAGGCATTGTTATTTAACAAACTTTCATCTATTCTTGGTCTTGGGTATATGCCCCTCATTTTCTGGCTCGGCATCAATAAGAAATGTGTCTTACTCTTGTTTTTACAATGGTTAATTAGGTATCTGAATATTTGAATGTGTTTTGACATGGCTTTTTTTTTTTTTTTCCTTTTCTTTTCTTTTCTTTTTTTTCTTTTTCCCTACTTCCTCATCCTTTTTAAATGAAAAGGCAATGTGGATTGGGAAGATTATCAGGTCCTAGATTTAGGAAGCACTGCTGTCTGTGGCTAAGAGAAATTTCAGTGAGTATTATGAAAAGTGGAAGTTGATGCTCAGTTGGTTTCTGAGACCTTACTCCTTTTTTGAGGGAACTGTTTTATATCAGAGTTTTAAATAAGGATTTTTTTTAATGAAAGAATTCAGTTTTGCCTTTCATATTCTTTCATATTCTTTCGTATAGTTTATCTTGGACTTGAAGAAAAGATGCTGGCATTGGGAAATTTAGAAGACAGAGACCTAGCTGGGTCCTAAAAATTCTATGGCTTGCTCTTGGGTAACAGTATTTGATTAAATGGAAGTCTAGAGAGTCCCCTAGCCCTGGGTGAGAATAACTTTCTTCAGCTTGAAGGGGCCTTGTTTGAGTTGTCTGGGAAGGTGTTTATTATTGTTAAAGCTGATTCACATGCATGAAAAACTTAATAGTATTTTCTTGTATATCGGGAAAGGGGCTAAAATGTAAGGTGAGCTTTTTAGAGACAAAGCAAAACTGATTGCAGCATATACTGTTGGTTATGTTATTTTCTTATCCTGCCTTTGTTGTAATGATTGTTCTAAAAATCGTGTCTTAATGTTCTTCAACACTTTTTAGTGTTGAGGTAGTATTTTAGTAATAGTGAGTGAGGTGAAAACCAATGATACAGTATCTTTAAATATGATTAAAGTACACTGATTCATGACTTCAGTAGAAAATAGAAAACTTGAATGTGTTTTCAGAGATTACCAGCTAGGAATGAGGAAGACATCAATTTTTAACATTAATCCAACACTGATGTCTGTCTTTGCTTTGAAACTGTCTTGTGTACAGAATTAGGTGGGTGTTTGGAACATTGAAAAAAGCTTTATTCTCTTCTGCTGACTACAGTAGGTATCAACTGAGGTGCCAAAGTCATTTAGCTTTGCATGAAGCTTGCTAGAGGGTAGTTTGCAGCATTTTGGTACACAGACAAGTCTTTGATAGCTGTTGTTTTTGCTTTACTTCTTAGATTAATTTTGCATTTAATGATTGTATTTTTCTAGAAGCAAAAGGAAGTAGGTCTTCCACAAATTACAGCATCCATACTGATTTGTCCTGGTGGTGTTAAATTTGTTGACATGGTCTACTCATTTGCAAGATACGTAATGATTGAGGACATGAAAAAGCTCTCTGTAGGTAAGCTGTATGGGACAATAAGAAAGCTTCATTTGTTATGTTTGTAAATCTATAAAGGCTTTAGTATATGGTGGGAGCTTTAAGTAGTTCTTAGTTGGCTGCTCAGGTCAGTCTTCCACAGGATTCTGTGCATTTGCGTAGAGCTACTGCTGATAGAACAGTGCAGGTGGTTTTGCTCTCTATTGCTTTATGGGTCTTGTTCCAAGGTTCACCGGTGCATTGTTCTGCACCATTACCTGCACAAGCAATATTTTGGTCCAGAAGTATTGGACAGCTACGCTATTTTCTTTCTCGGAACTTGGGGAATTTTGAAGGATCAGAACTTTCTGTTTCAGGCATCCTGTATTATTGTAACCTAAAGAATATAGAAAGGGAGTGAGAGTGAGGGAATGAAGATGTATACAACAGGAAAAAAGGCTGTAGAGGCAGTACACTGTATGCTGTATTTCAGTCCAGGTAAAAATGAGCATCTTGATTTGTGATTCTTGCAGTTTGATTTAGGTAGATTAGGAAGTTGTCCATTTTTTAAAAGCAAATAATGTAATCCAAATGCTGACTTCTATTTAGGCACTGGTATACCTTTTGCTGAAGCTGTAATGCAGGGACCTAAGGATATGTCCATAGCAAAAGCAAGACACAGAGTTGCATACAATAAACTGCTGCAAATTCTTCAAAGGGAAGACTTTGTTCTTCAAGAATATAAGAAAAAAGCACAGTAAGTAATGCAGTAAAAGAAAGTGAGTCTTTTCATAAAAGCTGACTTATCTGTATGCGTTTTTAAAAGGATTTGAAAAGTCTATCTGTGCTTTACATCAAACTCATTCTGTTGAACTTCTTCCATATTTTCCCCTTTCACCTTCTTTCATCACCAGTTCTACTGCTTGTAGGTCTTTCGTGAAGCATAATAGTCTAAAGAAATGAATCATTTAGGAGATGCTATATATTACCTGAGCATTAAAATGGTCAGGGAATTCTACATGTAAAGCAGTATGAGTTCTTTTGAAGGTCATATCCTAAAATAGGACATTTTCAGGATGAGACACTTGGTTTTGTTTAGTGACTGTGAGACATTTTATTCACTTAAACCTTAATTATTTCACCAAAAGTATGCTATTCTTAGTTCTTGTTTATAGCAAACACTCCCAGCTTGAGAAATGTTAGAAGCTGGAACTTTCTCTGCAGGCATAGAGTCATGTATCCGCAGAATTTACAGAATTTGTGTGGGATAGTTTACATGACTAGAGCACTGTCGTGGACAGTTGTGAGTTGTTTAGTAAGTGGCAGGAAAGGGCGAGGGGTTGCACTGTAGGTGAAAGAGCAGTGTCAGTGCATGTAGTATAGCTCCATACAAGAGGACCAGTTATGTTTCATGCCTTTGGATGAGGGTTTAGCATCCAGGGAGACCTCAAGGTGTGTTTCTGCTGGCCTTGATTCTCATAGAGGACTTCAGCTTGCCCTGGTATTTGCTGGGAAAGTAGTTCAATGGTGCATTGACAATCTCAATCTTTCTTCAACTTTACTCTTTTCTCTCTTTCTTCTTTACGTCTGTTTTATAGTATTTTTATTTCAATTATTAAACTGTTATCTCAGCCCATAAGTTTTACTATTTTTCAGATTGTTCCTATTCTACTGGGGCTGGGGAAGTGGGAATTGAGTGAGCAGCTGTGTGGTACTCTACGTTCAGTTTTTATTAGCCTGCTTATGGTAGAGAGTAGAAGATGGGAGAGATAGTTGCACAGGACTGCAATGGGTTAGAGGGCTGCAGTGTGTGAAATGAATGAGTAAAAGCTGCAGAAATTTGGTTTGTTTAGCCTGAAGAAGGCAATGCTAGGAGTTCAATCAGAGTTTCAGTGTCTAGAAAGTAGTTGTAGAGAACATGGAGGTAGTCTCCACAAGGATGTGTCCTCACAGGACAAGGCAACGGGCCCAAGGTGTTTAGGGGTAAACTCCATCTGGATTTGAAAAATTCTCTTGTGAGAGCAGTTAAACTGAAAAAGGTTGCCTGCAGAAGTGGAATCTCAGTTCCTAGAAGTATGCAAGACTTGATTTGGCAAGACTGTGGGTAGCATAATTAAAGGCTTTGCTTTCAATGGAAGGCTCAAAAATACAACTTCCAGAGGTCAAAATCTCCTAAACTTCTCCGATTTCTGTAATTCTGTGCCTCATGTGACCTTGTTTGGGAAATATTACTGCTGTTTACCTCGTGAGTGATACCCTTCAAAAATGTAATTCTTTACAGTTTGGTTTTTTTCCATTCTTGATAATGCATCAGAACTCTGAAGATCCTTTTGAATGCAGCATGATTCAGGCACCCAGTGTTTCTGAAAATCAGACTTAAAATGTCAATAAAATGTCAATGCTTAAAATGTCAATAAAAGCACTTTGACAAAAGAGCCCAGCTGCTTGTACTCCAGTATTCTGTTCCCTGGTCTTTTGAAAGTGAGGGATTTGGGTACGGTAGAATTGCTGAATATATTTGTAGTTCACACAGATAATAGATACTTACAGTAACTTACGTACTGTTCCTGGGTATAAGAAACAGCTGCATCAGTATGTAGATTTGGAAAGAAGACACCATTAGTTAGTGACTGTAAGCAATTCTGATAAGCCTGTACTAGCTGTTGAATTTTTTCCTAGGGTTTTAATTGGAGAAATAAAATGGATAAAGTCTGAATATCCAGTTGTGCAGAAGCAGTCTTGCAGGTAAGTGTTTTTTCCTTTTAACTAAGTTAGGATGTATGAAGTAGATTACCTGCTTAGTTTTATGAAGTATGAACTATAATTTCACTGCAGTCCAGTTGAACTTTTGTTTTGCATGTGCATATAGGATGAAACAAAATGACCAAAACAAAAGTGACACAACTGAGAGAATTCAGAAGGTAAGCATTTTGTTCCTGCTGTGGCATGATGTTGGATTTTAACGTTTCTGCAGCACCTACTGTCAGATACTGTTATTTGCACTTTGTCTACCTCATTATTATGCTAGCACTTTCATCTGCCTTCATGCTCTTTTGATACTCTGTCATTATAGGGATTAACAGCAAGCATTTTAACACTGTTTTTGTCCTTTCCTATTAAGGTCCGCAATATGTGGACACTTATAGTGGAAATGTTTACATCTCTGAAAAAGGAAAAGGAAGTTGTGGATTCTGTACTTGAAGACTGTGTTAACCCATGTATTCTAGATGGAGCTGGTGTTGTTTTGAGTGTTCCAGGATTGTTGACTTCCACAGTTGAAAGAAATATATATGGAGTAAGTGGTTTTTGTCCTTCTTGCTAAATTGCTAAGCTGCTTTCATTTAGTCCCCAGGGATGCAATTAAATGCCTTAAAAAATTAAACGGGTGGGTAATTGGATTATTAGAGATGATTGTGGAAGGATGCATGAAATACATATAATTCATATGCAAAGACTTACTATCATAATGCTATTTTGTGTTTTTTATGTCTAACCTATTAGCTTTTAAATTATATATAATTTATATTAGCTTTTAAATTATATTGCTAAGTCTGCCTAATTAGTACTTGACTTTTTTGTTGTTTAGGCATTAAAATTATGTTGACTGGTTTAACCAGTGCTTCAGCTAATTGGCTTTTGTTTCCATTCTGTAGTGTATGGTGTTGTTCAGTTATGGCATTAGTTTTGTTTGTGCCATATCTTTTGGGGCAGTGGTCAAACAATATCTCACTGGTTGAAGTTTTCTTTGCTTGTATTGCTTTAAACTAGAATGTATTTTTTAAAAAATGAAACTATCAGGACCTGAATCTAAGTATAACATATACAGTGTCTTGGCTCTGACTACAGAAGACATAACTTTCTGATATTGGTACCGTCCACTAATTATTTTTTCTTATTGCTTGCTCGACTTCAAGTTTTGTACTGGAAATTTGTATGAAGATGGAAACTTGAATTTCCTAACAGTTATTCAGTTGTTAAATGAAGCCTTGATGACATTGAGAGATGAACATTCTCCATGTGAATTAACAGAAGTTCACAGAATTGAGGATGTGGTTACATGCTACAAGAATGCACTACAGGAGTTGAAGACAAGCAGGTAATTGTTGGGAAATTTTCTCTAATTGCTTGTTCTTAAATGGTAGAATCAAGTCTACTATAGTCTTGTCTAGAAAAATGTTACAGCAAAAACAAGTTGGTTCAGTCTTTGTCTTGTGTCTCTGGGAAAATTAGTGTTTAATTATTTATATGACTTTTTGTTGTGTTGTGTGGCAACAGTGACCGTCCTGTCCAGGGAGGTTACCAGCAGGGGATACTGATGAGACAAGTCCTTGCTAAGCTTGAGAATCCATTTATTCCCCCCTAGCCTGGGCCGGGAAGGGGATGGAGACAAAGACGTGTGAAGACGAAG
Organism: Hirundo rustica; assembly: GCF_015227805.2. NCBI lineage: Eukaryota > Metazoa > Chordata > Aves > Passeriformes > Hirundinidae > Hirundo > Hirundo rustica. Next base: position 34,481,668 of record NC_053488.1, on the reverse strand, counting down.
AGGACGAGAAGGGGCAGGGTCGTGAGTTTTACTGGATATTCTGAGGGAGAAGTCTTAGGGTTTAGGCCAAGGAAGGAGATCAGATTTCAGCCTCCTCAAAACAGGACTCCACAACTTTTTACTGAGATTCTTCTCTAGTTAACTTCAGCTTCTTGCCTTTGTTTCATTAATATTTTAGTCTTTGTTCCTGGGGACCTCATTTGCTTGTTGATCTGATTTTTGCTTTTTTTTGTGTTGTTGCATTAATAAGTTCTGAGATTTTTAAAACTTCCATCTGTAACTGGCTTAGGGAAATCTAAAGTGTTTATTGTGTTTATGTTTTAGTGTAGTTTTTTTCCAATTCTGCTGTAGGAAACATGAAGACTACCTAGCAGCAGCTTTTTTGGTTGTGAATTTCAGTTCTTAGTGTATGCGTAAGTTCATTAATAAATTGATACGTATCAAAGGTTTGTCAGGATAAGGGAGAACATGTAATACTTTCTCCCTTTATGTAGAATTGTTATCTCTAATGACAGGTGTATTCATTTTCCATCTTTATATGTTACAGTCTAAGAAGAAGGGAACAGCATTATGAGCCAAAGCATCAGTCTATTTCTAGAAAACAGGAGATCTGGGAATCCAAGTGGAAAACATTTCTTGGCCAGTGTCCTTTTAATTTAATCTGTAAAGATGATCCAGTAAGTAGTGTTCATTTTATCTGATTCTGGGAAAGAGAAAAGAGTGAAGTGAGAGAGGATGTAGGTCTAAACTATTGTGTTCCTTTGCAACACTTCAACTTTATGTGTAAGGTTGGGGGACTTACATAGAGCAGTATATCTGTTTCTGCTTTAAGAAATAATGTTTCTTAAAGAGAATACATTTGACTTTAGGATACCTAATGTATTTGCTGGAGACATCAGAATGGTAGATTGGCATAAGAGTGAGCAAATTTGGTTTTGTTTTGTTTCTCTCTGTCCCCCTGTGGAAGCTGAACATTTGTATGTTCAGTCTGAATTTTTGCTGATTTCTGTTTTCCCCTTTTAAAGTGATGTACTTGATGAACGAACAGTTCCCATTTTGATGCTCACACTGACAGAAGGTTATGCCCTTGTGTAGCTACCCAGCTGAGAGAGGAGAAACTTCATGTTGAGTCTGACAGCTGGTTTGCGGAAAAGCGTTTTTAAATAACTGTCTTCTAATTGCTGCTGATAGACTGACTCTGCCTGCCTGCTTGTGTAACTTTTTCTTTTCCTTTTGAAAGCAACCAGGTTCATCACTCCAGTCTTCTAGTTCTTCAGATGAAGATGTCTTTTGTCAATCATTTTCAGGTGGGTGAGCAGAAGAAGCTTCTTTCCCTTCACTCCCACCACCACAATTGTCAAAAGTTACCTGGAGCTAAAAAGGCTTCCTGCTTGCATTTGCAGATGGTCTTTGATACTCTGTGGTAATTGGTTTTGAATGACTCTTTGCCAAAATTGCCTTGCATTTTTCAGCTTTGTAGTATCTTGGAGATTCTCTGAAGCTTGGCAAAAACCCAGCGCCAAACTGTTTGATACTTTGTTGTTGCACAGAGAATGTTGAGATATGTCCATGTACAAAGGTTTATTCATGGATTCTAGAGAATACATTTCAGTCTAACAGTAAAGGTTACTTTGGGTTGGAGGAGTAATAGAGAAAGAAGGTAAAACTTTTCCCATTGACCATCTAGGAAAATGTCCTAGGTTACAATGTAAGATATGCGCTAAGTATGTATTCTATCACCATCCAAATGAGCTGTTGAAGCTAGGTTGGGCAGTGTTTCTCTTGCCCCCTCCCTCCAGACTATCTTCTGTTAATGGCCCATCGATGCCCTGCTGCGTGACTCATAGATAACTTCCTCCGGGAGCTATCTCTGTTGAATGGGCAATCAAGGACCCATTACAAGACTGATAAAATGATATCAGCCCATTGTGAGATGCTCCACCCAAGGGGAGGAGCCAAGCATTCCCACCTGGATATAATCTGGGCCTTGGGACAGCACAGGCAGCCTTACCCACTGGATTCCTAGAGGACAAGAGCTACCAGACCTTTCTACAGGAACACTGCTTCAACAAGACCACTTCATCTGGACTGCTACCACCACGGTGTCAGGTTGTATTCTGACTCTGTCAGTGATCTTTTGTACTATTGCATGTGTTTTATTTTATTTTATTTTACCTTTTTTTCTCTCCTATTAAATTGGGTTTTTTGACTTGGAATCTCTCGCTGGTTTTGCCTCCAAGCCAGCACATATTTTCTGGTGCCCAATGTGGGGCAGGAGGTACTGAGAAAAGTCAGAATTACAATTTTGTAGTGAGAAAAAAAACAACTCTCTGCTATGATGCTCAACATGCTTTCATGTATCTTAGACCTAGCTCTCTAAATTTTCCCGCACATGAGGCAGTATATGCAGGTCTTGAAGCTCATGTGTAGACCAGGGTATGGTACCAAAATTGCTTTATTGGTCTGTTATGTTAATTGTATGATAACCTCTGAGGCAATGAGCATCATTCGGAATATATTCTCTATTTTGTTTTCTTGTCCTGGTCCAGAATGCTACATCTGGGCTCTCAACAATTGAACCCAGCCCCTGTGGGGAGGGGTAAAGAATGATTTTTTCCAGTCTTTTAGGCCTGGCACAGCCGTTTTCGAAAGTATTGAGTTCTCTCTAGGTTCCAAGGACAGCATAATATTGTTGTTAGTTCTGCTTTGTCTTCTCTGCATGGCCTGCACCATGCTCACCATGCTTAGAAATCAAACACTACATGGGGTGGTGCAGCGTCTCCTTGAGGAAGAGGGGAAAAAGAAATAAATGCAAAACAACAGCATTCATGTCTACACAAACTGTCACAGAGAAAACAGGAACCGCATCTACGCAGACTGTCACAGAGGAGAAAGGAACCAAAAATAAAGCAACAATGTCAGTGTCTACACAAGCTGTCACAGAGGAGAAAGAAACCAAAGCCGCCATCAGCATCTCCACACAAACCGTCACTGAAGCAGAACAACCTAGACCAGTAGCAGTTGCCTCTGTTCAGAAGAAGAAATCAAAGAGCAAATCAGTCCGCATAGTGACTGATGAGGATGTGGCAGGACCTTTGCACCCAGCAGAAGAGACAGAGCCAGAGATCATCACCCACTCTCTATCCCTGGGTGAACTGCGTGACCTGCGGAGGGAATTCACCCGCCAGACAAACGAGTCCATCCTGACCTGGCTGCTCCGCATCTGGGATGCTGCAGCCAATGACACCATTCTGGATGGAAGTGAGGCCAGGCAACTGGGATCGCTGTCCCGGGATGTGGTCGTTGACCAGGGGATCGGGAGAACCCAACAAACTCTCAGCCTCTGGCGGCGACTGCTAACAAGTGTGAGGGACAGATACCTTTGTAAAGAAGACCTCCAGATGCACCAAGGAAAATGGAGCACAATGGAACAAGGTATCTGATGCCTGAGGGAATTGGCTGTGCTGGAGATCATTTTCTCAGAAGACGAGAGATTTCCTAAAAGCCCAGATGATGTCCAGTGCACATCGCAGATGTGGTTGAGATTCGCACGGCTTGGACCAGAGATGTACTCCCATTACCTGGCAATGCTGCAATGGAGGGAAGGTGAGGACAAGGTGGGTGTCTTGGTCAATAAACTAAGAATTTACGAGGACATTGTCACTGCCCCATTTCGTACCCATGTCTCATCCATGGAAACAAGGCTGGCTGAGCAAGTCTGGAGCTTGATTGAAGAGGGACATCAGAAACTGAAAAAGGAACTTAAGGAAGAAATTTACCACATCTCACCAGAACCAACAAGAGTCTCTGACAGTAGGAGCAGGTATCCACCAGCCAGGGAGAGAGGATACACTCCACAGGGTAACCTCTGGTCTTTTCTTCGGGAGCATGGAGAAGACATGAGAAAGTGAGATGGAAAACCCACCTCCTTAGCAGCCCAGGTACATGAACTGAAGAGAGAGACACCTACCACAGAGATCTCATCTTGAATCAACACTGTTCCAGTCTCTCAGGCACAGAACTCCAGACGGTATAAGAAGAATGATATGACTGATCCTCTTGAAGGGACCTCAGGAACATATTTACAAGAAGAGAGCAACATGTACTATGACCAGGAAGAGGGGGGCCCTGCCTCTAGCCAGGTAGAGGAAAGGGACAATCGGATCTATTGGACTGTGTGGATCCAATGGCCTGGCACATCTGACCCACAAAAAGATACAGCTTTGGTTGACACTGGTGCCCAATGTACCCTGATGCCATCAAGGTATGTAGGAACAGAATCCATTTCTATTTCTGGAGTGACAGGAGGGTCCCAGCAGCTGACTGTATTCGAGGCCGAAGTGAGTTTAACTGGGAGTGGGTGGCAAAACCACCCCATTGTGACTGGCCCAGAGGCCCCATGCATCCTCGGCATACACTGTCTCAGAAATAGATACTTCAAAGACCCAGAAGGATATTGTTGGGCTTTTGGGATAGCTGCTGTAGAGACAGAAGACATCAGACAGCTGAATACCTTGCCTGGTCTCTCCGATGACTCCTCTGCTGTGGGACTGCTGAGAGCTGAAGAACAGGTACCAATCGCCACAGCAATGGTACGCCGTTGGCAATACCGCACCGACAGAGACTCTGTGATTCCTATCCATGAGATGATTCGTAAACTGGAGAGCCAAGGGGTGGTCAGCAAGGCTCATTCACCTTTCAGCAGCCCTGTATGGCCAGTGTGTAAGTCCAGTGGAGAATGGAGACTTGACTGTAGATTACCGTGCTCTGAATGAAGTCACGCCACCGCTAAGTGCTGCTGTGCCAGACATGTTGGAGCTTCAGTACGAGCTGGAGTCCAAGGCAGCAAAGTGGTATGCGACCATTGATATTGCCAATGCCTTCTTCTCCATTCCTTTGGCAGCAGAGTGCAGGGCCCAGTTTGCCTTCACCTAGAACCGACTGCCCCAGGGGTGGAAACACAGCCCCACCATCTACCATGGACTGATCCAGACTGCACTGGAAAAGGGTGAGGCTCCTGAACATCTGCAGTACATTGATGACATCATTGTATGGGGGAATACAGCAGGTGAAGTCTTCAAGAAAGGAGAGAAGATTATCCAGATTCTGCTGAAAGCTGGTTTTGCCATTAAGCAAAGTAAGATTAAGGGACCAGCTCAAGAAATCCAGTTTCTGGGAGTCAAGTGGCAAGATGGACATCGCCAGATCCCCCCAGAAGTAATCAACAAGATCACCGCAATGTCTCCACCTACCAACAGGAAGGATACACAAGCTTTCCTAGGCACCATAGGCTTTTGGAGAATGCACATTCCTAAGTACAGTCAGATTGTGAGCTCTCTACCTGGTCACTCACAAGAAGGATGATTTCCACTGGGGCCCTGAACAGCAACAAGCCTTTGCCCAGATCAAGCAGGTGATCACTCATGCAGTAGCCCCTGGCCCAGTCAGGATGGGACCAGAGGTGAAGAACGTGCTCTACTCAGCAGCAGGGAACAATGGCCTGTCCTGGAGCCTTTGGCAGATGGTGCCTGGGGAGACTTCGGGGCCGACCACTGGGATTCTGGAACCGAAGCTACAGAGGATCTGAAGCCAACTACACTCCCATAGAGAAGGAATTCTTAGCCGCCTGTGAAGGAGTTCAAGCTGCCTCAGAACTGGCACTGAAATGCAGCTGCTTTTGGCACCCCGACTACCAGTGCTGGGGTGGATGTTCAAGGGAAAGGTTCCTTCCATGCATCACTCCACTGACACCACATGGAGCAAATGGATTGCCCTCATCACACAGCACGCCTGTATTGGAAACCTGAATCGCCCTGGGATTCTGGAAATTATAAACTGCCCTGAAAGTGAGACTTTTGGGTTATCTTCTGAAGAAGAGGAGGAACAAGTGACACGTGCCGAGGAAACCCTACTGTATAATGAGCTACTGGAGATTGAAAGCCAATATGCCCTCTTCACTGATGGCTTCTGCCGAATTGTAGGCGCTAACCAGAAATGGAAAGCTGCAGTCTGGAGCCCTACACGACGAGTTGCACAAGCTGCCGAGGGACAAGGTGGATCAAGTCAGGTTGCAGAGGTTAAAGCCATCCAGCTGGCTTTGGATATTGCTGAACGAGAGAAGTGGCCAAGACTCTGTCTCTACACCGACTCGTGGATGGTAGCTAATGCTCTGTGGGGATGGCTGAATCGCTGGAAAAAGGCCAACTGGCAGCGCAGAGGGAAACCCATCTGGGCTGCTGAGATTTGGCAGGATATCACTGCCCAAGTAGAGGAGCTGACCATGAAGGTTCGACACGTGGACGCACATGTGTCCAAGAGTCGGGCTAATGAAGAACATGGCAACAAATGAGCAGGTGGACAAAGCTGCCAAAGTGAAAGTATCAGAGGTGGATCTAGACTGGCAGCACAAAGGAGAAGTATTCCTAGCCCATTGGGCCCATGATGCATCTGGTTATCAGGGGAGAGATGCAACATACCGATGGGGCCGTGACCGAGGGATGGACCTTTCTGTGGACAACATCTCACAGGTCATCCACAACTGTGAGACCTGCGCTGCAATCAAACAGGCCAAGCGGGTAAAGCCTCTGTGGTATGGTGGACGATGGTTGAAGTACAGGTATGGGGAAGCCTGGCAGATTGACTACATCACCCTTCCCCAAACCCACCAAGGCAAGCGCTATGTGCTGACTATGGTGGAAGTCACCACTGGATGGCTGGAGACCTACCCTGTGCCTCATGCTACTGCTTGGGCCTTGAAAAGCAGGTCCTGTGGAGACATGGCACCCCTGAGAGAATCGAGTCAGACAATGGGAGCCATTTCAAGAGCGGCCTTATAAACACCTGGGCTAGAGAACATGGCATTGAATGGATATATCACATCCCTTATCTTGCACCAGCTGCCGGGAAAGTTGAACAGTGCAATGGGTTACTTAAGACGACCCTGAAGGCGCTTGGTGGGGGGACCTTCAAACATTGGGAAGTGAACTTAGCAAAGGCAACCTGGATGGTCAACACTCGAGGGTCAATCAATCGAGCTGGTCCTGCCCAGTCTGAACCCTTGCACACACTGGATGGAGATAAAGCCCCTGTGGTACACACAAAAGGCATTTTAGGAAAGACTGTTTGGATTAATCCCACCTCAGGCAAAGGCAGACCCATCCGTGGGATTGTTTTTGCTCAAGGAGCTGGTTCTCCTTGGTGGGTAATGCAGAAAGATGGGGAAACCCATTGTGTACCACAGGGAGACCTAATTTTAAGTGAGAACTGGGTGTAAGGTTTCATTCTGTGTATATGTATGTATAAGCATGTGTATATTTATCTATCTAGCTGTAAGAATGTATTAATTTGGCTGTGATGTAGATGGTCATAGAATAAGGGGTGGATTATGTCCTAGGTTACAATGTAAGATGTGCCCAAAGTATGTATTCTATCACCATCTACATGAGCTGTTGAAACTGGGTTGGGCAGTGTTTCCCTTACCCACTCCCTCCAGACTATCTTCTGTTAATGGCCCATCGATGCCCTGCTGCGTGACTCACAGATAACTCCCTCCAGGAGCTATCTCTGTTTAATGGGCAATCAAGGACCCATTACAAGACTGAAAATGATATCAGCCCATTGTGAGATGCTCTGCCCAGGGGGAGGAGCCAAGCATTCCCACCTGGATATAATCTGGGATTTGGGACAGCACAGGCAGCCTTACCCACTGGATTCCCATAGGACAAAAGCTACCAGACCTTTCTGCGGGAACACTGCTTCAACAAGACCACTTCATCTGGACTGCTACCACCACGGTGTCAGGTTGTATTCTGACTCTGTCAGTGATCTTTTGTACTATTGCATGTGTTTTATTTTATTTTATTTTACCTTTTTTTTTTCTCCTTTTAAATTGGTTTTTTTTTTGACTTGGAATCTCTCGCTGGTTTTGCCTTCAAGCCAGCACAGAAAAGAAATTGAATGTGTCCTCCCAGGTAACTATCTGCCCTGGTGCATTCTGAAATACTTTATTTCTTAGTAATTGTGCCATTTAATCAGGACCTCACTTGTTCTGTGGTGGTTGCATTCAGTCAGATCAGACATGGTTGCACATGCTAATCAGCTGATGATCTGATAATATTTTACAGGTTAACCTCATTTTACTTACTGAGCAAATCCTGTGTGTTGCTAGTACAGAGTTAGACGTTAAAAGCTACAAAGCAAGGGGGAAGACTGCTTGAATTATGTCATTTGCAGTTCCTTTTAGGAAAAATTGCATAGCAGAGGTGTATTGGAATGTCACGATTCACAACAATGGCGAGAAGATAATTTTGGTTACAAAGGTGAATGTACTGCTCCAGCTGTCTGAGTGTATGTAGGTATAAGGCTAGAATCTGCAGAGGAAAGGCTACAGAATTGGATATGGAACATAGTTGGCCTTAAAAATTAAAAAGATTGAAGCACTGTACAGTGAAGCCATGTGCTGGTAGAATCAGAAAGCTTGAGACAAATTGATGTCTGTGACATTCTCTCTAGTCTGTGGTTAAGATGCAATATTGGAAAATACAGCCACTAAGAAAACTTAACTTCTGCCTGTTAATAGAGTCAACTCCAAAAACAAAATACTGACCTAACTACTGGAAGTGAGCTTGGGTTTTTGATATTCTTGAGTTGAATGTGACAGGAAATGCCATTTGTCGTTGCAGAAGCTGAAATTAGGATTAGTAGAGAACTACTGAGGTTAAACTTGGCTTTGTATTCAAGATGTGCCAGACTTAGTACATTGTTCTAGACAGTGCTTGATTGAAGTATGTGTACCTCCAAGTGTTCATTTACTTCTGTAACACTTAATTACGCAAAGCTTCACTTTGCTTGACCTGATGCAGCAAGAGGAATGAGTATATCCAGAGGTATTTATTGATTAATGCAGTTGGGGTAGAGGTGGGTGGAGTTGTGCTTTGTAGAATTGAGGTGTACATGGAGAGGAGGGGTAATGATGATGTGGCTGGGATTGTAGTTTGGAGGAAGGTGGAAAGTCTGATTGATATGTGCAGGGCAGCAGGTAGAATCATGCTTCTTGGACGTGTGTTCAGGAACAACAGAAAGAGGTGCTGGCTGCTAGTAACATTTGTAGCTACAGGTACTGCCTGAGCATAAGGACTGATAGTCTGTTCTGCTTATGTATTAATTTATTTTTCTTGAAGTGTTCATAAAATCCATCCAATGAGTAGTCTACAGAAATAGTGTGAGTGAGCTGTGTCACATGGGAAGCCTAAGTGAAGAAAAATGATGAGCATACAGAAAAAGTAATGCCAATACTAAAACTTTTGGGTTGCTTTTCTAGATAATTATGACTCTTGTCATGAAGAATATCATGGGGAAAATGATGAGGCTTTGGAAACCATGATGGATACAACATTAGTACCCTCAAGGTGGTATGCTTAATGAGAATTTGATTTTAAAAAAGTAGAAAAATTAGAAGTTTACTTATTGGACTTGCATATTTTGAATCTCTTTAGTCTTAGTGAAATATTTCAGTAGCCCACTCATTACATCACAACTACTTGATTTAGCAGAATAGTCCTAAGTTAACTCCTGTGTTCTCCTGCTGATGATGGATTGATCAACTGGTTGCTGCTGAATAGGAGTAGCAATCAAGTTGCAAGGGTTTTTTCTTGCCTTTTAACTATATTCTGAGATTCAAGAGAGAGATGGAGAGAACAGTAACTTCTGTTTCTTGGGCTAAACCTTCTCTACAAGACTTTTTTCATTACTCTTTATTAGAGTTACAGTCACATTGTTCTGTAGCTACTCTTCCTACAGACCACCAAAGGCTTAAACACAGAACAATGGTATTGTAGTCGTTTTTCCCTTGTGTCATTTGCTTAGGCCAGGAATATTTCATGACCTTTTGAATAATGCTGTCTTTCATAATATGGCTCCCTACAGATGCTTGAACGTTGCCTCCTAAGAGACCAAGGGAGTTAGCAAAGGAATGCTATCCATTCTTAGACATCAGTAGATGTAGTTGCATATAAGTCTCAGAGGCTATCGGAGTAGTTAACAATTAAATCCTGGGTTTCTTTCAGTGACTTCATAGAGCATGGACATTTGTCTGCTTCAGAGGCTACAGACAGGTAACATCAAAAACATTTTAAGGTGTGCTTTTCCTAGCAAGTGAGGACTTGGCAGTTCTGAGAGCTATGCAATTGGTACAAAACTTACCAGAAGTGATAAGGCTGAAGTTTTTGGAAGCCACATGATTGTTAAATACCAATAAGTTTATATAGGAATAGACCAGCAGATGCCAGAAATGGTTCAGACAAAGACTGTATAGGAAAGCGAATTGTCAAGTCTGCAGAAGACTTTTCAGTTGTCTTTTACATAGAACTCAGAAGACTTTTTTACAACTGTACTGAAAAATCTCTTATTTTTCTGTGCACTGATCAATAGCAGAGTTTATTAATTTACTGTTTTTGGGAGGCTGATACACAACTAGGGCTAAAGCTGCTCTAATTGTCACGCTGTTCTCCCTATAGTAAAATTGCTTTCTGATGACCGGGACGAATTGAGGGAAATCGTAACGGACAGATACGGAGCACACAATACATAACAGCCTTCTAAGATTTGCATTCCAATTGTTTAATATTTGTCTCTAAAATTGTGATTTTTTTTTTTTTTTTTTTTCCTAGTGACTTCCACTCTCCTTTCTTGAGACCATCAGTGCCAGCGTTGTCAAAAGCATCTGAAAACAGAGACCTGTTAATTAAAAATGTAACTTTCTATCTCTGAAATTAGTTAAACTTAAGACATGTCCTTTTCATATTGGTTGAAACTTACACTTCGTGGAAAAGGGTTTTGGGGGTGTTTTTTGGGGGGCTTTGTTTTGTTTTGTAAAAGCAACTTGAATGTACAGTTGTCCATTGCACAGCTGTTCACTGTACTCTGATCAAGGTAGTTGTAAATGAGTCATCTGTGTTGTACATAACACCTATCCTAGTCACTACTTAGGTCCTGCTTTGAATACAGTTGTAATATTTTGTATTTAGTTAGAATTCAAAACTGAAATGTTTTTGTTGATTGTACACTGTGGCCATTGCAGTTCAGAATTTTTACAGCAGTTCATGCTAATATCCTTGCTTGATTTAAAAATTGATAATTCCTGTGTATTCCTGTAGAATTTGCATACTTGTGTGGGAAATGAAAAACCTGTGTCTCCAAAGATCTTAATAAATGGAAAAGAAGAATACCCCACTTTGGAAATGGAGAGTGCACATGAAAATGTTAGCCAGCCAAAGTCTCCTGTGAAAAAAGATGACCTTCTTAAGAAAGCCAGAGATGTACTGGCAGAAGAGGTTAGGATGTAATTTTTTTGTTTGTTTTTAGTAAGTGATCACTAAGTTCAGAGAACAAATCACTAATTATAACAAAAAAATGTCTCTTGTAATCCACATGCATCAAACATTACATTTTTCTGCTAGATATTTACAGAGTCACAGAATTGTAGAGTGGACTGATAAATTACACACTGAAAGCATAGAGTTTGCGCAGGTATCATACTTAAAAATCATGATGAAGTGAATATCAGTACGTTCAGTAGAATCACGGTATGATTACATTTCAGTCTGAAATACACTGCATTTATTCAGAAACAAAAAGAACTTGTTGAATTCTTAAACAGGTTAAGTATTTAACAGGGACTTGGTAATTTAAGCAGGAATGTAAGTATTTTTCTTTTAGGTATTATATTTGGCTGACGAATTCCTTCACAAGAGTTACTGTAAAATGTGCCACATCTTACTTTGGAGAGTAAATTGCATTTTTCACTGAACTTTCTGCTAAAATTTTTGATACATTTGAATATATCTCTAGTCTTCATGCTTATGCAGTTCTTGGCTAATGTCTTAAATATATTCTATGTGAGTACATTTTCTTGTTTGAAAGGTGGATTCATAGATGATAAATGAACTGAGAATTGAATCTAATTTCAGTCCCATATCTTCATTTTGTGTTTGTAGGATACTATGGTCATTGTGAACCGAAGCAGTAAATAACAGAAAAGTTAGGATATTCCAAATTCCCCAGATGATCTGGAGAATGAGATTTGAGCCATAACTGACAGAAACAAAGAGGTTGTAATTTTGCTTTCTCAGAATTTGTTGTTCTCTACCATCCTACAGATTGCAAAGTCAGTGATATCTGAGTCACCTGACAGTGTTAAAGAAAAAGGAATGGCGTTAGATGATCTCATTAGCTCCCTGTCCTTTAACCCATTTTTAACGAGGAAACAAATACCCCGAACTCCAGAAAATCTGCGTGAGTTTGAAACTTTTTTTAAAAATGTGGTTAGTTCATTGACATGTGGCACAAGAAGAAAAAGGGTTGTTTCGGTGATGTTGTATGTTTTTGTAATGGCTCACTCTGTAACACCACACAGTAGACCTAATAAAATGTGAATACTGTGAATTCAACTTAAAAGGTTTTTTCCTTATGTGGAATCCCCTTTGTATTGAGGAAACATAAACAATATAAAGTAGCTATATATATTCCCTCTTGGATTGTTTATGTCACTGAAGGGGCAGAATAAAAACAGACTCATTGAAAGTACTAAAATTTTATTTTGTTTTGTTCCATTTAGTTACTGAAATTAGAAGTTCATGGAGAAAAGCTATTCAGACTGAGGGCTCATTAGACCTAGAGCTGTCCTCAACTCAAGTGGTGACAGAAGAATCTTCAATGGATGCTATACCCCGTATGCAGGGGGAGGTGGACTCCACTTTTGCGTACTCTGACTCTGCATCACCTGTGTCTGATTTTGGTCCTGTGTCAGAAAAGAAGTCTCAATTAAGTTCTACAGAATCTATTTCTCAGGACCAGGTGAGCGTAAGTCATGCACTTGAATCTTCAGATTCAAAACCATCTGGAATTCAAGAAAGTGAGAGAACTGAATCAGAGGAACTAGATTGTTCTGCTCTGAGTGGAAGTTCTGTAGAAAATCTAAGCCAGACTTTGCAAAATACAGAGAAGAGCCTGAATATTCCAGATACTTGTTTGAAAAGTAGTAGTAGAGCAAGTACACTACTTTCAGACTGGTGTTGCAGTTTTCCAGTGGATGAGATGCTATGGTGGAATGAATCTGTGTTAAATTCTGTTGATCATGAAACTAGTGACATGGGGATATTGGATGAGACACTTCCAGAATCTGATGGTATAGATCTCAGCATATCTGCAGGTTCAGACTCCGTTTTTTATGCAGTCGACAGTGAAAATTTAACAGATGGCTCAGAAAATAATGATGACATAAAAAAATTGGACCTAGATATACAGTCACTGTCCAACTCACATGACGTGCTAAAAAGGACTGCATCTAAGAGTGAAGAGGAGCTGCATCAAACACATAATGGAGGCAAATCTGAAAGTTGCAGAGCTGAAGTAAGTACAATACCAGAAGAAGGAGACGACAATGATGGTGATCCTGCCATGGATGAAGGATTTGCCAAGATGCCATTGCCAAGCGCTCCTAATGAAAGCAAATATTCCCTGTCATCTTTGCTGGTATCCTGTCAACAGATGGATGGTACATGAAGTCCCATTAACTTACTACATAAATTGAAGGGTAAGTGTCTGTCTTTATGCATCAAGATTTTGTCCATTCTGTCCCTGGTTATACTGTCATGAATAACCTCTGAGTAGTTGAACTGTGCTGTGGAAGTGGAGGGAAACTGTTTGTATGCTTATTCCTCATAGAGGATGAGACAGTAAAAATAAAGGAAATGTGTTTCCTTTAGTTCTAGAGTTCTATCAGCGTCATTCAAGTAGAAGAAAAAAATGTTCATCTGACTTTCTGCTGTAATCTGGAGCTGTTTAAAAAAAAAAGCTTTAAGGTGCTTCAACTGCAATCTGCAGTTAGATTTTGAGCATTCACAAAGATAGTTTGAAGTTTTTTGTTTACTTTGAACAAATTTGGTATTTAGAAATGTGTCATAGGTAATTGAAACTTCTCTGAATTCATTCAGTTGTTGATAGAACTATCCTACATTCCAGCCTGCCTATCCCGTTACCCCATTTCCAAAAGAAGTTGTGCTGGCTTGAAGGCAAAACCAGCGAGAGACTCCAAGTCAAAAAAAACCCAATTTAATAGGAGAGAGAAAAAAAGGTAAAATAGAACAAAACACATGCAATAGTACAAAGATCACTGACAGTCAGAATACAACCTGACACTGTGGTGGTAGCAGTCCAGATGAAGTGGTCTTGTTGAAGTAGTGTTCCCATAGAAAGGTCTGGTAGCTCTTGTCCTCTGGGAAATCCAGTGGGTAAGGCTGCCTGTGCTGTCCCAAATCCCAGATTATATCCAGGTGGGAATGCTTGGCTCCTCCCCCTGGGTGGAGCATCTCACAATGGGCTGATATCATTTTATCAGTCTTGCAATGGGTCCTTGATTGCCCATTCAACAGAGATAGCTCCTGGAGGGAGTTATCTATGAGTCCTGTAGCAGGGTATTGGTGGGCCATTAACAGAAGATAGTCTGGAGGGAGTGGGCAAGAGAAACACTGCCCAACCTAGCTTCAACAGCTCATGTAGATGGTGATAGAATACATACTTTGGGCATATCTTACATTGTAACCTAGGACAGAAGTGTAAACTGTTCAACCAATATTGCAGTGTTTAGTGTTTAGCTACATGTGAACTTAAATTGAAATGCATTGATAAAAATGAACTAGTACTGGATGACTGTCGTGAAAACAGATGGTTTGCAGGCATGTGATGAGGCAGGCCACTGCCGACTTGGAATTGTGTCTGGCAAGGGATGCCAGTGATAAGTACATCAGCAGAAGAAGGAAGATTAGGGAAAGTGTGGGACCATAGTTGAAGCAGATGGGTGTCCAGGTGATGGAGGACACAGTGAAGGTGGAATTATTAGTGAATGCCTTCTTTGCCTTAGTCTTTACTGCTGAGGCTATCCTTCAGGAATCCCAGACCTCAGAGGTAAGGGAAGAAGGCTGGAGGAGGGAAGACTTGCCCCTGGTCATAGAGGGTTCAGTTAGAGATCAGCTAGACAGACATAATGCCCATAAATCCATGGGCTCCATCAGGATGCTCCCATGGATGCTGAGGGAGCTGGCAGATACGAACTTCTCCATTATCCTTGAGAAATGGGGAACAGGAGGTGCCTGATGACTGGAGGAAAGCCAGTGTTACACCTTCCAAAAGGGCAACAAGGAGGAACCAGGAAACTACTGGCCATTCAGCCTCACCATCATCCCCAGAAAGGTGGTGGAGCAGATCACTCTGAAGATTATTACCATGCATGTAGAAGAAATGTAGGTCATGAGGAATAGTCAAGATGGCTTCACCAAGTAGTAAGGATTGCCATTGGGATAGACAGGTGGAAATCATACTTCACCAATAGCCTTCTGAGATGACAGGATGGGTTGGCTAGGGGAGAGCAGTGGATGTTAGCAGAACAGTCTGCTGTTCCAGAAACTTCTCAGTCTGGCCATTCATGAGACTCTGGCAGTGAATATTCCCAGTGCCAGAGACTTTCACTATTGGTAGTGAAGCCTCTGCGCAGTGGGTGACTCCAGTGAGCTTGTGGGTACTCTGCTTGACTCCTTACACAGCGCACACTCACATGCAGTCAGACAAGGTTTCCTTAGAGGTTAGACCCCAGGTTTCCCATAGCAGTGTCTTAGATGTCTCAGTCCATAAAGCCATTTATTTGCGGCGCAGTAACACAGAAACAGCTTGAGCTGGTGCCTCTGAGCAGGATCCCCAGCAAAGGAGCCCCAGATCTTTTACATCCTCAGTCTCCCTTTTTGCAAGTCTTGCTCTTCTGAGTCTCCAGCTTCTGTCCCCACTCTCTGTCCATCCACCTAGATGGTGTCACCAGTCTTCATCTCCTTTGTTAGCCAAAAGGCAGGCAATTCCCAGCTCCTGATGTGTCTGTCACTGTCCATTCACCTGGCTGCTGTCACCCATACTCAAGCCCAAAGTTACCCTAATAAATTGGCAGTTCACAGCCTCTTGTCTCAGGCTCTCACCCAGAGCTCAGATTACATCTCATTCATCAGTTTGGGTATCCATCTGCCTGGATCAGATGGTATCAGCACTACCTTAATTTCAGCAAGGGTTTTGATGTTGTTTCCCATAACATCCTCATACGTAAGCTCAGGAAATTGTGGGTTAGAGGAATGGACAGTGGGGTGGATCAAGAAGTGGCTGAATGGCAGAGCTCAGAGAGTCATGATCAGTGCAGCAGAGTCCAGCAGGTGGCCTGCAGTCAGAGGTAGTTCCAAGGAGTCAGTACCGGGACCAATCTCATTCAACTTATTTATGAATGACCTGGAGGAAGGGATCAAATGCACTCTCAGCAAGTTTGCTGGTGACACTAAACTGGGGGCAGTGGCTGATCCACCTGAAGGCTCTGCTGCCATTCTGTGGGACCTTGATCAGCTGCAGGGTTGGGCAGAGAGAAACCTAATGAGGCTCAGCAAGGGCAAGTGCCGGGTCCTGCACCTGGGGAGGAACAGCCCCAAGTGCCCGCACAGGCTGGGGCTGACCTACAGAGCAGCTCTGTGGGAAAGGACCTGGGACCTGGATCACAAGTTGTCCATGAGCTGTCAGTGCCCCTGTGGCCAGGAGGGCCAATGGTATCCTGGGGTGCACTGGGAAGAGTGTGGCCAGCAGGTCGAGGGAGGTGACCCTTCCCCTCTACTCAGCCCCAGTGAGGCACAGCTGGAGTGCTGTGTCCAGTTCTGGGCTCCTCAGCACAAGAGAGACCAGCAGCTGCTGGAGAGGGTCCAGTGGAGAGCCACGAGGATGATCAGGGGTGTGGAGCTTTTCTCTTCTGAGAAGAGACTCTGGAAGCTGGGCCTGTTTGGTCTGGAGAGGACAAGACTGAGAGGGGATCTCATCAATACATAGAAACATCTCAAAGGTGGGTGCCAGGAGGATGGGGCCAGACTCTTTTCAGTGGTGCCCAAAGAAGTTCCACTATAACTTGAGGTAGAACTTCTTTACACTGAGGGTGGCAGAGCACTGGAATAGCTTCAGCTGCGTGGGGAGGTTGTGGAATCTCCCTCTCTGGAAACACTCAAAACCCACCTGGGCACATTTGTGTGTCACCTGCTTTAAGGTTACCCTGCCTTGGTGGGGGGGTGGTGGGGGGCAGGGGTTTGGACTGGATGAAGGGACCAGAGGTCCTTTCCAATGCTAACTATTATGTGATTTAATGAAGTACTTGGAATTTAATATAAACTAGTCTCAAGGAGTAGTTAATTTTATTTCTTTGTGCAAGCTTTCTGCAATATAGGTTTCATTTAGAACTGTAATTGTGTTGCTGGCAAGTAATGGGAGCACTTATCAAAATTAAGAGTACCATTTAATTATGCTGTATTAATACATGTGAAACAACTTCAGTATTTCTGTCTTAATAGTTGAATATGATAGAGTGCAAACTAGTATGTTTTCTCTTTCAGGTAAGAACAGTTGAGTTAGAAGCCTATGGAACCTTCATCAGGATGGAATTTCTAAAGCAGCAGCATAACCATAGCAGTGCATTTATGGTTCACTGGAGTGTGTAGCATCTTCTCCAAGCATTGTCTGGATTTGGAAGTTGCACTGCTTTTGGTGCAGACTCTATTCTAGTCTCCTTGTTTAAGAATGTCGCTTGTCTGCTCTGGCACTGCCAATTCCATAACATCCACTGTGGCTTTCTGTGTGCAGCCCATCATTTATATACAGAACTATATTTTCTTTCTTTAAGCATATTTTAAGCAGCACATGTTGAGTAAACGGCATAATCCTAGGAAATGGAAAAATGAAATATCAAAGGAGAAAAAGTGAAATCTGTTAATTTGCTTCTAATCCACATCTCATACCCCATCCCAACCCTTGACCGAACAGATTCAAATTATTTGGTGATCTGCGTTCCATTGCATTAATCTCTCTTACTTCTAGTCTCTATCGCCATTGTTGATAGAGACTGTTCCCTTTTTCTAAACTTCACTGGAGTGCATTTTTCTTTAGCTGTGTTACTGAATCAATGCTTTTACACTGAAGTTATAAAAATGTGTTGTTTGTGGTAGTGTTAATGCTACTTGATTTTAACAAGATTTTGACATGCAGTTACTATGTTGTGGAGATTCCAAGAGTTAGGTAAATTTCTTGTAAAAGTAAAATTCTTTTAAAAGTACTGACTCCTAGCCTAATGTGTTTAGAGGCATTGTTAAATAAAAATGTTTTTATGTTCTGGATTGTCTGCCTCCTTTCTTCCAAAACAGTTGCCTTGGGTTTTTTAAGAAGCTCCACTGGTATTTGACATCTTCCTTATAAAGCAGAATTTGACAGATTATGAAAAGGCATGTGGGTGGCTGAGGAAGCTGTAACGTGTATAATGTGGCTGTGTACGTTAGCAGATGAGAGGGAAGTGCTGCTTAATAGCCAGTTTACGTGTTGGTCAGACAGTGAATCAGGTGTTCTCCAGTGGCAGGCGGACTAATCAGTCTCCCATATAAAAAGGGACAGGGCAGAGGAAATGGGCCCAAGTTCTACCAGGGGAACTTTACATATTAGGAGAAATTTCTTCATGGAAAGGGTTATAAAGTACTGATACAGGCTGGCCTGGAAATTGGTGAAGTCACCATCCCTGGAAGTGTTGGAAAAAAAGTGTGGATATAGCACTTCATATGGTTTAATGGTGAATGCACTGGTGGTGCTAGGCTGTTTGTTAGACTTGATGATACTAAAGATCTTTTCCAACCTAAGTTCTCTGATTCTGTTACCACCTTAGCTACTGGCTGCCTGGAACAGGTCTGTCCAGGCCTGGGCTCTAGAGCTTGGCACTGGTGACTTCACAAACATTGCCCAGGTAGCTAGATGGGCTGTTGGGTAGCTAGATGGGCTGTTGGCTAGCTAAATCTGTGGATGTAGATAATAAGATTGTGACCTATCTTAAGGAAAGTTAAACTGCATTTTGTGTTGCTACTGCATTGACAGTTTGGGATTAAAAAATGGCATCTAAAATTTTTGTGTTTCCTGTGAAGACCTGGGCTCACATTGTGAGTTATGTATAAAAGCAGAATTTTTCCTGCTTGCAGTTAAATCTAGTACTATGATTTTTGTACTGTAAGTAGTAGCTCTCCTATCCACTGGTTTGTGTTGTATACTTATGTCATTTTTAGTTTGGCTTATAGTGGAAGTCCATCATAATTAATTTGAAATTCTAGGTAAAATTCTCATTTAGAGTGCTAATCTACTGATTAGTAAGGGGAAGTTGAGAAAAGCTGGGTATTATGAGCAGCCAAAAATACAACTCTCTGTTTCTGTGACTTCTTTAAACCTAGGTATTTGCTGAAGGTTAATACAGTATTCCTAATGCAGTGTTAAATATCTTAAGATACCTATCCGAAGTTCTTGTCCATTAAGCCAAGGGAAATTCAGTTTCTCATGAACTTCCTAATGAAAAGATTCCTTTGTTCAGCTTCCTAAAAGTATGAAATTTTGGCTTCTGAAGTTAGGTGCACTGTATTATCATTAGTCTGTGCTTTGTATGTTCTGTCTGTACTGAGCATACATCCGTCTATTTTTATTGAAAAGGAAAGCTGAAAGAATGTTTGAATGTCACTAATTCACTGAGCATTGAAAAGTGCAAGTACAGTCCTGTCAGTGAATTTCTGCAGGTAATGAGAGAGAATCAGAAAGATAAAAACTACAAAATTATGGCTTGAGCCCCAAACCAGCCGCTGTGAACAAAATCAACCCTACCCCAGCCAAAACAGATTGGGGGAAGATGGGATGAATAAGAACTTAAAATATGAGTACTTAGATTGCATTCAGAGAATCTTAGCGAGCCTGAATTGCCTTCATGGCTTGATAGTTCTGGTACAGTTTTCTGTGTTGCATCATTTGGAAAAATTTGGCAGAAATTACTCTATTGGTAGTGATGGCAAAACACTGTAGGAGAGCTCTGTCTTACTCCCTGCAGTGCTTACAGCTGGGTTAGCTCCAGTGGGGCACGATTTGGAGGTAGCTCTCTGTAGCAGAATGCTTTCAGACCATCCTCCCTGGGGATACATACCTAGACTTTAGTGTATGTGGAGCTGTTCAGCTGTGTTGGACTGTGCATGGGCTTACAGCTGGGGAATTCTGTGTGTAACTGGCAAAAAGCCCAACTGCAGAGAGTTTGAGTACCTTTTTGTCTCTACTGTGGGCATTTTATCACTTCTAAATAATATCTTTGGATGGTGTTTTTCTGTGGCACAAACACTGGTTTCTGATTCATTTATGTGTAGGCAGTCATCCCAATGTGTGAATCTAATCCACAGTCACTCATTTATGTATTTCTGGCAGTCAGTTTCTTACAGCTGTATATATTTTACTAGTTTGCATGTAGAAATACCAGTCAGAGAAGGCTGCAGGCAAGTTTCTCGTGTTTATTATAAAGTACTCCAGTAGCAAGGGACACAATAATTTTACTGGTGTTGGGATATTAGGACATCATTAATTTTTAAAAGAGTTGATTTACATACTTTTTTAAGTAGAAGCAGTTATTGTTCCAAGTAGAAACAGTTACTGTTCCAAGAAGCTTTCAAGCTTTCATACTAAAATCTAGTGAAGAATCCCATTAACCCATTTATTCATCCTGTTGAGATCCCTCTTGATGGCAACACACACAATGGGTGTATCAACAGCTCCCATTTTTGTATCATTTGCAAGCTGTCTGAGGGTGCCATGTCTCCCATTATATATGGAATTTATAAAGATGTGTAATAGTTTTTACCCCATTTCCCATTCACTGGGATCACAGCTGGTGGCAGCCCTCTGACTGGACTTTGTGCCACAGCTTTGTGATCACAGCTCCTTGAATCCAGTAGCTCAGAACATTATATAGTTTGCCTCATGGTCTACTTATCTGGCCCTTATTTCCATCAGTTTGTTGATGAGGTTGTTGTGGGTGACAGTGTCAAAAACCCCTTACCAAACTCAAAATATGCAATATCTACTGCTCTGTCCTTCATCCTGCAGAGGACTGTACCAACCCAGTCTTCCTGTAGAATGTTTTCAGTTTGGTTTAAGCATGATTTCTCTTCATGCTAATCACTCCCTATGAACTCCAGCTGACTTGACAGCCTGTATCTGGAATTGATTTTCCAGGATTTTTTAACTCAACTGTCTTTACAGGGACTGAGGTTGAAATCCTGCTTGCCTTTCTTGAAGACAGGAATGATGTTTACTTTCTCCCAGACATAAGGAACCTCTCCCGGTTGTCACAACCTTTTAACGATGGAGAGAATCACCTCAAAATTGCATGGACCAACTCCTGTATTGCTTGTGGGTTCTCCATGGACCTGAGCAGGCCATTTGTTTAAGTGCTTCCTAGCCTGTTTCTCTTCCTTGATCCAGTCTTTCCCATCAGTCTCAGGGACATGGGATTGCTGAAAGCTAGTCATACCAGTAAAGACCAGGGCTGAGAATGAGAGTCAGAGGTCACACCTTCACTCTTCAATGTAGTTTCTGTGCTCAGGGAGCATGAACAGCCAGTTCTTGCAAATCAAACTGTTGGTCTTGAAGACTTGATAAATCATTCTTGGTGTGAGCCAAGAATGATTTATTGGGGGTTGACTGTCTGCTGGCTTTCATTTTAGGCAGATTTTCTGCAGTAGGAGGAGCAAGCTGTGTGTTAATTCTGGTCATGCAGATAAGCTTTACTCACCATTTGTCTATAAGTTTTCTCCCTGCTGCTTAGAAGGTTTTGATTTGGAAACCTGTATTAGTCATCAGTTAGTATTTGTTGCAACCATTGTTTTCCAGTTAGTGGGAAGTGATAGTGGTTAGAAAATCCTGACTTTATCCAGGACTTAAAGTTTAATGCTCTGGCAGTAATTTTTAAACTTATTGCATAAGCAGGAGGAGTAAATTAATATTTTTTTACATGTCACTTCAAAATAAAAATTTTGGAAAAAACTTACTGAATAGAAAAATAAAAAATTCTAATGCAAATAAATAAAGAAGTGATGCTGAAGACACCTTTTCCTTCTGACAGTCCGGGTCATTGCATGTATGGTAAAGGGTCACTGGAAGGGGATTTATGAAAAGGATCCTTAATCCCTGTGAGATCGCAAACCTTCTTGTTTTTCACTAAGTAATTACTCCACAAGTAATATCACATTGTCTTCCTGTGGGACGAAAATCTGAGATAATGGGAACAATTGTATTTGCCGTTTTTTAATGTCCTAAACTTTTCACCAGAAGATGGCAGCAGGCTAATGTTAGTCACAAATATTTCTGCGGCTTATTGTGGAGATATTGTGCCAGATACTTGAAACTGATTAGCTTATCGGAGCTGACATCAAGAAATCTGGCATGGCAAAGTGTTGCATGTCAAGCCTTTTTGTGGGTTTCTAGCTCTGACTGGCTGCTGTCCTGCAAGTGCTCTGCAAGTCCTGGCCTTGTTGAGTGATGTCCTTTCATGTGAGTTTTTCAAAAGCATTTATTTTGGAAGAAAGATCAGAGCAGGTAGAATTGTTGCATTTCAGTTGTTACATTTGAATTGCATTTCAGCTCAAGGAAATATTTCATTCTGTTCCTAGAATTAATTTTTCCGGCAACAAACTTCAGTTAAATGTGAATGCATCTTTTCTGTGACAGAAACAGCAAAAGTGGAGAAAGAACTTGAGCTGATATTGGATGGTGCAAAAAGAATTTTTGTTTGCAGTGAAAAGTCTATGTAAATAATGATAAAATAAGTGGAATTCAGCAGCTCCTGCAAATGTTTTATGGTGTCTTTAATGGAAAATAAATTATGTTAGCCAGAGAAACAAAGATGGATTTTACCCTCTATCCATAAATTAATCTTTGCCATAGTATATGTTTAATATAGTCAAAATGTCAGAGTTAGATACACTTAAGAATATTCTATTTTCAATGCATTCAAATACTGCAGAATAAATTCACCATTGCAAACCCATCCTGTTAAAGAATGTAAACACAGGAAAATGCAGGTCTTGTTCTTAGATTAGGAGTAAAGCAGCAAATCCAACCAGTGTGATCGATTGTACCATGGGTTGATGAAACTTACTGTCAAACCTTTATATTTCCCTGTGTGCTGAAGGCTGAGTTACATGAACATGTTCAGAATGGGCAGACATGTAAGAAGAGTTAACCAGCCTAAGGTCCCTTGCTCTTACCTCTTGTTTTTCTGTCCCGAGATTCAGGTGGTTTTAGAGTCTTTTTGCCTTCTGCAAAGCCCTGAGCCAGACGCAAGAATGAGACGGAGTCTTCAGCTTCTGATTTTCAAGGTTGTGCGCTTTGTTTATTGTTTCTTATCTTACAATTTTCTCAGTGCCCAACTCAGGTCTGTGCAGCTGCTCGGGCATCTGACGACTCCTCCCACACTGGGCTGTCGCTATCTTTTATACTAATTGCTACGTGTTCTTTATTTATCATTATTTGCCAATACCTATCACTTACACTAAACAGGTCATCCCTACTTTGACCCAATCTCCTTCAACTACTTTGTGCCACTGTCACTGCAGAAAATTGAGTGAATAAGAAGAAAGAAGAAGCAAGAGACAATGCCCAAATCCTCCATCTTGCTCCCATCTACTTCCATACTAAAAACCCAAACCCAAAGTTTTTCACCCTGTGATAAGCTAAACTACTATCTTTCACAGTCTTGTGGCCTGTAATTCATCTTGCAGTGCAGGAAGCCTTTCCCATGGACTGGGATCAAAGCCAGTGTCTCCCCGGGCCCTGTGCCAGGGTCCCAGACCCCCCTGTCCAGGTCCCAGACCCTTCTGCCCAGGTCTCAGACCTTCCAGGGCAACCAAAGGAATGCCCTGGACTCCAACACTTACCAGATCCACTTCCCCACTAGCAAACTACAGATTGAGTCCAAGATGCCACAGTCTATGTGCTGCATGCTGTTGCTATTTATTACTGTCTGCTGATTCCTAATCCACATCCAAAACAGTGATGTGCCTGCAGTTGTCTTTAATGACCTATTTATAGCAAAACATGGTTGCAGTTCCCAAAAAATGCCAAGAAAAGTAAAAGATCCAAATGCTTTTGAACTGTGGCTTTCAAGTGAGCATTCATCTGTGGAAAATTTGATGTTTGTTGTGTAAATTAAATTATACAATACTCCATATTGACAGCAAATCTGCTACAGACAATCTTAATTTCAGTAATTTTTGCTGCTAAAGCCTACATTCACACCTTATTTCACACACATATGATTAGGCCCAGGTATTATGTGTGGTTGTCCTGGGTTGAGTTTATGATGCTGGTATCCCCATCATCTGTTTTTCTGCTCAGAAATGGGTCCTGTAGGTTTAAGCTGTGCCCAGAGAGAGAGGAAAGGGAGGGGGGCAGTGGAATTTCTCACCGTTTGTGTTCAAAACATGGAGAGATAAGGAGTCCAGTGCTCTTCAAGTTCTTGGCTTTTGCAGAGAGAGACAAGCAGTTTTTCTTTGTTTTTTTTTTTTTCACTGGTTTTCCTCATTAGCTGCAGCAGGAAAGGCTTTTGCAAGACTGTGTCTTTTTTCTGGAACCGTTCGTCTTCTCTCTGTCCCAGAACCTCAGGACAATCTCCCGGGCCCCCCGAAGCTGCTCTGTGGCCTGGACACTGGGTCCGAGCCCTGAAAGACTGAGCAAGCTGAGGCACACCCCACGAAAGGACCCTCTCAAATACAGTAGGACTTTCTGAATTTGCCATCTCTTCAGAGCAGTAAGAGGTTTCATTGTTTTATATGATGCATTTTTTCATGCTTGTGAGTACTATGCTTGTTAGATAAACAGTTCTTTTCCACTTTTCTCTAAGGAGATTTTTTCCCGAACTGGTTGGGGAGGGACTGCTGGAATTTGCTATCTAGAGGAGACCCCTTTGAGAAGTTCCCTCCCAAATCTGTCCCAAACCAGGACAAGCTTATTAGGAATATTACATATGAAAACTTTAAGTTTCATTATATGAGAACAACCTTTCCAACCATATTTATAAAAAGGTAATCACAATGTCATTATGAAAATAGTCCTTTCAATATGCAAGAGGTCATTAATTTCTGACATTTAGTTAGCTTAAGACATGCGCTTGCATTCCCATTAAAGCCCATTATGAGGCTTTCATGTCTTAAGACCAACTTTCCGTAAGCCAAAAAGTAGGAATGAAGAATGTCAGATTTCAAATGTTTGTGTTTAGTTTTATTAAAAATGTTTTCATGCACACTACTTAGCATTAAAAGGCTTCACATGAGTGTATTTCCAGTAGATTCTATATATTTTTTGAAGGGGACAAGTACCTCTGGCTAGAAAGCTATCATGAATTCATGCATCTGCAAGTAAGTGGCTTTAACAGGCCAAAGACACAGTGTATATTTTGTCAGATTTTTTTACAATTAATGTAAGCTTCCTAGTTATATAATCAATTTCATCACTAAAAGCAAACTTGAGGTTTCCCTAATGATGGTTCTTCTAGAGTTTTGATGCCAGTTTTCCCTTCTCACACACTTCTTCTCTTCCTCCTTAAGTCCTGGATGCCCCTCTGAGGGGTTTCCATAGTCCCCTCCAATATGTTCATCTCCTTTTACTTTGTCTGTCCTCTTGTGTAAGGACAAACAGTGCCTTCAATGTCCTTCAGCATGGTTTCTCTCCAGCCTCCATCTAGGCATATTTGCTCCTTCTAATTTCAGGAGTTCCTCTTCCCCACTTACAGCCCAATTCCCTTCATGTATCTAATTCCAGCAGAGATTCTTCTGATGTGAAACTTGTGAGAACTGTGTTTTTAAAGCGAATGAACAAGGTATACCTTCTGAGATCGTAGTTGCTTGTCAGAAGGGGTGGAGGAGATCCTAACTGGATTCACAAATTATTTAAGTGCTTACTGCCTGCTTCTTCAAAGCAGAAAAATTCTACAGAAAAGCTCCTTCACATTTTCTACTGTTTCCAGAAACATCTTTGAGAATATCTATGTGGTTTGTTAATTACATTGTGTATCAACACTTCATATAAAGCACGGTGTCAGTGAGAGGTGTTATTCTACACTCAGGAGTTACCCTAGGAATTTGATTAGAAATGCATGTTGTGAGAGGCAAGAGTTTTCTTCCCACACACAAAGTCCTGTACCAGAGTTAAAAGATGGATGGAACTTGCAGCTTTAGGCTTTAAAGAGGTGTATTCAGTTTCTTATCTCAAGGTCCACATGTCGCCAACACCTGGCTTAACATGCTGGAAAACACAGCTGGCAAGAGCGCCAGCCAGAGAATTCCAAGGTCTTTTAAAGGTTTGTAGTCCAATTAACTCTTAAAACATACTGTATTTACAGTTCTGTGCCAATAATCGCTACCTATTCTCAACACAAAATTTCTGCATCAAACTCATTCTACCAATGTCTCTGTGCCACTGTCACAGCAGAAAATGGAGAAGAAGAAGATGAGACACTGCCCAAAATCCTCCATCTTGATCTCATTTATCTCCATACTAAAAACCCAAAACTACAAATTTTCACCCTGTGACAAACTAAACTGCTGTTTATTTCAAATCTTTGTTGTTTTCAATTCATCTCTAAGTGTTGGAAGTTTTTAAGTTTTTCCCATGGACTAAAGTCAAAGGCAGTGCCTTCCTGGAGTCCCAGCCAGGATCTCGGATCCCCCACGGCAGTTCGAGGAATTTTCCATGTGCCCTGAACTCGCAACACATGTATACTGTGCTAAGACAGCAGTGACTGTGTAAGACGTTCTGAATCTAAATTTCCAGAATACTTTGAATTTTTCTGCATAGGAAAGCAATGACTGAATGGAAAGCAATGGCAGAAATTAGGGAAATGAAAATCGAACAATTAAAATTCTCATCGGCAGTGTATTTGGAAAGTTTTACAGATATATGTAGGAATAAGAAAGAACACAGAACTGTATGACCACATTAACACAAGGGGTAGAGAGCTTCACCTGGCTTCACCTGTATAGGCACAGTACAGTGATGCACCAATTTTATTATTGGTAATTTCTGCTGAAGGCAGCTGTAACGGAAAAATTGGATAGGTTGGCTGCGTTGTCTCTCTCCCGGAGCCCCAGCTCCGTTTTTGCCTCGGCTAGCTTGAGAGACACACCACAGTTGGAAGGATTTTTCCTCAGGGCCCCAAAGATCCCAGAGCGGCTGTGAACCTTTTCCTTTAGAGAGAGCAGGTCCCCGTCAATGGCAAAGGAAGGTCTGCACTTGGTCTGGGGGGAATCAGGGCTTTATTCAGTCTTTCTCCTGTGGTCCTGCCCCACCTGGGTCAGGAGCCCTGTCCCTGTCCCCCAGCCAAGAGGCATTTCCACGTGCTTATCCTGGCTTTTATCCAGGGGAAGGGGCTAGAGACAGGGACAAGCCACTACCCAATCAGGGATAAGGTAGGAGTGGAACAGAGTTGGATTACATTCCAGTATGGGAGAATGGGTGGGGAAAAGGAGCAGGGACAAAATTCGGGATGATACATTTTCCAGGGGAACAGGGGAGTACAGAAGAAACCATTACAAAACCCAATACAAAAATGAAATACAATATAAACCCAAATAATACACAACAACAGTTGGCTGCCAGGACAGAACCATACTGCTCAATGACAAAATCTAGGACTTCATTACCATTGAAGATAAACATGGATGCAGGGAACAGACCGACAGGAAATATAAATTCTTCCTAATGTATAACTTCATGTACATGTATAACTTTAATGTTTTTTTCTTATCAAAAGAGGTTTTTATACCTTAAGAACATCTGTCCTTCAAAAGTAAAGTGACTGTCTTTTAACAGTTATCCAAAAATTGCAATCAATTCTCTAAGATGTGTGGATTCATAGACCAATTTATGATCTTTCCATTACATTACATTTCCATTACATTACATTTATATTGGCAGACTGTACTTTTCCATAGCAGTTTTCCATGGCAGTAAAGTTAGAAGATTAAGCAATCATGAAATTAATTCTTTAGGTACTATACATCTACCTGAGAGACATTTCTCTTACTAAACTTTTGCCCAAAATTGCAGTAAAGACTGCATGCATGTAAATGTATCAAAACCTGCTCTCAACAGCTACTTATTAATTTGGAGGTGACTACTGAACCATCTATTCTAACACGTGGTGAGTGCATGTCTTGGTTTGAAAGACAGGTATCTGCTAGGGTGGGGTGGGGCCTCTCTAGGAATGGGGAATTCCAATCCCCTCCCTCTAAGTTATTATAATTTAGAAAATTAAAGAGGCCTTTCAGGCAGAATTATGGGGAAAGAAATAACAGTTCTTTACTAGTAAGTATAACAAGGCAATCAAATAACAACAACTACAGCACTACAGCATTAATAATAAACAGAGCCAGGAACTTTGAGGGGCTTTGTTTCACAAAGCCTGGCGCAGTCTGATCCCTTGGGACGCTGAGAGCACAAAGCTGGAACAGTGGAAATTCCCGGGCTGGTGGCTGGAATGGCAGGATGTCCCCAGCAGGCAGGGGTGTGTCTTGACAAAGTGAGCAGTGCTGAAGGAGCCGCAATGGCCAGACAGGGCTGGCCCAGCTCCAGCAGGGCAGGTGAAGGGGCTCTGAATTCCTGGGCACACGAGCAGATGATGGTTGATTTCCCAGACCGGACTCTCTGTTGACAGCGGACTCTCCTGCAACAAGCAGCAACCTGACTGTCCTCTCCAATGCTGAGGGCAAGAAAACCCCTAGCTCCACCAGCCCTGTCCTTTTCCCTCCCCCAAAACTAGTGTGATCCTCCCCCTCCCTGACTTTCAGCCATGTCTTTTGTGTTGGTCAAGCACCCGCTATGCACTAGAACTTACTGTCAGCAATTTATGGGGAAAAATTCTATAGGGAAAAAAAAAAGGAACAAACCTAACCCCCAGCATTGTATGTGTTGGTGAAAAAAGTGAAGTTTGGCATCCAGACTTCAGCCTTCTAAAATGGCACAAAGAAAAAAGTTTCTGAGTTCCATGGGAATTACAGATAGTCTTCCAAATGTTTCAGGTTAACATGCTTTTCTTCTGTTATGGTCACAAGGGCTTCAAACTTCTCTCAAGGGAGACCTTTCTCTTATTGTACATTCACTGTTTGTTTCAAATCCACTCACCAACTAAAAGCAGAACATTTTACTTCTCATATGCTCCTTTTTTTTACCATATGCAATATTTGTGTGTGATATACTTTCATACTTTGCACATGGATGAACTTCTTCCCTTTGCAAGCATCTCATCTGTCATCTCTCCTTCTATAACTCAGTGAGGTAGCCGGGCCTCTAAGTCTATCTCCATAGCTTGGAGGAGAAGGTATTTACAAAAATGAAGACTCATCTTCAGTGACTTTCTTTGCAACCTAACTGTGGGCAATCAGTTCTTGTTATTAGAGCTTGCCCCACTTCTTCACCACATTTTTTACATCCCTGTCTTGTTTTGCACAGCATCATCATGCCATCTGAACAAAAGATTTCTATGCTGTTGTTTCATTCACAGAAATTAGAGATGGTACAAGAAGTGGATTATGTGGTTAAGAAGATGTCACTTTTCCCTGTGAGGGTTAATTTATTCATTTAGCTAGAGAGAACTACATTCTCCTGAGTGATAATTCAGTCATTTATGGGCTGCAGTTTTTTCGCTCAATCAGTAATACTATGGCATCCATGACCTCTGTGGACAATAATCATCACTAGTAATCCACATACCAAATATGCTGAATTCTGGTCCTGAGCGGTGACTCCAGGCTGTCCTCCCTGGTTTAACCAAGTATTTAATGTAAGCTGATAAATTATTCATGTATTTCATCTCAGCTTCTGTTTAAATAAATGAAGACCTATATTCTTTTTACCCTCAAAGGGTCTGCTATTCTTCCATAATTCTTAGTAAGCCTCCCCATCCTTATGTACTTACTTGTTTTATTTTATTAAGAGTATTGGTGAGACTAATTTGATAGATCTCAGTCAAGAAAAGTGTAATTTGGAAAATCAGAAGACAGTGAAAATCGGAAGAATTAACAAAAAAATCCCAGCCCTGGAGATAAACAGACAAGCATGCCAGATGCCAAAATTTAGGTATCATTAGTTTTATGAAAAAAATGGGACAAATTGACAACTGCAACATCAAAATGCTTATAAAGCTATTTTAACTATTTAGCACTGACATTAATGTGCTGACTTGCTGCAGTCACAAAGCACTTTTTGATTGTTTTTCCCATTTCATTCCCCCTATACCTTCTATGTGCCTGGCCACATTTTGCAATTCCCAATGTGAGGGCCACATCCTTTCTGGTACGATCGTTACATCCTCACCTGTGTCCCAAACTCCTTTAAGGTTTACTACTTCCTCACCGTGATGGACCTCACACCCTGTTATGTGTTTGTCCCTCCCAATAACTCGTGTGGGGCAAACCTCAAGGTGTTTGTTCCTTGTGCTGTTTTTTTCAGGGAACGGGTCAGGTGCTGGAATTGCCTGAGCTATTATCTGCCCCTTAGGCAGAAACAAAGGTGGGTGGACACAGCGCAGCCAGAGAACTAGTTGTTTAGGGTTTGATGAGATGAGACCAGGAAGGATCTCGATCTCTCTCGGTGTGTACTTGGTGTCCCGAAGGATGACACACTTACTGCCAACATGTTGCCAGGAGCCTAGCACTTGTAGATCCAATGAACCTAAATGCCAGTCTGTGTCACTTAGGTGCAAGGACTCTGTCAGTTGTAACCTAAAAGGCTTTTGGAGACATTCTGTGGTTAGACAGGGTCTGCTCATGTCATGATCTGAAAGGGTCATATCTGGTTACCTCTGCTGAAAGGCAGAACTGGTTATAACAGGATTATTTAATTTAACATTCGCATTTTTTAGTTTTTTCTCCCCCCTCCTTGGATTTGCCCTATTTATGTCAGCACACTGGGCAAGTAAGCACCGACATTTTAGTTTTTTGAAAAATTCCCTTTGAACTCTTGAAACCTCCTGCCCCCATTGTCCCGAAAGTCCAGAAACTGCTTCTTTAAAGGGCATTGAGATGCCCAATGTCCAGCCTGATCACACAGGGGACACGTGGTTCTTCTCTTGGGTGGTGGCTGTGGCTCTGGCACAGGTGGCATGGCGTCTGCTGCGGCAGCTCTTTGCAGTGGTCTGAATGCATCTCTGGAACTGTGAGTAAGGTGTGCACTCATGAAAGGAACTTTCTGGGTACAAACATGTAGCATGTCATCTAAGGTTGGCTGGTTCCATGGGCAGGCTGAGGATGGCTGCCTTGCACTGTTCGTTTGCATTGGTCAGTGCCATCTCCTCCAGGACCTGTTCCTGGGCTCCTTCATTCTTAACCAATAACTCGACAGCTCGGGTTAATTGCTTCACAAATGTTACAAAAGCTTCTGATGGAAGCTGCTTTATTTTACTGTAAGGTTGGAAGGACCCATCGGGTTGGATTGAAAAGAATGCTTTAAAAGCAGTTTCTTTAAGGCATTCTAAAACAGCTAAAGGAATTTCTTGAGATTGTTTTAGTGCTGTAACCCATTCACCATCACCACGTAGATGTTCTAACCCAATTGGCAAATTATTATTATCAACAGCCATTTCAGGATTTTGCCAAAGCTCCAGGAGTAAATCTCTTAATCTTTTTTTCCATGTGGAGTCCCAAAGCCTAAACTGTGTGGATGAAAGGAGGGAAGAAAAAGGCTGCCGGAGGTCAAAGGGAACAATAGGATTCCCTGCTAAATTTGCTTTTAAAAGGCTGTGAAAGTATTCACTTTCATGTCCAAATTTGGCCTGAGCTTTGCACAAATCCTGAATCACTTGTTGGGGGAAGGGGTCCCAGTTACTTTGGACAGCACCCCTCCTTTTTGACCGTCGGTATGTGATAGAGGTGGCAGAAAAGCTGGGATCACTTCCTGCTTCCGGGTTCCCGGCTCCCCAGCCCCACTTCCAAGGCGTGGGAACTGGGACTGAGAGCGGGGAAACCGTGGGAACCAGGGACAGGGAGGGGCTGGAGGGTTGAGTCACATGGGGAGGAGTCGGAGGGCGGAGGTTTGAGGGTAGGGGCCGGAGTCAGAGGAGAGGGCGGTGCCAGGGGCGGCACCGAAGAGAAGAGGGGGTCTGGGGGGATTGCAAAAGGGATTGCGGGAAGGAGGGACAGACAAAGAGAGAGGCTCCTCGTGACTCGAGAGCACATGGCTTCAGCCATTTTGGGGAACAAAGGAGTCCCCTCCATCTTGTGACCCCCTTCCAAACTAAGACTAGCTTGAGATTCACTAAGATGGGGGTTTGTGTACTCAAACTGCCTGCAAAAGCAAACCGAACCCGGGGTTTACAAACTGGGGAAGAAGGGAGTTTTGGGGGAAGCTTAGGGGTTTCTTGAAGAATATCCGATTTTGGGGAAGGGATTTTGGGGTCAGGATAGGGAGAAACTGAGGAAACTGGGGAAAGTCCACAAGGAACCGGCTTTTTATTCTTTCCATTTTGATACATAGAAAAAACATTACAAATCCGATGAAATATAAACTAAATTAATGCATTACAACAGGTGTTCACCTGCTGCACTGTACATGCTTGTCCTGCTGATCTGCAGGACCCCTTCCCCTCCCTGTGGCCAAGTGCTATGGGGTGGGCGCAGGCTGCTGCTTTGCAAATGTCCATCAGGATGCAGGATCATGTGTCTGCCGAGGAGAGTCTCTGTGGTACTGCAGGAAGCTGCACAAGGCCTCTGTTTCAGATCACCTGGGAAACCAGGTTCTCACAGACCCTGTCCCTCCAAACCATGTGCATGAAGCCAGGTTGTAATGAGATACTAACTGAGGAATTAGTGAAGTGGCCATTAATTTGCTCCTCATCAGCCATATTTGCAAATGGCTGCTGCTGGCACCTGGCTGGGCTATATGCAGGTCCACTATGAGCTAGGTAGCATAGCTATTATCCCCACATAGGTCTGAGTGCACTTTTACCATAAAAAGCTGACATAAGGGCTTCCTCAACATAGTCCAGAACCCAGCTAAAGACTGGTCTGCTGCATGATGGACCTTAGGAAAGCAGGGGACTAAAGCAATGTGAAGCCAGCAGATTTGGAGCAGAAACAATAGGCAGATCATTTTCTGCTGGAGAACAACAAATAATTCCAAAGAATGCTGGAAGACCACATGTGGCCAAAAAGTGTCAGTGCTGTGTTGGAAGGTTTTTGTGAAAAAAAACTGTTCTGGAAAGGTCACATGGACTAGCAAGAGTAAGCACATTTATGGTTTTTACATCTTCCTGTTTGCCTCTCCTTCAGTTACATGAAAGTGGAAATTTCATAAAATTCTTAAGGAAGTGGCTCATATTTTTCTTTCCTCTGAGATTTGAACTCTGATGTGTTTTCTTCTAATATTTTAATTGTCAGGTATTATCTATGTTCTTTCTTGTTCCCTGTTGTCTTGGATTGTGTAACCTAAAAATGTGTATTCTCTTTCATCTGTTGAAGGCTGATTTTTGGGAGACGTTTTATCCTTCTAACTCTAGGGGGGAGGGGGTGTGGATGCCTTCTGATAATGGCCCAGCCATTAAAACCAGGTGGGGCAGTGTTTCTTATCTCTTTCACCAGCCCTCCATCCTCCAGGGGGACATCTTCTGATAATGGGCCATTAGGGCCCACCAATGACATGACACATTCCATCATCCCATTGGGAGATGCTCCACACAGTGGGGGAGGAGCCAACTGTTCCTAGCTAGATAAAAACTGGGACTGAAGGACACAAGGTATCCGGTTTTTCCACTGGATTCCCGGAGGGAGACCGTACCCCTCTCGTCACCACTGGACTTTCTACAGGTCCATCTCTACTCCACGAAACCACATCTGTTACTCCAGGAGGACTTATTTGGACTGCTTCCAATACCCTGACAAAGAGGGTGCCAGGTCATATCCGTGGCTCTGTCAGGGTTTTTCCAGGATTTTTGTTTGCTTTTTTGCTTGTTTTTTTGTAATACTACATTTGTGTTTTCCTTTTTTTTTAATATTCCTAGTAAAGAACTGTTACTCCTATTCCCATATCTTTGCCTGAAAGCCCCTAATTGCAAAATTATAATAATTTGGAGGGAAGGGGATTTACATTCTCCATTCCAAGGGAGGCTCTAGCTTTCCCTGGCAGACAACTGTCTTTCAAAACCAAGACACCTGTGGTGACTGCCTTTTTCAAGTCCTAGCTCAAACTCCTTTGAGACAAAAACTAATCGATAAGGACTCGCCCTGATTTATGATTTCACAGAAAGAATTTTGATGCAAATGAGAAACTGGCTCCTGAAAAATATGGTGAGATTTATTTGAGCCCTCTGGGCCCTTCTTCAGCCCTATTGTGCTGCTTTGGAAAATGATTCAGTGTATGGAAGTGTACCCTTGAATGTAGACCAGAGATCATCTGTACAAATGTAGGCAGTTACCTGCTGACCCTAAATTGCCTACATTAGTATTTTTAATTTAATAAAGACTGTATTAAGTATAGAAGTCCTTTCAAATTAGTAATTAATATTGACCTAAATGTCACACTGGAAGATATATATTCATTAGAGAATACTGATTTTTTTAGGAATGACGTATGAGACATAAAACCAGAAGTCTTCTCCTCTCACTGTAATTCCTGTGGGCTGGTTCCTAAAGTCCTTAATCAGTAAATCACACTCACTGTAGAGTGTTTGACTCAAACCAGAAAGGGACATAAACTTCTATAGCTTTGGGAAGAAACCTGAGGATGGGATCCCAAGCCTCTTTTAGACACCTTGTTCTAGCCTGGTCCCAGTGCAGAAAGAAGGAAGTCACCAATGATAGACAATCCATGGTGGTATTTTAGCTTCATTAGTATGGAGATTACTCAAAAAAATCAGTTTCTTCCCACTGTCCTCATTTTTGCAGATGTAATGGAGACATCTTGCACTACCCAGACTGAACTTTCAGAGACATCATAGAATCATAGAATGGCTTGGGTTGGAAGGTAACTTAAGGATCATTTAGTTCCAGCCCTGTGGGCAGGGACACCTTTCACTAGACCAGATTGCTCAGAGCTTCATCCAGCCTGGCCTTGAACATTCCTAGGGATGAGGCATCCACAACTTCTTTGGGAAATTTTTGCTGGTGCCTCACCAGCCTCACAGTGAAAAATTTCTTCCTAATACCTAATTTAAAACTACTCTCTTTCAGTTTGAAGCCATTGCCCCTTGTCCTGTCACTACATGCTGTTGTAAATAGTCTCTCTCCATCTTTCTTCTAGGCTCCCTTCAGGTACTGGAAGGCTGCAATTAAGTCACCCACAAAGCCTTCTCTTCTCCAGGCTGAACAACCACATTTCTCCCTGCCTTTCCTCACAGGATAGCTCCTCCATCCCTCTGTTCATCTTATTGACCTTCCTCTGGATTCGCTGGGGTCAATGTCTTTCCTGTGCTGGGACCCCAGAGCCAGATGCAGGGTTCCAGGTGGGGTCTCAGTGGAGCAGAGGGGCAGAATCCCCTCCCTGGCCCTGCTGCCCACACTGCTTTGGATGCAGCCCAGGATATGTTTGGTGTTTTGAGTTGTGAGTGCTCATGGCGGGGTCATGTCCAGCCCCTCCTTCACCAGCAGCCCCAAGCCCTTCTCGGCAGGGCTGCCTCTCTGTCTGTTCATCCCATGGCCTGTATTGGAACCGGGGGCTGCCCTGACACAGGTGCAGTGCCTTACGCTTGGTCTTGGTAAACATCATGAGGTTCCCACTGGCCCAATACTTGAGCCTGTCCATGTCCCTCTGAATGGTAATCTGTCCTTCAGATGTGTCAGCCACATCACTCAGCTCAGTGTCATGTGCTGATTGCTGAGAGTGTACTTGATCCCTTTTACTATGTCATTAATAATGATATTAAGTAACACCATTCCCAATACAGAGCCCTGAGGACAACAGCCCTACTTGTCACTGTTGACCACTACCCTCTGAATGTCACCATCCAACCAATTACTTATGTTTGTGTTCATGATGATCATGAACCTGATTTTTGCTTACAGTGGGAAACACTTGCTTCCCCTGTCCTCATCCTGTCCGTCCACTTGAGAGGTGAAGGGAAGAAGAATGAGGCAAAATAAACTATCTCAGCTTTCTCCTCATCTATTATTATCTACCAGTTTATTAGAGTTGTTTATTGGGCATGGCACTTTCTGAAGGTTGAGATGTCACCTAATCAGAGAATACAGGGGCTAGAGAAGCACAGTCAAGATCCTGGCTTTTTTGGGAAGGCTGCTGTAAACCAGAAGGAATGTTGTCTGGGAAAGTATTTAGGATATTGGAATGTCGCAGTGTCCTCTGCACCTGGCAAGCGCTGGCCACAGGCTAGCTCAGATCCCACACTGTGGCTAACGGGATTAGGTCGGGGTTGCAGGCGGGGCAAGCAAGCTCCTCCCTGTGGGGTCTTGGTTCCCCCGCACCAGCGACTGGACCAGATGGTGTCATGACTGCGGCGACGGATAAAGGGTCGACTCTCTCAAGCAGGGTTAAGCGTGGTTTATTCAAGGGGAGTCAGGCAAGGAGCTCTGCCTCAGACAACTGCTGCTCAGAGAGAGCCCAGCACAAAGCTTTGCAACGACTTATAAACAGGGGAGGATCAAGGGGTGGCGACAACAGGTCAGCCAGTAAGGGAACATGGGGGTATAACTGAGGATGTTAATTCTTAAACAATGATCCAATCACAAGAAGGGGGTAGGGGATTTCCCAGGCACCAGCCTATCACTTGATGCCCTCCCTGGATCTTTCCAGAATCCAGGGAAGGGCCCCGAAGTGACAGACAGGGCGCCCAAAAGGAGAATGAGGGGATGGACAGGGACAGGTCGGGGAGTGGGATGATTGACAGAAAACGTCAGATTATATAACAACTCAGAGGGGAGGAACCATTACATAAAACGGGGGGTACAGCGGAACGAACCATTACAAACAACTTCTAACTCTTACCGAAAAGTTTACAGAAAATGCTTAAGAACATAACAAAACAACTTTTGCATCTCCACATTGGAGGAGTATTTTCTTTTTGTTCTGTGTTTTCTAGGTACTTTGTGTACTATAACCTTAGTGCCTGTTTTTCAGTAAGGTCTGAGTATGGTAGATCTTGATGATTGGAAGGAAATTGTGGATATTTTCCTCAAGGCAGTCACTATGGACTGTTGGGCTGTTTATTTTTCTCAGCTATGTTATTCCTCAGTCTTAATGTATAAAAGTCTTCATACTTGCACTGTGCCCATTTCCCTGATGGAATTTATTCTGAGGCTTTTCCTTGCTCCTGGGAGAATGATGTTCCAAGTACTTGCCCACAGAAGAAACTCATGAAAAGTAGGAATCTAATCCTTTAAAATGGATCTGAGAGCTTCTCTTTCCTCAAATGGTGGCTGTTGTCTGATCTTGATGTTTACTTCCTCATCAGAGGCACAATCTTGAGTAATATCACTCTCACCTCTGCTGAATTGGAGTAGAGACCTAAGAGAAGACAATAGCCTATTGATGTCTTCTTACCAGCTAACAGCATTCATTTGTCCACAGAGAATCTGTTAGGCTGGAAAAACCCTAGGAACATCAAGTTCAGCCATTAATTTAGCAAGTCTACCAGTAAACCATAATCCTAAGTGCCACATCTACATGGCTTTTAAATACCTCCAGGAGCAGGGATTCAACCATATCCCTGGGCAGCGTGTTCCAGTCTTCAGCAACCCTTTCCAGAAAGAGTTTCTTTTAAATATCCATTCTAAACCCCACTGTTGCAATTTGAGGTCATTTCTTGTCATCCTATCAAGGAGAAAAGACTGACCCCCAGCTGGCTACACCCTCCTTTCAGGTAGTTGTAGAGAGTGATAGAGTAACCCCTGAGCCTTCTCTTCTCCAGTCTAAACAACCCCACCGCCCTAAGCCACACCTCATAGGACTCGTGCTTCAGACTTTTCACCAGATCCGTTGTTTTCTCTGGACACACTCCAGCAGTACTGTGTTTTTCCTGTAGTGAGCGAATGGCCCCAAAATGAATACACTGTGGCCTCACCAGTGATGAGCACAGGGGAAAGATCCCTTCACTGATGCTGCCGGCCACACTATTCCTGATACAGGCCAGGATGCTGTTGGCCTTCTTGGCCGCCAGGGCACATGCTGGACCATGTTCAACCAATGTTGACCAGCATCCTCGGGTTCTTTGCCTCAGGCACCTTTCCAGCCACACTGCCCCCAGCCTGCAGCTCTCCCTGTTGTGGCTGTGCCCCTCCACGCCAGGCAGGCGCTGGCCCCTGGCTGGCTCAGATCTGCACAGCGTCCAAAGTGTTCCGGTCGAGGTTGCAAGCCGGCAACCTTTGCCTGTGGGACTCAGCTCCTCACTGGCGGCTGGCCATAATTGCGTCGTGACTATGGCGGTAAACAAAAGGTAACTCTTACTTAGGCAGGTTTAATGATGGTTTATTAAAGTCCGAGTGGCGGGAGCTCCACCACTCTTCCGACTGCCCAGGAAGAGCTTCTTTGAATTTCCCTCCCCGAACTTATAAATGGGGGAGGATTTAGGGGTGGCAACGACAGGTCAGCAAATCAGGGAATCTGGGGGGATAACAGTGGGTGTCCACTTGAAAACCTCGGACCACTCACAAGAAGGGAAAAGGGGATTTCCCAGGCACCAGCCTATCACTCGACGCCTCTCCTGGGAAATTCCTGAGTCCCGGGAGGGGTCCCGAAGTGACAGACAGGATGCCCCAGAGCCAGGGGGAGAGGGGATTGACAAGGATAGGTGGAGGGGTGGAATGGTTGACATAAACAACTTGCTATACAGAAAACACAAAGGGGAGGAACCGTTCGGCACAGTGGAATGAACCATAACATAAAACTTCTTATAAAACTTGATAAAACAATTCTTGCACTGCCACACCCTGTAGTTGTCAAATTCCCAGAGGGCAGTCTTTCACCACCTGCTCCGAGGGAGCTGATGTTTGGGGCACTCATGGGCTGAATTACACCAAAACAACACCATGTGATTAATTAAAAAGTTTTATTTATGGTAGGAAAGATTTAAATATTATGGTAGGTTAAAAGGTCTGTGGCAGCAATGATTTAAACTTTTCTGGACAGCACATGACAACAACAATCTTTGAACAGCCTGCAGCAGCAGTGATTCAAACTTTTAAGCAGAGGAAGAAAAGAAGGAGAAATAGGAAAACAGAGGTAGAGAAAACAGATCTGCATCATCACCCAGGGCTCCAGTACTGCCTCTGGTCTATTTCCTCTGGGTGCCAGGTGCACGGGTGATGAGTGCATAGCCTTGCCTCTCTCTGTTGTGCTATTTATAGACTAGCACTTGCATGTGCATTTTGTTATTCTAGAACTTTTCAGAAGGGTGTTGGATGGTCTCATGGTTTAAAATTTGTTTTTAAAAATAGTTACCCAAGATAAGGAAGCATTATGCTTCCTCTGCAAAACCCTCTTTTCTAACCACATCTTATCTACCTGGCATGGTAACATTAGTTTTCTGTCAGATGTTTGAGACATTAGTTCTTTCAGGTTTACATTAAATCTTTCCAATTTTCAGTCTCTCACGTGATTGAAGGGCAGG
Source organism: Hirundo rustica (assembly GCF_015227805.2). Classification (NCBI taxonomy): domain Eukaryota; kingdom Metazoa; phylum Chordata; class Aves; order Passeriformes; family Hirundinidae; genus Hirundo; species Hirundo rustica. The sequence goes on along the minus strand of NC_053488.1, from coordinate 34,442,169 downwards.
ACCTGCACTTGGCCTTGTTGAACCTCATGCTGTTGGCCTCAACCCCCTAGATCCAGTCTGTCCAGATCCCTCTGCAGAGCCTTCTGACCCTCTGGCAGATCAAACACTCCTGTCCAGCTTGGTGTCACCTTCAAACTGGGTAAGGGTGCTCTCAATTCCCTTGTTCACATCATTGATAAAGATACTAAACAGGGCTGACCTCAATACTGTGCCCTGGGGAACACCACTGGTGACTGGGCCCCAGCTGAATCTAACTTCATTCACCAACAGTCTTGGGACCCAGCCATCCAAGCAGTTCTTACCCAGTAAAGAGAGCACCCGTCCAAGCCAGGAGCATCCAGTTTCTCAGGAGAAGGCTTTGGGGGGTGGTGTCAAAGGCTTTACAAATGTCCAAGTAGACACATCCACAGCCTTTCCTTCATCAACTAACCAGGTCACCTTGTCATAGAAAACAGTCAGGTTGGTCAAGCAGGACCTGGGATCTCTGTTTCACAAGCCCGTGCTGACTGGGCTTTATCCTCTGGTTGTCTCACACTTGCCTTATGATACTCCAGATTGTCACCCTGGTTTTTCTGAGTTTTTTAAAGCCTTTTGATTGTTCATAAGATGGAGTCAGTCTCTTTAGCTTCTGTACAATATTAGGAGCAGTTTTCCCTTTTTTCTCACACATGTAACAGAAACAAATCCTTTGTTTTTCATTCTCTGTCCTTCGTTTGCATATTTCTAACCTGAAAACAATTGTAACTGACAGCTAGGCTGGCCATTCGGCTGGGAGGTGATAACTCCAGAAGCCAATCCACAGCCAGACCCACAAATGTATAAAAAGTAAGAAATAAACAGGCAGATGGGCTCTCGGCCTTGGCTCAGCCTTGGGCTCTCTCTGCCCTGCAAATCTCTCGTCTCCATGTGGTTGCTTTGCGTGTCACGATCACAAGTGGTGACCCTTCGACATGTGAGAGAAACAGTCTGGTGAGGTTTTTCCTTCCCCTTTTTCCCTGTTGTGTGCCTGCTATGCAGGACGCTCCAGTGTTGGATCTTTGGGGGGACCTCTTGGAGCGGAAACACGCTCAGGTCTCCCCGGAGGGGCTTCAGCATCTGTTTGCATGGGGCAGACTGCGTGGGTTCTTTCCCACGACAGATGCTGTGCTCAGTCGGGAGGTGTGGTTCCTCCTGAGGGAATGTCTGATGGAGGCCCTGTTTTGATCCGCAACCTGAATTACCAGGGAGAGGCTGGGAGAGGGTTAGTTTTGGTTTACTGTCTAGATCTCAGGAAGGGAGGGGTGCACTGGGCTGAGTTGATAAATTTGGCTTTCGAGAGTGCCAATTAGTTATTATTTTTTGTAATTTTTCAAGGGGTAAACCATCCATCACCTCCCTGGGGACCCCCCTTTTAATGCCTAACAGCCACCAACGGTGGCGGTTAGAGATCTGTTTTCCCTTCTCTGAATCCTCACTATGAGGGGTCCCAATAAAACGAACACCTTTTATTTTTTCTGATTTCTCCTCCTGGGTTTTCACAGGCCCATATTGTCTATTGTAATTAATTAAATCTACAGCAACATCCCCCCATGTCCAAACTTTGCAGCTACTGGCAGGTGAGCTAGATTGTGAAGCTGGGGGCTGAGAGGGGGTCGAATATGGTGTAAACCCAGGATTGGTAGATTCAGTTTCGTTGCAAGGGCTTCCAAGGACTCTTTCCAGCCTTTCCACAGGACCTAATGCCATTATGGTCTTTTGTAAAGTAATTGCTGTAGGTTTAAGTGATTCTGGAAGCCCCCGAATTAAAGGGGTCATGAGTTCTGGTTTCACTGGTAATTGCATCGGGGATTCAAAACCAGGAATCAATTTCTTTTCATGGATCATTTGCAGACAGGCGGCCTTTTGAACGCTTTCTAGGAGTTGGTCAGGGGTAGTAGCTATGGCTAAGGGGTCTCCCCTTTCCAGAGGATTTATTCCCCCGGCCCAAAAAGCCGCGCGCTGTGTTAGGGACCAAGCGTCACGCTTATCACCTGTTGTTAAGAAAACTCCATGTCCCCAGTATCCATTAGCCTCGTGTTCAGTTAATTTAATTTGATCTCCACCAGTGAGGGACACTCGGAAGACATACTCTGTCTCTGATTCTTGTGGGAGGCGGCTGTATTCCTTTTTTAGCTTAGCCAATTCAGTAGCACTGTATGGTATATGTTTGGTTGTGATATGTGGTTCAAAATCTTCATCATTTATATAATTATATTCTGTTTTAACCAAGGGTCTCAAGTGAGGACAGCAGATTTCCCCGCAGTTTTTAACTGCTTCAAGTTCCTTATGGGGATAAATTTGTTTAATGTGAGGAGTTTCCTTCTCCTCTGTTTCCATAGAGGAATCAACATTATAGGAGTTTTTAACACGTTCCTCTCTAAGGGCAGCTCTCAGTGCATAGATCTCATTCCTTTCTTCATTTAATTGTTTTTGCAAAATTTCAACTAGATTTTGAAGGGAGTCTATTATAGCTTTTTCCTCACTTCTTCGCTTAAAGCGACTTTCTACAGCTGCTGAAAGACAAGCTCCCAAAACTGAGCAGAGGATAGTTTTGTTTTTGCCCAGTTTAAATTTTGTTTCATGTTGTAAAGAACATACTCTATCAATAATATTTTCCAAATTAAACCAATTACATTGTGCCCACTCTTCTCCTCCTGGAGAAGGCTTGGCATTGTGTTTAGCAAGTAATGCATAAAATGCAGCTTTGTCTTTTGTACTAAGATTTTCAGTCATTTTGTGAAGGGATCAAAACCACAACAGGGAGGAAATACTTAGTTACACACACACACAGCTCTGCTGTGTCTCCCTTCGCTTCCCTGAGTGGGTGAAGAGACAAAATCTGCCTGGGAGGCCCTGCTTAGTTTCTTCAGGTGTCCCTTCCTTCCCAGACAGTCCAGAGACACACAAAAACAGTTTCAAAGTACAGCTTAGTCCTTTACACTAAGGTTTCATTAATTTTATGAAGGGATCAGAACCACAACAGGGAGGTACCACTTAGTTACACACACACACAGCTCGGCTGTGTCTCCCTTCGCTTCCCTGAGTGGGTGAAGAGACAAAATCTGCCTGGGAGGCCCTGCTTAGTTTCTTCAGGTTGTCCCTTCCTTCCCAGACAGTCCAGAGACACACAAAAACAGTTTCAAAGTACACCTTAGTCCTTTACACTAAGGTTTCATTAATTTTATGAAGGGATCAGAACCACAACAGGGAGGTACCACTTAGTTACACACACACACACAGCTCGGCTGTGTCTCCCTTCGCTTCCCTGAGTGGGTGAAGAGACAAAATCTGCCTGGGAGGCCCTGCTTAGTTTCTTCAGGTTGTCCCTTCCTTCCCAGACAGTCCAGAGACATACAAACACAAAAACAGTTTCAAAATATTGCCTAGTTTACACTATTAATTTTATGAAGGGATCAAAACCACAACAGGGAGGTACCACTTAGTTACACACACACACAGCTCGGCTGTGTCTCCCTTCGCTTCCCTGAGTGGGTGAAGAGACAAAATCTGCCTGGGAGGCCCTGCTTAGTTTCTTCAGGTTGTCCCTTCCTTCCCAGACAGTCCAGAGACACACAAACACAAAAACAGTTTCCCCTTTTTGCACTAAGAGATCTTTTGTGAAATTCTGAAGACAGAACCCTCAATTGAGTATGGGGGTGCTTATCACCTAGGCATGTGCAGTTTGCGGGAAATTCGAGTCGCCCCCCTTGCTTTCTAGCTCTGTTCAACCCTTTCGGGAATGACAGGCTAGGTGCGGCTGGAGCGAAACGTCCTTCCCCTATTACAGACTACACACGACCCTGCAAACCCCTCCGTCTATCAGAATCCTGTCCGTGACGCCAATTTAATGTCACGATCCGCTCGTACAAGCGGGGGTCGTGATGGTTCGTTTACTGATCTCAGAGTGCAAAACACAACACAGAGGGGATTTCAGCATTAAAACAAATGCACCTTTTATTGATTGACCATAGCAAATGCAATAGAGGGATTAAGAGTGAGAGAAAGAGATAGAGAAAGAGATAGAGGAAAGGGGGGATATAGCTACCAAACGTGGAGACGGAGTCCTTGTGGTCCGGTCGATGGGTCCGTCCATCACGTCGGGGAGAGTCTCTCTCTCAAAATCTCTGGTTAACTCAGGGGTTTTTATTATAGTCCTCAATCACGGGGGGGGAACAGGTAAATCTACTGAAGCCACCAAGGGGGAACAGGTAGTCCATGTCCTTAGCAGTAAGCGAGAGCCATTGTCTTCTTGGTCCAACGATCACGCCTCCAGGCAAACATCTCGCTTCAGTTAAGTCAGTCCCCATCCCTGAATTAGGGTTGCAGGGGTCTCATGTCTCAGTCCTTGAGAAGGGCTTCATATAGGGGTCTCAATCTCAGTCCTTGGAAGGGGACTTTGATCTCTGTCTGTCACGGTGGTTGTGAAGCAGATGAAGGATTTTCCGTGGGGGACCACCAAAGTTACCCCAGAAAGTTCCCTTGGCCAAGAGGTGGGGAAATTCATAGGCTATTGTCATGAAGCAGGGACCGTGAAGCAGATGTAATCTTCAGGTACAGAACTACCATTACACTGCTCAAAGCCCGTGTACCGTGGCATGGTGACACAGGAAAATGCACCCGCAGATGATTGGCAAGCATCCACCTCGAGCAGGCCAGAACTGCAGTGGGGTCCTCAGGATCCTTATGACGATCGTGAGGCAAATGAGGGGAACTTCAGACAGACTCTTACAGGCCCATGAAACAGAATATGATGAGGAGGTTGCACGCTTGTTGCTGCAGTGGAAGTTATTTGAGAGGGCTGTGTGGAGGTCGACCCCGCCCCAGCTCGCAGACCTCACGGGCTGCCTCCCCCATTTCGAAGCAGAAAGGGGAGCTGGAGCGGGGTGGGGCCATTATATCAGACCCAGAAGTATTGTCTGAGCCCGAACTTCAGCTCCCTTGTGAGACGGACTCTCCCCCTCTCTCCCCAATCGTTGCACTGGGTGGTTTTTCCCCCTTGGGCTCCGGCACTGATCTCCGAGGGGAGGGGCGCGTCCCGACCCCATTGGTGCTGCTTGGGCAGTGGGGGAGCGGGACCCCGCCGAGCCTGGCGCCGATCCCTCCTGTCCCCGCACCGCGGAGCCGCTGGAGCGGGGCAGGGCCGCCTCCCCTCCATGCCTTTCCGGCATTGGTGGGGGGGGCGGCCCGGGGGTGCGGCCCCCACTGTCGTTTGACCGGGATTCGGTCACTGTGTGGTGTCCGTGCTGCCGCACAACCATCACCTATCCGATGGAGTCGGGTGAAGCGGAGCACCCCGCCCTGCCACCCGGGCCAGGGCCGGAGGGGGCTGCGTTGGCCGCTTCTGTCCCCGCGCCGCCTGCTGAGGGGGCGCGGGGCGGGGACGCTGCTGGAGGCAAGGTCCTGGTCGGTTCTTCGATGGACACGGCCCCAGCGGGCGGGCTGAGGTCTCCGCTCCGCTCTGGGGTGGCGGTGCCTACAGGCCTCCGCCCCCGCACTGGGACTCTTGTCGGGGGGGTCCCGGACACTCCGCTTCCTGCGCCAGCCCCGTGGGCTGCAGCTGGGGGCGGTGCTCGTGGGGTGGGGAGAGACTCCGGCACGGCCAGCTCTGATGGGCTGCCGGCGGGGAGCGGCGCGACCCCGGCAGTGGCGACGGGGTCGCCGTCTTCGCCTCAATACAGCCCGAGCTCCCCAGCTGCGCCGGGATGTGTGCCCGCCATGGAGCCATCTGACCGGTCTCCGGCGGCCGGTGCCGCGGCGCTGCTGGCGGGCTCCAGCCCCGCTGAGGATGCAGCGGGCCCAGCACCAGCGGCTGGCCTGACCCCGCCTCCGCTTCCCACTGCGAGCGTTAGGGCGGCTGCGGGCGCCGGGGTGTTTAAGTTCAGCACGAACCGGGACACGGCCGGAATGCGGCCGGTCTCTGACAAGAGCAAAGGGCCCCGCGCCATTGGCTCTTCCTCCACAACCTGGTGGATGCTTCCCCCCGGCAGGTGTCCGAACCCTCAACAGACCACGGGCAATTCTGGGGGGAGGTGAAAGCTAAGGTTGAAGGACTGAGCAATGGTGCTGATCCTAGTGCTGGACATGAAGTGTCTGGTGTTCAGCCGGTCCCCAGCCGAGTGCCTGCCTCTGACCCTGTGGGGCCCACAGGGCAGGATATGGCAGGTGCTGCTGCTTCATCTGAGGGTCTTCAGGCCTTCCCTGTTCTTCAGGGCGCTACTCATAACACCTATCAACCCTTGGCTTGGCAGGCCTTGACAGAACTGCGTGATGCAGTCAGGAAGTATGGTCTGGGCTCAGCTGAGGTGATGCAGGTTCTCTGTTATTTTAATGCCAGTCTTTTGACGCCCTTTGACATTCGGAGCTTGGCTTGGGCCCTTTTCCCACCAGTTGAATATGACTTCTTTGAGCATAAATGGACTCAGCTGGCAGTCAGAGTGGTGGAATGGAATAGGACACTGGGTCAGGGTGATCCTAGGCATATGGTTAATACCAATATGCTACTGGGAACAGGCAATTGTACCAGGGCCGAAGGGCAGGCTGGTTTTGAGCCCTTGGTCCAGGAGCAGTGCCAGCAGACAGGCATGGCAGCCCTGGTTCAGACCTTACATCTGGCTACTCCACAGCAGCCCTTTGCAACTATCGTCCAGGGAGTTGATGAGCCCTTCCTGTGCTTTGCAGGATGGCTGACTGCTGCGGTTGAGAAGCAGGTGAGTGATCGTGCGGCAAGGAAGCTCATGCTTCAGTCCCTTGCTCGAAGCAACTGTAATGCTGTTTGCAAGAGGATAATTGAGGTGCTTCCTGGGGAACCATCCATGTCGGACATGGCTGGGGCCTGTGCAAAGGTAACCCCTTCCAGCCAACAGATGGTTGCCGTAGCTACAGCTGTACAGCCAGCCATGACTACAGTTGTCCAACTGACGGTGGCTACAGCGGTCCAGCCGGCCATGCCTGCGGCCGTGCAACCGGCTGTGGCTGCTACTGGGCAGCCCGCCTGGATCATTCCCCAGGGGGTGCACCAGTAGCAGTGGGGTGCTTGGGCCAGGAAGAAACAGGGCAGAAAGGCACAGAAGTCTACGGCTGTCTTGTTTCATTGTGCACGATGTGGAAGGCCAAATCACGCTGCGGACGCGTGTAAGGCGACAGTGCACGTGAATGGTCATTTGTTGGTCAGTTCGGGAAACGCAACGCGCAGCGCGAAGGTGAGACGTGTGCCGACACAAATGTCTCTGCCTCAGCCCCAACCAATGGAGATGTGCTCAGCAGGCTTGCAGCCAGCACCCGCGGTTCAGCAGGTGTTGATGTCTGCACAGCCGAGTCTGTCGTGATTGATTCGGACAAAATACACAAGGTTCCCCTGGATGCCTTTGGTCCCTTGGGTGATGGCATGAGTGCCTTCCTGATGGGGAGGTCCAGTGCCTCCATTCAGGGTATCATGGTGCACCTGGGACTGATTGATGCAGATTTTTTGGCACAGATTCACGCAATGGTCTCCACACCCACCTCGCCTCTGACTATCCCAGAAGGCACACAAATTGTTCAAATTGTTCCTTTTAAGTCTTCTGTTTCCAGAACCGAGGAGCAGTTGCGAGGTGACAGCGGCTTCGGCTCTACTGGGCTGCCTCAAGGGCACTGGACTGCTGTCCTGACCAAAGACTGTCCTGAGACACTGTGTACCGTGTCCATGGTTGATGCCATGCCATTGGAGATTCACCTTCGTGGCCTCCTAGATACCGGGGCCGACGTGAGCATTCTCTCCCTGGCTGCTTGACCCCCGCAGTGGCCTTTGAGCCTGGCAAACACATCGATCTCTGGCTTAGGAGGAACGAAGCAATGCTACGTGAGCCAGAATCCCGTGGCCATCACGAACCCTGAGGGACAGACAGCCATAATTTGGCCTCATGTTACTGAGATTGCTCAGAACCTCTGGGGTAGGGATGTTTTGGCCTCGTGGGGGGTGCGAATGGGAACGGATTTTTGATTGGGGCCACTGTGATGAAGGGCGCGGAGTGTCCCACACCTCCTTTATGGTGGCTGGTGGACAGACCCATCTGGGAGAACCAGTGGCCCCTCCCTCATGACAAGCTAGTCACCCTTCGTGAACTCATACAGGAGCAGTTGGATCAGGGGCATTTAGAACCATCTACCAGTCCCTGGAACACTCCTGTCTTTTGTATCAAAAAGAAGTCTGGGAAATGGAGATTGCTACAAGACCTCCGAAAGGTCAATGCTGTGATGGAAGGCATGGGGACATTGCAGGCAGGCATGCCATTGCCTACCATGCTTCCTGCGGACTGGCCAGTCCTCATTGTGGATCTGAAGGATTGTTTTTTTACAATCCCTCTGCATCCCGATGACAGACCAAAATTTGCCTTCACAGTACCAACAATAAATAATGCCGAGCCCGCACAGTGGTATCAACGGAAATTTTTGCGTTAGGGCATGCGTAAATCCCCAGTGTTATGCCAATGGTATGTAGCCCGTGCCTTGTCTGGAGTTTGCAAGAAGTTTCCTGGTGCTCACGTCTATCATTATATGGACAACATTTTGGTGGCTGCGCCCACCCAGGATGAGCTGCTGAGGATACAGCCTCAGTTGTTGAATGCTCTGCACTCACATGGACTGCAAGTGGCTCCAGAAAAGGTACAACAACAACCTCCCTGGAAATATTTGGGGGTCAAAATTCTGGAACGGACAATCCGTCACCAGGAGGTGCAATTTGTGCAGTCAGTGAAGTCACTGAATGATGCTCAGAAGCTGGTAGGTGTCATCACTTGGTTACGTCCTTACTTGGGACTGACCACCGCACAACTGTCTCCCTTGTCTGAATTGTTGAAAGGGGACACTGATTTAAAGTCACTTCGTGAATTGACCCCTGAGGCACAAAAAGTAGCTGGAGGAGGTTCAGCAAGCTATTTCGGCTTGCCAGGTGTACCGCATTGAACCTTCCATTGATGTCACTGTGTTCATTACCACTCCTGATTTACATCCTACAGGTATCATCGGCCAATGGAATGATGATTGGACTGATCTTCTGCACATCTTGGAATGGGTCTTCCTGCCTCATCAGCTGCATAAGTTGGCGACTGCGCTGTTTGAATTGATTGCGCGCTTGATAATCAAGTGCCGGCAACGCTGTTTGCAATTGATGGGTGCAGATCATATTCCCGGTTCAGAGGGAGGAATTTGATTGGAGCTATGCGAACAATGTTTTGCTGCAAAGTACTCTCGAGGGGTTTTCAGGGCAGATCACTTACCATCTGCCTAGCCACAAGCTATTGCAAGTGGCGAAAAATACTCAATTTCTTCTACGACCCAAAAATAGCCAAGAGCCAGTGCAAGGACCCACCATCTTCACTGACGGTTCAGGCAAAACAGGAAAAGCCATTGTTACCTGGCAGGATGGATCTGAGTGGCAGGTTTTGGAAAGCCATGAGGATGGGTCAGCCCAGCTGGTTGAACTAAGGGCTGCAGTCATGGCATTTGAGAAATTTTCCCAGGAACCTTTCAATTTGATTACGGATTCAGCCTATGTTGCCGACATCACACAGCGATTGGGTTATTCAGTTCTGAAGGAGGTCAGTAGCCCTGCCTTGTTTGATTTACTGAATGCCCTGTGGTGTGTAATTCAGGCCAGAGTTCATCCATACCACGTTCTGCATGTACGGAGTCCCACTAACTTGCCAGGATTTGTAGCGGAAGGTAACACAAGGGCTGACAAGTTGGCTAACCCAACGTGGGTAGCCCCTGAGCCTGACGTGCTCGCGCAGGCCAAGGCATCGCATGGAGTTTTCCACCAAAATGTGCATACGCTGCAGAAGCAGTTCCAACTGACGGCCACTGAGGCTCGTGAGATTGTCGAGTCGTGCAACGACTGTCACGCCCTTGGTGCACCATTGCCGGCAGGGGTTAACCCCAGAGGCCTTAAAGCCTTGGAGCTTTGGCAGACCGATGTCACCCAGGTCGCTGAGTTTGGCCGGCTCAAGTATGTGCATGTCACGGTGGACACGTTCTCCTCTGCGATGTGGGCTTCTGCTCACACTGGAGAGAAAGCCCGTGATGTAATTTCCCACTGGAGGCAGGCCTTTGCTGTTCTTGGCATACCTTCTGCTGTGAAAACCGACAATGGTCCTGCTTATGCCTCACAGAAGGTACAGCAGTTCCTACAGTCATGGGGTGTGTCACATAACTTTGGCATCCCTCATTCTCCGACGGGACAGGCGATTGTAGAACGCGCTCACGGTACACTCAAGCATGTTCTTCAAAAACAAAAACAGGGAATGCAGGGTGAAACCCCGCACAGTCGGTTGGCAAAGGCTTTGTACACCATCAATCACCTTACGGTGCCGCAGAACTCAAATAATCCTGTCATTTTGAACCATCATCTGTCGTTGCAGGCTTTGGACGGTGAGCAACAGCCTCGAGCGAAGGTACGGGTCCGAAATTTAGTCACCAAGCAATGGGAAGGACCCTATGACCTAATCGCTATGGGGCGAGGGTATGCGTGTGTGTCCACAGACACTGGGACACGCTGGCTACCTTCAAAGTGTGTCCGTCCTGACCTGTGACCACAGAGGCAGAGTTCAGCTAACAGGGAAGGTGGAAGCTGTGATCAACTTGAAAGTCATAAAGTGGATGAATCCTCGAGTGATCACTCTGATGATTTCTCCACAGTGATTGAATTTGTATATATTCCCTTTGTAAATTTGTTCATTTTTCTTTTTCTGTTTTTCTTTTTTTGTAAAGTTAAAAGGGTGAGATGTCACACGGGGTTTTTTTGAGTTTTTTAAAGCCTTTTGGTTGTTCATAAGATGGAGTCAGTCTCTTTAGCTTCTGTACAGTATTAGGAGCAGTTTTCCCTTTTTTCTCACACATGTAACAGAAACAAATCCTTTGTTTTCCATTCTCTGTCCTTTGTTTGCATATTTCTAACCTGAAAACAATTGTAACTGACAGTTGGTCTGGCCATTCGGCTGGGAGGTGATAACTCCAAAAGCCAATCCACAGCCAGACCCACAAATGTATAAAAAATAAGAAATAAACAGGCAGATGGGCTCTCGGCCTTGGCTCAGCCTTGGGCTCTCTAGGAGGAACTCTCTGCCCTGCAAAATCTCTCATCTCCGTGTGGTTTCTTTGCGTATCCCAATCACACCAGATGATCTGCTTTATGACCTCCCCTGACAGGGAGGTCAGGCTAAGAGGCCTCTAGTTCCCTGTATCCTCCTTCCAGCTTTTCTTATAGATGGGGGTAATATTTGCTAATCCTCCAGACTTTTGTGATCACCTTGGTTAGCCAGGGCAGCTGGTAAATAATGGAGAGTGGCTCAGTGAGGACTTCTTCCAGCTCTTGCAGTACCCATCCTGATGCAGAACTCTACCGACTTCTTCCCCTCCTTGTATCTACTGCCAGAAAATGCTTCATCACTCTGGTAAAATATTGCTTACCTGTGATCTGTTACTTGGTTCTGGTACATATTGACTGTTTCAAACATGGAAGTTCGCAGTGACTGGCTTGGAAAAGATCCTCCCCATTACTGGGTTCTCCCTGCTGCTGAGGATGCTGAATGTCTGTTGTGTTACAATTTGTCTTTTCTTGACCCTTCTTAAAAAATACCTTGGCTTTAGATTGCTGAAAACAGTATGCCAAGGGGCTGGAACACGTGTGACATCTACGTAAGCACTCCTTGATGTTCTTGATTGTTTTTTATTTCTGCATTTCTGTTTTTACCACTATATCTAATACTTTGCAATGTGAATTCCCTTTTCTACTTTACAGGGACTTTTGAAAGTCTTATACATTTTGCTAAAATGTATTGCTAATAAAGTGTATACAGAGGCTCGGGCTCTTGCCCACCTTGCATCACCCCAGAAGCAAAGGGCAATATTAATACTAGAATAGCTCCTATGCCGACTGTTTCTCCTGGCTGGCTGCCCACAGTCTAAACAGATCTGCGCACCAGTGGAGAAGTAACTTCTGACATAAAAAGTGAATTTGCTTGTGCCAGGCAGCAAACTCTCTGCCCTATACCAAAGGATTCAGGCAGTGAAATAGGTTCAGGATGTTGAATGTTGGATGGTAAAGTTGTTTTCTTCTCAATCTTCTTGTGGTTCTGCAAGGTTGTACTGGAGTTAAGTAACACTACCCCACTATCTTAAGTAGCTCTTTTAAAGCAGTGCTTGAGAAAAAGCTGACTATCTGCCATGCTGATGTTTCTTTGCCCAACCAGTGTTTTGCTGTAAAACTGTTCTGATGTTACATTCCCAGCCTGGGCTGAACTGGTGTCCAGCATGTTTTCTGGGAAGGCTGTTGTTGCCTCCCTCCTGTGTTTCCTATACAGGCTAGATAGCCTGCTATAATTATTGCCCGTTAAAAGGAGTTATGTCTTCTGGTGTAATTCCACTGTAGAACACAGACAGCTCTGTGTACAGCCATTACCTTTGGCTTGTGTGTTTCACCAACTGTCCATATCATATCCAAACTTTCTTAGCTGGTGGAGATAAGGGGAGGTATTAATTTCAATGTGTGCCCAGACAGAGGGTCACATTTTTTTTCTGAAACAAAGAAATTATTCTTCACAGGAGAGATTACATACCTGATGAAGTGTTGCCACAAAAACCTAAACCATCTGAAAAGCATATCAAGAGACATGAGATATGGATTTGACCTCCACTTACAGACATGATTGTTAAGTTCTACACTATGTCTCAAGTATCTCCATGCCTCTCCTGGAGGATGAGGAAACATAT